>NC_080110.1:10371380-10677132 GCF_950005125.1 Chionomys nivalis
TGGAAGAACTCTGTCACTGTGGATTTGGGCTTTGTGGTCTCATATATACTTAAGCCACGCCCAGTGGGTCAGACTACTTCCTGTTGCCTGCACAAGATGGAGGACTCTCAGCTACCTCTGCAGCATCATGTCTGCCTGCATGCCACCATGTCCTGCCATGATGGCAATGGACCAAACCTCTGAACTGTGAGACATCACAGTTAAATGTTTTCCTCTTTAAGAGTTGAAGTCATGGTGTCCTTTCACAGCTATAAAAACCCTAACTAAGACGAAATAAAAATTCCCTTTCACGGTGCTCAGTCCTGAATAGAAACTCAGCAAACTGTTGTGCCTGTTACTATTACCTGTCTCGCACACTCAGTTTATTCTCAACCATGTTTACGCTGCATGTTCCTATTTGAAGATCACTCTCCTTGATAGGAGAGAGAAGCCAAACATCTGAGTCGCCCTGCTTTCTGTCAAACGTTAACAATATTACTTCTGCCTCAAGTCATGAGCTTAGTCTCTACTTATTGTCACTCTGGACACCGTTGTCAAGATCTCTTCTGTTGGGTTCGGCATTCTCTCCAGACCTAGTGGGGTCTGAACTTAAGCTCTGTGGATATTTCGCTGCTGGTTTACACTGCTCTTCTGATTTTGTGCTTGTCTGTGCCTCCTCGAGTCTTCTGTATGTGCTCTCTTGAGAGCCAAGCACAACAAGAAATTCTTGTTCTTCAAAGGGTTCCCTCCATTTTCTTCCCTACCTAAAATATTGTGCTTTTGCTGCCTGGATTTTCCTTTCTTTATTTTCCTTATTTTGGAAGCATCTTTGCAAGCACGTGGACATGAAAAGTACCTGTCTTTCTTTAAGTACATGCTCTTGAAATCACAGTTAGTAAACCTGATTACACCCAACTTTCCTCCTTTGCAGTCAGCAAACAATACCATGCTTACTCCCGCCCACAGATTTAGCCAATCCCACTTCAGAATCATGTTAGGAATATATTTCTTTTTAAAAAAAGAATATTTTAACTTTATTTTATGTACATTGGTGTAAAGGTGTCAGCTTCCAGGGAGCTGAAGCTACAGGCAGTTGTGAGCTGCCATGTGCTGGGAATTGAACCCAGGTCCTCCGGAAGAGCAGTCAGTACTCTTAACCGTTGAGCCATCTCTCCAGGCCAAGAGTGTATTTCTAAGTCTGTGGCTTACGAAGATAGCATGACAGGAAACATTGCGTGGGACTTCCATCCATCAGACACAGAAAGAATTAAAAGTCTCCTTCCATGACTGTATATCGCATGTGGCGACTGTGATAACTGCGTGAGCTTAGGCTCATACAGCATCACACAAAGCAGCAATACAAACCAACAAAGGGAAATCCTTACTCACTTGTCTGTGCTAGCAATAGCTGTCCAAGCATAACTAAGACGCTTCAGTGCCAATGGCAAAAGAACAGGCTGTGCTTTGAAGTTAAGCTGGGGCTGTTCACAGTCAGTCTCTATGGGGCTGGCCAAGGATGAAAGTTTATCCCCAACTCAGAAGATGGTGGAGATGCTTTGCTCTTCTAGTCATGAGTCCTGTGAATTCATAGCTATTTCCAATAAACCAACACAAGACCCAAAATGAATCCTACTGTAGGCCATGTAATTTTGGCTTCAAAATTACATTCAGGAAACAAAAACCCTGTGTGGCTATGTGTAATGGTTCGCATTTAACTAACAGAAAGAGTAATTTACACTATTTTTTCAGTTTACTTGTCAAAACGCTATTCTTCATTTATTGACTACGAGGAGGTTACATCAGAGAGGGGCTGCACTCCAACAAACAGGGAAGATTGGCTTCTCCCAGAGAGTGAGACCTCCTGGACTTCAGGAGAAAGTTCGGTGTGTCAGGATCATAACTAAGCTGAGTTTCTCCCTAGTCAGCCACAGCCTTAAACTAAAAATAGCAATAAATGCAAACAGAAACATTCCCCAGTCCTCGTTCAGCCCGCGTGCCCAGGCAGGCAACACTCTCTTCCCCTTCCTCACACTGAGTCACTAACCACATTTCCTCGCTGCTGAAGTTTCTGTAGTAATTCACAATAAGATCGGAAGCAAAGAAAAAAAAATAAACAAGAAAAATAAATGACTGGACAGTTTTTAAAGTAGCTGAGATTCCTGTACATCCACTAACCAAGCACAAAGACTAATTTTAAGGGTTGTGTTTGTTTGTTTGTTTGTTTGTCTTAAAGAGGGCTGGGGATTGGACATACAGCACTGTATGTGCAGGACAAGTGCTCCAGCAGAGCTGTGGCTCCAGCTCTCCAAAGACTAGTCTTCAGTTTAACTTAGGAAGGAAGGAGGGAGGAAGGGAAGGAAGGAAGGAAGGAGGGAGGGAGGGAGGGAGGGAGGGAGGGAGGGAGGGAGGGAGGGAGGAAGATGAAAAGAAAAAAAAACACAAACTAGAATCAAAAACACAAAGGGTGACTAAAACCAGTGACAAAGAAAAGGACTTCTGCCTAGTGCAGAGTGACTTGGTGGCTGGGTCAACACTGACCCACACATGCGCCGTCCCTGGTAAAACTCATTAGACCAGCAGGGCTACCTAAAGGTGAACAGCCTTCGAATGAAGCATGGGGACCCCCGTTCTTCCTGCGTTGAAAAATTCAGACCTGAACATAATTAAAAGGGCTTGGGATGTTGTAGTTTAATCCAATTTATCCACAGGTCAGGGTGAGAAGTAGCCAGCATCCAAAGGATACAGAGACAAGGAGTCATGGGCTTGGAGGAGGGACCTGTGCCTCCCCTTTAACTGCTGATGTGTACTGTTAAGTTAATCACATTTTCTTGAACTAGATGTTATCCATCAACCTAACTGGGGCCACTTAAAATGCTAACTTCCTTTCAAACATCCTTAACATGCTATTCACTGGCAAACACTCCCAGAAGAACGGTGCCGTCCACCGTGCAGGAAAAGTTTAATTGTTAACTCTCAAGCTAACTGTACTTATTCGCTGAGAATGAGGGCCTCAACTCTGTCTGTGACCTCAGGTCTTCCTCTGGCTTCCCTTGACTCAGCAGCTGAGCTCAGCTCCTCCAGCTTCCCCTCTAACCCGACCTGTCCTTTCCAAGCGCTGGAGTACAGCCGGTGGTTGTGGGTCAGCAAAGGAAACTCTTACTGCCTTCTAGGAGAACAGGGCCGCCTGTGTATGTGAAGGACTGACCATGTACGTGGCAGTAATTCAGGGTGTTGGCCTCTTTTCTAACCCTGAAGAACATTGATTCTAAGTCTGCACAATGCACCCCCACAGGTGGCTGTCATTAGCCCAAGTGAATGCATGGCTCCCACACACTCCCGGCCACACTGGTTATGACTGCCTTTCTGCCTGGCCCAAAAGCCCATGGTGAAGCGTGCACCCTCATCTTTTGTCCCATCCGTGCATGGGGTACCACTTACTTTAATTTTCTCTTAGTCACTAGAATGGTTTAAAATTCACACATCATAAAACTCAACCCATTTAAAATCTGCGATTCAGAGGGTTTCCGTATATTTGAAGTTGTGCAACTATCACCACAATCTAATTTTAGGGCATTTCCATCGCCCCAAAGGAAACAATGTGCCAATTACCAGCCAATTCCCAAGTGCCTACCCCTTCTGCTGCGAGCCCACACTACCTCTCAGGAGCCGCCATTCTCAACACTGCAGAGAAGTCTATAATTTAAGATGTAAGAGTTAGCTAGAAATATGCATAAGCTATTGGATATAGTTTTAAATATACAGAGATATTTCAAGTGCATACATATTATTCAACCCTTTCAAAGACTTACAGAATATGGCATTTAAAATGTTTTAAGAACTTTGACTTTTCTCAACAGTGAGACATGTCTGGTTCTGGCAGCACCAACTACTTCAGAGAGGTTGATTGGCATTGAGGAAATTTATTATGGAATTTGCCTTCAATGTGGCAAGGCTAGCCATTTGGGCAAGAAGCTGCTTTTGCCTGGACTGCCTTATCGGATGCTGTATAAACTAAACATGTAGGACCCACAGAGAAGTGAATGCTGAATATTCCAAAAGATGGGATTCCTTCAGGATTCCTACTTCACAGAGAAAACTGCCAGACATTCTGCAGGACACAGAAGAAAGCAACTGATGAACTTTGCTAGTACAAGGCAAAACAGATCTTCAAATGTCCTGTTTCATGGAAAAATCTGCCAGATACTATGGGCCTATAGGCTGAAGATGAATGGCCCAACATTACAAAAGAACTTTGGGACACTGTCTAGGCAGCAAGATGTCTCTGTCAATTATAGAGTTTTGAAAGTTGCTTACAATGCACTTTCTGTTTATTTGGATAATATATCCTTCTAGAGTCTTTGATAGAATTGAAGAAGTTACAGTTTTCCTTAGTTATGATAAAAGATAATTAGATATAAAACTTTAGACTCACATATATAGGATAGATGAGGATATTTTCCTTAATTTGCCAAATGTAAATGGACTAAATATTGTAACTATAATTCTTGCTTAATGACTGTTTTGATATATGTAGTTTTTCTATGTTAAAGTTAAAACCTTCCTTTTTATTTAGACACAAAAGGGGAGATGGTGTGGGATTTCCCTCTGCACGCTATGAATATATTTTATTACCACTGGTTATTAAAGAAACTGTTTTAGCAATGGCTTAGTAAAGCAAAGCCAGGCAGGAAATTTGAATAGAGACAAACAGAAAGAGTAGGCAGAGTCAGAGAGACACCATGTAGCTGCAGAAGGAGAGAGATGTCAGTCACCAGTCAGAACCTTACTGGTAGGCCACAACCTCGTGGTGATCCACAGATTAATAGAAATGGGTTAATTTAAGATGTCAGAGTTAGATAGAAATATGCATAAGCTATTGGCCAAATGATGTTGCAAATAATACAGCTGCTGCATAATAATTCACATCCGAGCAGCCAGGAACGAATAAACATTCCCTGCCAACATACATAAATGACAGAAGTTAGGAGAACACGAATGTCAAGGACAGAGGGATGTACCAAAAAGGACCTGGGGTTGCTGAAGCAAGCATTCCTGTTACTTCACTGATCTCTAACAACTTTGATGGTAAAGACCAAAGTCTTAATTCAACCTACATTCTCAGAAGGTAGTATGCCACTATGGGAGATGCTCACATATCAGAGAAGCCCTATTCTAGTAGGCCAGGCTCTGCCACTTACTAATGGAACTCTCATCCAAATCTTCCATCCCCAGAGTCCTAGTTGCTAGTCCACAGGCAACCCATAGTCTTTCGTTGTTGTTTGACTGCATTGGAGATACCGAATGCTTCCATCAACCTTGCGAAACTAAGCTCAACACAGCACCTAACAGAAACCTTTCAAAGTGAGGTCCCTCCTCAAGGCACCATGTGTTTATTCCCTCACATAATTCTTGGCTCACTGGGATTCCATGCTTCTTATTTCTGTCTCTTCAAATCCTTCACAGGGGCGTTCCCTACCTAAAAAACATGATTATTGAGCCTAGATGAATGGGTCTTGTCAAAAAGCTACTGGCTCGAGGAGCTACTCCACGGTGACTGACCTGCATGCAAATGGTTACTTCATGGAATTGTTCACCAGACAAAACAAAACGATACATGAATAGCAATCTGTGAAGGCTAAATGATAATCTGCCATGGGTGGTTTGATCTGAAAACAAAAGCTAGGGTTAGTTTTGATTTTTATTTTGTGTTCTTCTAATTTTTCCCAGTGCGCATCCATAAAGTCAAGGCTAGTTACATCAATCAAGTGTGTTTGTGCACCTGTGTGTCTGTGTGTCCATGTTTCAGAGCAGACCAATTTCCTAAGCAACTGCCACCCATTCTCTAACACGGGATTCAAAGCTCCCCTTCTAGGGCCAGGTGCGCCGGCGCACCCCTGGAATCCCAGCACTCAGGAGGCAGAGAACCAGGCACTGCTGCAATCAAGTCCCATCCAAACCTGCTAGTCTCTAATGGTGAAAACATAAAGATCTCACTAATAACCAATCACCAGAAAATCAATAATGGTATTCACTAGGAAAAAGCAGGAGACGACCGCACCAATTTAATCTTCTCTTAAAGAGACAATCTACCATCATTAAGAGTGACATTTAAAAGCTAATTGAAAAAAGCTGTGTTCCCGCGTCTCTCGACAAGTATTTGCATGTTAATTAATTCTAGGGATAAGAAGACCAGCTTCCAATATGAACTGTCAGAGGAGAGAAAGTCCCTTTGCAGGGGGAGATAAAAGGCTATGGCAGAGACATAATTAAATTACTTAGCTTCAAGAGTTCCAGAAGGAAATAAGCTACCCTTTGCAATGCAAATCCACACTGCCTCTTTTGTGAAGGGTGCATTTTAATGAAAGGCCCAAAATACAGATTTCCAACTCAATACTCCTTTAATGCTGGGCCTCTATCCCAGATCAAAATGACTTTTACCAGAACACTGGCTAACAAGCTCATAAGGACTGTCAATACCGCCGACAGCCTACTGCCCTAAAAGCCAATAAAGCCACAAACACCCTCCACATGGCAGCAAAGAACATCAGCTTGAACTTTCTTATTTTTAAAGCAATAAACCATTTCTTTCTGAAAGAGCCATTCAAATGAGTGCAACCCCCAAAACCACAAAGCGAGAAAGATATTTGTTAAGACTATTTTATAAATGAGGCTACCCTGAGAAGATATTTTCAGAAAAAAAAAATACATTCTATAGTAGCTATGCTTAGAACATAGTCATTAGCATTATGGTTTATATTATGTAGCAGTTACCGTTGCTGTCTTTTTTCTTATGTTTTTGAGACAGGGTCTCATACAGCCCAAGCTGGCCTCAAATGTGTAGCTGAGGATGACCCTGAAGTCCCGATCCCCCTGCCTCTACTTCCCAAGTGCTGGGGTTACAGGTGAATACCACCATACCTGGTTTTAGACAGTGCTAGAGACTGAACCCCGGAACCCTGGAAATGACAGGCAAGCACCTTAGCAACTGAGACACATCCCCAGCCCTAGCAACCATTTTTCAGATGATCTCACTTAGCCCTAAGAGGATGGACATAGGTCTATCTACGGTGTAGATGAGAAAATCAAGGCTCTAAAAGAACATGTGTGCTATTCAGTATCACCGTGGTAAAAGGCGATGGAGTTATGTCTAGAACCACCTTCCAGATCAATGCCAATGATCTTCCCACTAGTAGTATCTTCCTTTCAGCTCATCTAGCTACTAACATACTAAGTATGTTATTGATATGAGATTGTTAAATGATCTAAAGGCATGAATTGGGAACAAACTGGCAACATTCTCTCTCTCCCCTCCTCCTCTTCCTCCTCTCACCCCCCACAAAAAAAACAGGCCGACTCCAATAAAAAAAAGGTTAGTTAATATACTATACAGACTTATGTTCTGTAAATATATGTGACATATGATTATTATCTACGATATATAAGAAACACTAACAATAAGAAAACGTGATAAATATATTGATCCCATTAAAGTTACTGGCTGAATAAAAATTTGCTCAATCTCACGAGCAATAAAATACTCAAAATTCAAGCACATAGCACATGCCTGTAATTCCAATACTGGAGAGGCAGAGGCACAAGGATCAAGAGTTCAAGGTAAGTTTGGGCTACATAAGACCCTGTCTCAAGCAAGAAAAAAACAAAACCAAAAAAATCAAATTAAATTATAATGAGTTATTTCTTTTCCTATCAAATTGGAAAGTCATAAAATAGAATTCTTAGGAGTGGGGCTTAATTCATTTATAATTAAGTGGGGGGAAAACCCACAATTCACAGGAGAAGAGGAAGAGGTACAGGCTGTGTGTCTCCCGAGTGCAATGTCACAAGTGAATTCTGAGAAGACAGAAAGGTACTTAGATGTGAGTGTATGATGTTCAAGATCACACAGTTCACACTAGTGGAATAAAACCACATGTGGGTGGATCAAATAAATCGAGATGACACTCATATAATATTCTGCAGCGACTGAAAAGAATTACATTGAAACTAAATGACTAATATACACTGGGTAAATTAGACCAAAATAAAAGGAAAGCTATTCCTTGAGCTTGAACGAGAGAGTTCAAAGTTTCACAGATGCAGATTCTCCTCTCTAGGACCATTAAAAGAAACAGATGTAAATCTAAATAAACTCAGAATCTTAGCAACTCTGCGTGGATCTGTGTGTGTGTGTGTGTGTTGAACTTTATTAAGAGATATGAAGGGTTAAGAACAAACAAAATTCTCTTGGGGCTGGAGAGAGGGCTCAGCTGTCAAGGGCACTTGATGCTTTTCGAGAGGACCTGGATTTGATAACCAGCATCAACATTGGGCAACTCAGAAGCACCTGTGACTCCAGCGCCAAGAAATCCAGTGCTCTCTTCTGGCCTCTGCGGACACGTATATGCAAACACATGTGCATGTGCACACAATTTATTAAAAAAAAAAAAAGTGGGTCTTCAGCCTACTAAAGCACAGTAAGCAAAGCATTTATTACTCCAAGAAAAGAAACGCAAGTCCAAAGTTAGAGGCTAGCGTTAGCGGATACTGGGTTTATGAAAAGGGTCGACCGGCAAAGCAACGAGAGATGAGTTGTTTTTGTGCTAAAGGATTCTTCATCAATTAGATACCAATATGAAATAAGATGAAACTTAACCCTAACGTCTCATCATATCCACTAATTAGTTGTATATGAATTGCAGATGTATGTGGGAAACGTTGAGACAATAACGGACAGGAGATACTGCAGAGGGGTCTTCACGGCCTTGGAAGTTGGCAGACTTCACAAGACTGAAAGAATGAGTTGTTAGATTGGGCCTTAAATTTTTAAACCTCTGTTTCCACAGAAGTAGGACAGGGTTTTTCTTTTTGTTTTGTTTTCGAGACAGGGTTTCTCTGTGTAGCCCTGGCTGTCCTGGAACTCGCTCTGTAGACCAGACTGGCCTTGAACTCACAGAGACCTGCTATACTCTGCCTCCCGAGTGCTGGGATTAAAGGTGAGTGCCACTGCCACCGTGTAGGACAGGGTATTTCTAACAACGAACCAGCATCCAGGGTATGTGCATTTAAGGAGAGGTCTGTTTAGGAAAGCAGGCTAGAGAGTTAGCACATCAGACTCCCCTCAAAGACAGCAAGGGACCCATACAGGTATTTTTAAAAGGACTCCGTTTCACTAGCTATCAGGAAAAAGAAAATGCAACTCACAAGATACAACACGCCAACAGCCTGGATCAACATCAATACGGTGACCGTGTCAGCACTGTGGAAGCTGTTGTGATTCCAGATATGTCCACAGATACTTATGGTGACAGGAATCCACGTCAGTCACCTTAGCAGGGTAACATGACTTCACCGCCACCACAAAGCATCTAAACAAACACAGGTTTCAAATCTGCATGTGCAAACCACAGCACAAACACAAGAGTGGGCACAGGAACATTTTACAAGCAGCCTTGGACTCCAAACAACCTCTGTGGCTATCATCAGGAGGAGTAACTATGACGACGTGCTCTCTCAGTGGAGTAACACGCAGCAGAGACGGTGCATGGAAAACGTATGGCTCTCACAAACGATGCTAAATACAGAAAGCCAAAACCAAATCACGGTATTTCACCCACATAAAATTCTAAAGCAGATACTACAATGCTAGGTTTCTCTAGAGGGAAAGATGGAGCCATGGAGGACATTTCTTTTCCTGCCAGTACAAGAAATGTTCTCTACTTACTTTTCGTTTTGTTTTTAGTGCCGTGGCCAGGACTCAGATGGGTTCATGGCATTATCACTAATTTCAGATATCTCAAGTTAACAATTTAATGAACACTTACAAGCCGGGCACTTTTCTGTGAGTACATCATATGACTATGTACTCGTTACAATTCTATTTTTCTGCTGGGATAAACACCATGGCCGAAAACAGCGTGAGGAGGTTCATCTCGGCTGGCCACCCTCAAGTCACACTCGGTCACTGGAGGACTTGAGCAGGAACTCAAACAGGGCAAAAACCTCAAAGTGGAAACTGATGTGGAGGCCAGGGAGGGGTGCTGCTGACTGGCTTGATCCGCACGCACGGCTTGCTCAGCCTGCTGTCTTATTCAAGTCAGGATGCGGCACCCAGGTGTGGCACCACCCTCCATCAGATGGGCCCTCCCACGTCAAGAAAATGCCGCACAGGCTTGTCCCTTGTCCAATCTGCTGGAGCCGTTTTTCAATTGAAGTCCCCACTTCCAAAATAACTCCAGCTCGCTCAAGTTGACATAAAACCAGCCAACACAGGCTATAAAGCATTTTTATCCATATTTATTGACTTTAAACGTGTCCATAAAATACTAAGCAAAAATAGACAGTAAGTTACATAATACTCTTAAGCTATACATGGAGCAAACATTTTATTTAAAACGGGCCCAGAAATTGCTTAATTTCTAAAGCTAGTAAAGTAGAGGACTCAGTTTTAAAATAATTTGAAAACCACCTACTGCCTTCGACATTTTGACTTAGCACTGGAGACTACAATATCTGCATAAATCATATTCATATTTCATCTTCCGTTCCACTTTTGGTTTTAGTTCCTTTAATGTGGAACAAAAATTTAAATGCGTGAAGCAATATGAATGCTGAATCCTTCATGACTTTTAATATTTCCTCTCGAATCTTGCACAATTATTCCACCCACTCCGACTTCGAGTGATTGCTTTAAAACGTCATCGTTATCACATTTTCCTGAAGCATCTGACTTTATTTTAGCAGAAGCAACGACTCCATTTCTATAGCTGTATTCCAAAGGTTTATGTACTGTTTAATTAGACTTTATAATTATAATAATAAGTTCAATTAGAATAAACAGGAGAAAAACTAACGCCTAATAAGTGCACAGCATTGGCTACATTAAGAATCTGTTAATCGGAGTTTATTTAGCCTTGGGGGATCTCCTAATGTAAACACTCAATTCTTTGCATTACAACTACGGAAGGCGTGAGGGCAGCAGGATGGTAAAATGGGTGGAGGCTTACACCAAGCCTGAAAGTCCATGCTCAGAGCCTACACGGTGGAAGGAGAGAATGCACTCCTGCAGGCTGTCCTCTGCCCTCCACAAACATGCCACGCCACACATGTACCCACACACACATAAACATGCACAAGACACACAGAAAAGCAAATGTGATAGTAACTTATATAAAGGACAGACACAAACGTCAACAATTGTTTATTCTGCTGAAACCGTTTCTGGTGATGGTAACTTTGATTTGCTTGGGTGTGCGTTTGCTCAGAGGACTTGTATTATATACGAATGCATCATTTCAAACTGGGCGTGATTAATCCCAACACTCAGGAGGCAGAGACAGACAGATCTCTTAATTCGAAGCCAGTTAGGATTATGTAATAAAATCTTGTCTAAAAAAAAAAATTACTTCAAGTCTATCAAAAGCTTATTCCAGGATCTCTTTATGACATTTCCTTCATCAGATCTCCAGACAAGGTCTCACTATGTAGCCATGCCTAGCCTGGCACTTGCTATGTAGGCCAGATTGGCCTCAACTAGGAAAGATTCGCCTGCCTGCCTCTGCCTTCGGAGTGTTGGCACTGACAGCGTGAGCCGTCATGCCTGCCTGGCTCTCTCTGATGTACTCTTGAGGAACGGTGGTGGCTGCCAAAAGTAGGAACCATGAACCTTTTCTCCTTTAAGAGGATGTGAAATATGATGATCTATTTAAACTAACGTCTTAGTCCATGTTCTGCTGCTACGAACACACTAGGACTTATATTAAAAAGGAAGCGTTCAATTGGGGGTTGTTTACGGTTTCAGAGGTTTAGTTCATATCTTCACAGTGCAGAGGGCATGGCGGCATGCAGGCAAACATGGCGGCTAACAGTTCTACATCCAGCCCCCAAACAACAGGAAAAGAGAGAAACACCGGGCTTGGTTTGGCCCTTGAAACCTTAAAGCCAAAAATCCCAGTGACAGACTTCCTCCAAGGCAACACCTACTCCAACAAGGCCACACCTACTCCAGTAAGGCCACACATCCTAATCCTTTTCAAGTAGCACCATCTCCTATGACCAAGGAAGCACCCCACTACATGAGCCTATAGGGGCCATTCCTATTCAAACCACCACAACTAACTAGGTCAGTATTCAACCTCCAAGCTGAGCAGGCAGTGTGTGCCCTTTATTCCCAGCACTCGTGGGGCTGACTCAGAAGGGTCGCGAGCTTGACGCCATCCTGGGCTCCAGAATGAGACCCTGTCCTTCCACAAAAGATTCAACCCCAGCTCTGCAAGTTACCAGCCACACAAGCTTGACCACAGCTCCTCGCTCAAAACTGGCAGTTAGCCTATGAAATAAGGAGACTGGTGCCTAACACAAAAACAGTTTGGGGAACTGGCATGAATCCTCTCGAGGGCTCTAAAGCCCGGAGCACAGGACCTAACACACGGGACCTAACACGGAGTCAGCTTCAATAAGTATCAGCTTGACAAGTGCAGAACATCGAGGGTAAGGGAGCAAATGTATCCACCATATGACAAACAAATGCAAGGCATCATAGCACAACCTGCTGGCAACACTCTGAGGAAACACAGAGCAAGACCGAGGATGGCAGGGAAGGCTTCATACACAGGAAGAGGCTTGGATTAAGGCTTATCAGCAGTAAAGAACAGGGGCCATTTATCAACTTTGCATCCAATCTCTGGAAGACAAAGCGGGTGAAGAAATCACAAATAAGCTTGCTGGGCTCATTTACACAAATGACTAGGGTACGGAATGACAGAAAAGCGGGAGAAAAAAATCATACCTCTGATGAATGTGAGACTGAACATTTTGAAAAGCATAGGCAATGAGCTTTCTGCCTGGGCTCAGACGGAAATAGCCAGGCCCTGTGTCTAGCTAGGCACACACACAAGCAGAAGAGAAACATGGAAACAAGTCCAGGATCAATCTAGGATGAGTTAGTTGCAACCACAAATCCTTGACACAGACATCTCCAACTCCCCCACAGGGAGTTTCAATCCCTTAAGCAGAAAGTCTTCCTCTCAGAGCTCTGGGCGCTGCCTCAAAAGCAAGGATGGACCCAGGGAGGAACCAAACAAGTTCCCTGCCTCCCTGGCACTTCTCAGCAAGGACAGTTGATACCACTAAAACCCAAATCACGGGTCTCCTGGTGGTGGCAGAGGTTGGGGGTGGGGTTAACTGGGAATGAATAAGAACAACAACAAAAATCCTCATCAGAACAAGTTTTACCCCGAACTTCGTTTTAACCAGAGCCAATGGGAGACTAAGAACGAGAGTGTGTTGAGAGCTCTGCTGAGTCAATACAGGAACAAGGACACAGCAGCCAGAAAAAGAGCCACACCAAATGCCAGCCCAGTGGGGAACTCCAGAACAGTGTTCTGCTTCAGGTGACGGACTGAGGGCGTTCTCGCTTGCATTTTAATCAGAATAGCCATTTCTTTACACCAAATGGCCCGTTACATTCCGATTGTTACGAGGTTGTACATTATATGAACGAAAAGACACTGTGATCGGGCTGACGTGTGACGCGGCAAACAGAAGGCACAGCCCGGCACCACCAAAGCCTTTGACGCATGTAGAGAAGGCTTAGGGGGAAGGTCTCAAAACGAAGCAGAGGCTTAGTAACATGGATCAAAGTCGGCAAGCAAAGCAGAGACGTAGTGAGTTTTCCAAATTTACCAGCCATCTCTCAGAGGTCAGGTTCCTAGCATAACATTTCCCTTCAAAATGAATTTAAAAACTTATATTAGTGCTCATCAGATCAATTTCAATCACATTTATAATAATCCTGTTAGTGGTTCTCGCTGTGTCTCCAAGGATTGCCTGCTGGGGCTCCCAATCTAAACCAGAGCTTCTGCCAAAATCATACACGGCAGGAAAGAAGTTGACAGCCAATGAGAAGCATTTTCTCCATAATTCTTGCTTCGAACCTGTATTCCTATTGATGATTTTTTTCAAGGAACGCTAATAGAACACAAACAAATTTTAAGAGAACTGACAGCGTTGAGTCCAAGTTACAGTTTGGATCTGGAGTGTCCTCAGCTCGTTCCTGTCACTACAAAGAGGTGGTAGGGCTGTTACGAGATGGAGTTTAGTGGGAAGAAGGTTGGGGTGAGCCCTGGAAGAGGGGTGTCAGACCCCTATCCCCTTTTTTCCTCTCTTTTGCTTCCCCAGCAACCATGAGGTGAAGTGGCTTTCTTCACGGGCTCTCCCCATGAGGTACTGTGCGACCATGGGGGCAGAACCACAGGCCAGGCGAGTGAACCCAGCACTGCTTACAACTGTCACAGACCTGAAGCTGACAAACACCCATGTTCCCAGGCACGAGTGTTGAGTGGAGTTCCGTTTTCAATTTTGGAACCCTGTACAGGCAGCACACCGGGAGGAACCTGCTCACTCTCTTCCCCCTCACGGGGCTGCAAAGCAGCGATTGCGACGAGGCACCAAACAAATTGGTGTTTATTGGGGAAAACGCTTCGGGAATCAGATAAACTTCTTGGGTCTGTTTCGTGATCTGTAGAACAGGTTAACGGCACTGCCGCTGCCTCCTTCACGGAGGACTAAATGAGCCATGCCCTTGCAGGGACAAATGTAACTATAAAGTGCTGTGCAAACCCACTGGGAGACCACTATCTACTAGTCTCTATTAATGGAAAACAAAACCAGCAATTCTCTCGTGACCTTCCTAAATAACTGATCCAGTTCTTTGCTCCCTGAGTCGAGGGCAAGTTGTGCCAAACAGCGTTTGTCTTCAGGTACAACAAGAACTTGAATCAACCAGTAATTCTAAAAGTTATCCAGCCTTAGACCTAGCATGGTAGTATACACTTACGATCCCAGCATCCGGGAAGCAGAGGCAGGTGGATCTCTGAGTTTGATGTCAGTCTGGTCTACACAGTGAGCTACACAATGGGACCCTGACTCAGAAAAAGAAAAAAATGTAGCCAATCTTTACCCTCTATGATGGACCTTAGACATTTTTTTTTTTACATTTCTGAACTGCAATTATGCTCACAATTAAATGTTCACTCAGTTCTATCCCAGCTTACTAGGGAAAAATGCAATTCGGAACTTCTAAATTGGAGAAACTTTTTTAATTTCCCCATAGGGACTATTTCTCAAATAATCAAGATTAAATGGACGGCTTTCATTTAGTGAAGTATTCAACCTCCTTAACAACTCACAGAAACTTAGATTGCATAAGGATAATTTTCTCTGACATAAAAACACTAGGAGAGAAAGGTAATTTTTAAAATATTTTAATGACATTTCTTGTCAACCAAAAAGAAAACATACACACACACACAAACTCATACAAAGAGTTCCATAATCAGGAAGAAAAATTGTTATAATCCCCCTCCCATGAAAAATGTAGAAGAAAAACAAAAAGGAAAAAAAGAGAAATCTTAAAGGTACGTAATGAGATACCCCCTAAGGCATCAAGAGAGGGCATGAAACGTGGCTGGCTTCTGTCCCTCTAAGGCAGTCACACAAGCAGCAGGGATCACGGCGAGCTTCTTACTGGGTCCACTGCCCTCCGCCTCAAGGTCCCAAGATGGAAGAGCCCCAGACCCTGCACTGCGGGTCTAGGAAAAGGAAGAAGAGCTCTGAAATGGCGGGGTTGAGACAGACCACCATGCCCAGTGCGGTGACTTTGGACTGGCCACTTCCTAAGTGCTTTGGGCCCATGGGTCCACTGAAGACGTAGAGCAAGTGTGTTATTTAGTCCTAACTTTACAGTCACGCATCCAAGGTCCCATGACTAGCAAGTGAGGAAGGATCTGGCTCGGAAGTCAGCCTTACACCCTACTTGCTAGGAGGCCTATACTTTTACTAAGCCTGAGTCTGGGCTTCTTCAGCGTTAAGAAGGACAGGCCACAGTGTGGCTATGGAGATTTGTTGTTGTTGTTGTTGTTGTTGTTTGTTTGTTTGTTTGTTTGTTTGTTTGTTTGAGACAGGGTTTCTCTGTAGCTTTGGTGCCTGTCCCGGAACTAGCTCTTGTAGACCAGGCTGGCCTCAAACTCACAGAGATCCGCCTGCCTCTGCCTCCCGAGTGCTGGGATTAAAGGCATGCACCACCACCGCCCGGCTTGCTATGGAGATTAAAGAGCTATGGAGTCCGTAATCTTCAGCACTGGTCTCAAGTGACTGTGTAGTCAATGATATTCCAATCAGGGTCTGAGCATACATCAGGGAGCAAACAGCACTAGGGGTGCTTGCCCGAGAAAACAGACCAGAAAGGCTGGTTTCGTCCTGTTTGACTCAGCCCCCTTCTCTGTGAAGTTTTACTCCTGGGAACGGGATACATATTTTTATGAAACGTTCATCAACTACATTATCAAAAAGTTGACATTAAGTATGAGGAAGTTACTAGACGATGAACAGTACAGGCTCTGGAAAGAGGAACCGAGGGACTGGGAAAAGAAGAAAGAAGCCCCGAGCGTTTGCGCCACATGCACACCGTCGTCAGCCATTCTAAATAAATTCTAAACACTAACACCCAACGCTCAGCAAAGGTCTCTAACTCACTTAGAGTCCAGTTCAACTTCCAAGTATGTGAGAGTCGGTCTCTGTAGCCCATGGGTCTTTACTGACTCAGCCCTTCCTGGCTGACCGCGCCTCCTCTGAGCTTCTGGTCCCCTTTAAGGTCATTATCACCTGACTCAAGAGAGTCAGGCATACACCTCCAGCAGAGGCAAAAAGCAAGTGGATTCAGTACCAGCCCCCGTGCCGTCCCAGAAATGAAGCAATGGACGCTGGGTAGCACATTTGAGTAGAGCAGCAGCTGTGGCCACTCACTCACCCACACCCAGGGACCTTTATTCATCCTGGACCGGATGCTGAAGGGCCCGACTGTCACATAAAAACAGCGAGTCTTTCCTCCAGCCTAAAAACGTGTCCAGGTAATGATGCTTTCAAGAGCATTTTAAGCTCCTTGGGCTTCAACGTTCCGCTGAGCTGGATCTGTTTCGGGTTTCACTGTCTGGCTGGTATCTCCTTTACGGTTAGGAAGAAACAAAGCACAGAAAATGTCAGAAAAGCAAAAAAGCTCGTCCTCAGAAATACTGCAATTTTCTGAATTTGCAGTATTCATCCGTTTCTTTAGATTAAAGCCCAGGCAGGATTTTTCTGAAAAAAAAAAAAAATCAGCAAAAAATCCATCAGGACCCAGAGCATACTGAAAAACAGAGAATTAAAATGAGGAAAATTACCAAGAATTTTCTCTCCACTCCCATTTGTCAGAGAACACAGCTAACACTCAGAACAGCAACTTGGACACTGTAGGTTCTGCTGGGAGGAAGATGGTGGCCAGAGAAGGAGGGCACCTGACAGCCCTGTGCTCTTGAGGGTCTTAGAGTAAGGCTAGCCACTTGCCACCGGAGGCCATCTGACCCCCTCCCATCTCCTGCACCAGCAGAACTCCCTTCCTGTAGTGGTCCCTAACTCAGATGAGCCCTCCACTTGCCCCACTGCACAGGTCCCCACACTAGAAAGTCTTTACTTTCCTCTGAGCCTCTCCCTGCTTCCCCAAAGCAGCCCTCATGTTGGAGCCCTGCACTCACTCATGACAAGTAAGTGCTTGCTACAGTGCCAGTGCTCAGTTACTGCTCGCTGAATGAATGAATGAATGAATGAGTGAGTGAATGAATGCACAAATGAATGAGTGAATGAATGAGTGAATGAATGAATGAATGAATGCACAAATGAATGAGTGAATACAAATCAACCAGGAAGCAACACTTCCAGTGTAAGTTCCTGCCGCAGAAGCCCCGTTACACCCATCACCTGGCTTGGCTTCTTTTCCTTTTTGTTGTTCTGGTGGTTTTGTTTGTTTCTTTGAGACAGGATTTTTTTCTACGAGAACCTAGCTAGCCTTGAACTCATGGCCATTTTCCTGCCTCAGATACCACCAAGCCCAATTTGGCTCAACATAATTCTGTAGACTACACAGGAGAGGAAGTTATATGAAGATCCCCACACTAGGCATCAGAGAGACAGAGTGGCTCTATGGATCTAGCTCATTTTAAATCAAAACAAACACCAGAACACACTCCTAGTGAATCAACTGGGCCTAGATAAGATTTTTAAAATGGCCCCCCTAGATTTATTACTCAAACCCCTAAAAGTGTGGCCTCACCTGTAACTGAGAAGAAACCTGCATTTTCCTTGCTGGTATTTGCTGGCCCACTTCCAAATTTGCCTCCTGCCTCTAGGCCCCACACATGGTCGCCCCACCCCTCACTCAGTCCCTCACTCGGTCACCCCTCCCCTCACCCCGCCCCTCACCCTGCCCCTCACTAGAAACCTCTTTTCTCCAAGATTGCTTGTCAAAATTTCAATCATTCTTAAAAGATCAAATAAATATCGCTTTGTTCATTACACCTTCCAACCCCCTCAGTTCCTCATTCTCCATTTCCTTCATATACAGAGGATATATGTGTATACACACACACGCACATATACAGGAGGCATTTGTCATGATTTCCATCCTTCTACTCTAACATGTATTCTACAGATATCAAAGACTGAACTTTTGAAAGTAAGAGCTCAGCACAACAATCCCTTTCGACGACACTCGCTTAAGCTAAGCTAAAACCCAGCTTGTTGAAGGTCCTTATCATCTTTTGGGTTCATCTCGAAAACCCTACCATGTCCCACCATCCTCATGCGATGTCATGGAGCAGACACGGCTCTCAGAACTCTGACACGTGGTGCTCCCTCTGGCTAAAACACTCTTCCCTTTCTCCCCAGACTGGCTCCTTGTTATCCCTCAGATAATTCCTGAAATATCTATGTTCAAGGAATCTTCCCAAGGCAGCCCATGGGAAGGTGGTTCCCCAGTTACTGCCTGCTTTACCTCCTTTCCGCCCTCCTCACAGCCGGAGGCTCTTTGTTTAGCATGCCTGTCTTCAGTCTCGGTTAGCACACAAGCTCCCTGAAGATGGGGTCATGTCTACACATGTTCCCCATTTTATTCTCAGTTCCCAACAGGACGCCTGGCACGCCTTGGGTACAGGAAGGAATGTGTGTAAACAATCATACCCGATTCTTGGCCTCCGCAAACCCATAGGGCCACTTTTCTCAGAAGCTCTGGGAAACTTCCGCTTGGTACTTCGCCGAGTGCACTACGGGTTACATAGGGTACCCGTGTGCAGACCTGTTCATGGAGCTAGGTTTGCTCTTGGTCATCTTTGTCTACACTTCAGCCCCGTGACCAGCTCAAAAAGCACAAGGGCAAAGTCAGAGGTTGGGAGAAGGGGTACGTGAGAGGAAAATCACAAGGACTTGACGCTAACATCAGTAGCTGGGTTAGGAGCTTGCTGTCACCGCTGTGGCAGACACCTGCGACAATAAGATCGTGAGTGAGAAGACTGGCTTTGGCTCACAGCTTCAGAAGTTTCGGGCATGAGTGACTGGCCCTGTCACTTTGAGCCTGTATCAAGGCACGCCAGGGAAAGAAAGGGTGACAAAGGGAACCACTCCCTTCCTGACAGCCAAGAAACAAATAAGAGAAACAGAAAGGGGCTGGGGACCCAGTACCCTCGTCAAGGCCCAGCCTGCCCCAGATCTAACTTTCTCCCGCTAGAACAGCAAGCTGCGGACCAAGCCGGCACACACGGGCCCTTGAGGGGCTGATGTAGGCACAGCAGTAGGATGAGGCTTCCTCCATCTAGCTCCTTCGGCCTCGGCCTCTGCACTTTTCTATTGTTTCCTCTTTCCACTCGACTGAGCATCCTCTGCGTACTTTGGTGTCCTGCTTATGCAGGGGCCCGGAATGACAAATGGCTGGTGTTCCCGCCTCTCTGGAGCGAGCTTACTTGTCCGCTCTATCTACAATTAGCAGGCTGACCTCTACACGCCAAACAACCCCGTTTGCCACACTCCTGCAGCAAATGGGAGGAACTAAGAGGGTGCTCGGCTCCCAATCACAGCTTAGCTTGTCAAAGCAGACTACCAATAATTCCCATTCCTGGAAATCCGAGAGTGTTGTTGTTTTCCCCTTTGCCTTTGGCAGCGTCTGCTGATCCGTGTCGGATTTAGCTGTGTGCTTTCCCGCGGCTCGTCTTGCTGGGATCTGACCGCGGCAGGGCACCTGCAGAGGAGTCTGCTGCTTCCTCAGAGAAACCGTGGTTAACAAGTTCCTTCCTCAGCTACGGCTATGGGAAAGGAGGTGGGGGCAACGAGAGCAGAAGGACAAACAGAAAGGCTCCAGCTGGCCAGGTGCAACCAAGCTGAGGACATGGATGGTTTCAAAATGGCCAACTAGCACTCTGTGAGGACAGGAATGAGGGGATTCACAGAGCAAACTAATTCAGCTTTCAAGCAAAGTGTGCAGGAAGAATTCTCCCTTGTGCAGTAACCAAGGAGAAAGAAGTTTGTTCCCCTACAATTAAGTTAGCAGAATGTCTCATTATTATTCATATATGCAATTTTTAACTATAATAACTTGGCTGTAATTGGTAACAGACTCTTTTCTCTTCTGCTGTTCTCCCCACTCCCCGTGTGCCCCTTCCTCTAAGCCAAGATTATATCAACGATTATTATCGCTGTGGCTTTTTCCACTCTGCTTACATCATGTGCAATAAAAACAAACATTTATAACTAGCACGCTGTGGAACACAATATCCTTCTCCATTCTGCCGGTCCTCAAAACTTAAGGAGTCATAAAACACTCTACACCCACACAAAATTAAATGCCTCGATATTTTCGAATTCTCAGTAAGATATTTCTGAGCCCTTGAGTTCCTGGAAACTTGTGAGGATAGCTCAGAAGACAAGGCTCAGCAGAAGGCAGGGCAAACAACAGCCCCAAGGTGACAGAGAGAGCGTATCTGAATTCGGATGACCGATCCAAGCCCAGGATCTCATACTTCCTTTCCTCTGACAAAAGTATCAGAACTTTCGGTGGCGCCATTGGCTTGACACTAAACAGGCACAACCTGAGATGTTAATGAAGCCTTTGCATGTGAGTCCCTCTAAACGATAGCAAACCCTGCGATCGCATTTACAGCTCGGAACTGCAGAGACGGTCTTATTTCATCCAGAGCTGCCGGGGACTATAAAGAACTGCTAATGGAGTAAATAAAAGCAACAAGCTGATTTACCTTCTTAGTGTCCCATGAGAAATACTTAAGTTTTTGATGTGGAGATCTGTGGGTTTTTTTTTTCCATGAAAATTGCAGAGTATATAAACAAATCTCCAGGCTTATCTTTGTTTGATAAATAAAGTACTGAGAGGGGATCGTATGCTCACAGCTAAGTACATGTAGATTTTAATCTCAGAACACTTGGATTTCTTGCCCATGGGGTAACGACTAGTTTTAATTTAGTAACAGCAATCCACCATGGTAGCAGCAGTAGCCACAAGAACTAATAAACTTCATGCCTTAGCAAAGTCAGGTTTAGAGTGTGAACACTAATTACTAAGTTCACTAGTGCACCACAAAGTCTTGGGGCTAACACCTCGCCC
Organism: Chionomys nivalis; assembly: GCF_950005125.1. Classification (NCBI taxonomy): domain Eukaryota; kingdom Metazoa; phylum Chordata; class Mammalia; order Rodentia; family Cricetidae; genus Chionomys; species Chionomys nivalis. Next base: position 10,392,832 of record NC_080110.1, read on the forward strand.
AGTGACTCTGCCTCCGACGAAGGCTAAGTCTAGCTGCTTCCCTACCCACGCCACTTCCGCCCTTGCATGGGCCACCACTGCCCCATAGGACAGCATCCGTGGCCTCCACAACCACCACCTCGCTTCCTCCACAATCCTCCAGCCCACTTTTTCTACGCAGAGCCAGAGGAATCTTTCAACGCTCCTTCCAGACACTGGTGGTCCTGGCATCTCCCCTTTCCTCTCCCCTTCTCCTTACCATTCTTTTCCTGGGGCAGCTGGACAGTTGGTGCCCCCACATTGGCCCAGCTCTTTGAGAACCAGGTTAAAGTAGCCAGATTTTAATCAGTGTGCCTGACTACTTTCAAAATATAGAAGAGAAACATGAGTTGCTGATCTCACTTACCTAGAAGCCTGTATCTGAGGACCCCAACTTTGCAGAAAACAACTGTGAGAACCAGAGCTGGGCAAGCTGGAGAGGCGTGAGCTCAAATACAAAGCCTGTTGTGGATGGTTACTTTTTATTTATTTTGTACTATTCGTTATTAAGTAAGCCTGATGAAGTAGTACTTGTTTCCTTATCAGAGATACTGTATTTGGAGAGTCTGAGAACTCTCCAGGTAGCCATGAGGGCAGCGCAGAGAACGAATACCAACAGCCTGCCAGACAGGCAGGTCAGCAGATGATGCGACCCAGTCACAATAATTTACTGTGTTTTTAAACATCCCAGGGGGAGTTTTTAAACATCCCAGGGGGAGTTTAAAAACAGAATAAATTACTATTTGTGAAATAATTGGGAAACTCCATTGCAACAGGTCCTGAAATGATAGGGAAATGCCAGGCGAGGCTCCCAACACTGCGAGGAAATAGGCTTAATAAGAACGGGGGCATGTACAGCGGGTTTTATTATAAATTTCCCAACAAGACAGGTGGGTGGTTTAAGAGATGGTTCTTAAGCTGTCACTGTTCCTTAGATGAAAAATTCTGCCACGACAGTCGTGATGAAGGGAGCAAGCACAGTCAAGAACCTAACTTATTTTTTTCAACTCACACTGAATTGTTCCTGTGCCTCAAGAGGGTGCTCACGGCTTCTCAACTACAGGTGGGCTCGCAAGAGGGAGGGAGGGAGGAGGGAGGGAGGCTGGCTGGTTTTCAATGTGAAAAGCCAAGGAGGCTGTGCACCCCTGGGGCTAGAAGCTCCCCAGACACTTGAATACCTAGCAAGTCAAGAGGCTCGCGTCTCATATTCGCATCCGCTTTGCCCGCTAGACTCCTCCTCCTTTTGATTGCACCTGCTTTTAGTGTACACAAAAGCTGCCTCTGGGTGGTGGTGGCTCACGCCTTTAATCCCAGCAAGCAAATCTGTGAGTGTGAGGCCAGCCTGGTCTACAGAGCGAGGTCCAGGACAATCAAGGCTACACCCAGAAACCCTGGCTGCCTCTTGTTGGGCAAAGTCTTGTCCTTCTCCATGCGGAATATGTTTATTGAGCCACTACCTTAGGGACTCCAGTCTGAGTCAAGGAGAGCTGTCCCTGAGACTGTTTTAAAATGCATCAAGACTGCTTACACTGAACTACACAGACCAGCGCCCTCCGAGACACTCTTGAAGGGAAGTACAGTTTCCTGGCAGAATTTTAAAACTCACTCTCATACTGTAATTCTCTTTATTGTGACACTGGGGTCTTTCCATTTAGAAACTACCGGGTAACCTAATCATGGAATTGGGATAGTGACATGTACATTCGTGACTAAGGACGCTCTTGAATATGAACGTCAAAATGTAATTTTCCAAAGTTACAAATACACAGTGAGCACATGTCAAAATTTATATAATTCACTAATGACAGCAAGGTGACAAAGAACCTAATACATATAACCAGTTAAAAGGAGAATACCAGGGGAGCTGGAGAGCTGGCTCAGAGGGTGAGCATGTCTACAGAGGACCCGAGTTCAGTTTCTAGCACCTACATCAGGTGGCTCACAGTGGCCTGAAACTCCAGATCTGAGAGAGCTCACACCTCTGGCTTTCTCAGTTCACACGCATGCGAGCACGCACACACATACATGCATAAATTAAAGATTAAATAAATCTTTTTTTAAAAAAAGAATGTTAGAATACAAGTCTAAATTATATAAAAGATTTAGCATTGCCTGATTAGTAGTCTATAACGCAAAAACCAAAAATACATAACCTTTGAGGCTTTCTTTTCAATCTGCCTAAACTCATTTATAGTGCATTAACCTCTAACTTTGCAGAATCTAGGACTAATTAATAGCAAATAATAAACACAACACTGCTAGATTCTGTAGAGACTCACGTGCCCCCTGCCTCGGCTGACTCTGAAAGACCATCCTCCACTTTGCCACCGCAGTACCAAGTTTTAGATCACTTCTGTTCCCGAGACTAGAACCCTGGCTCTGTTGGCCACGACGCTAACTGTACTTGTGTCTCCCGGAGCTGGAATGGGCTGGATCTTGGGTCCAGAAGCCATATTTATACTCCAGCACTCCCCCTGCACTGTGTTCCCCACTTTATTATGGTTCTAAGTGTTCACCCCGAGAATCCAAAGTGGCCTCCTTAGACAACATACTACTTTAAAAAAATATAATGTTTGTCAAGTTCAACACAAGAGCCTAGCAGACTTTGCTCTTGCAGGTTTGTCCACCCTTGTAACAAAAACTGAATACCTTACAGGCATGGAGAGTGTGTGTGTGGGGGTGTGTTCTATCTTTATAATATTGAACCAGGTTTTATAAAGCAAAAAAGTACACCCAAGAAAGAATGCCCCTAGAGGTCATGAAAGAGATATACATAAAATAGTATCACAATCCCAAAAGTGTGGCAGCAAATTAAAGACTTACGGGTGGAGTGGGGATGGGGTACATCTTTATTCCCAGCACTCAAGAGGCAGAGGCAGGTGGATCTGTGTGAGTTCGACACCAGCCTGGTCTACAGAGTGAGTTCCAGGACAGTCAGGGCTACACAGAGAAACCCTGTCTCGAGAAACAAAAACAAAACAGAGGAATGAAAGCCCACTGATGCTGACAGCAAAGATGCAGGTGTTGGAAGAACTTTACAGACCCCTTTACAGAACTAAAGAAAAAGGAAAGTCCAGTAAACAAAACACAGGAAAACCAATCAGTATTATAGAGATGACCATACACATGTCTTTATACCCACAAGCCACACTAACAATGACAGTCAACAGTATTTGAAGTGGAAACCTAAAAAAAATAAGGAGGAACAGTGACTTTGAATTATTTGCACTTGAGCTAAAAGCAGATGTGACACCGGATTGGCCTTCAGTCCTGCCAACTTTTAACGTCACAGGAACCCACTGGAAACGCAAAGGAGACTCACGTAAACTGCCTTTCCCCCAGATGAAAAACCTCAGGGGCTTCTTATTCTCTGAATAAAACCTGGCAAAGCTGAGCGTGTCGGGCTTGGTCCTGGCCTTGGTCTCCCGCTACTCATGACTCTGACCGGTCCCAGGCCACACCATGTTACTCCCCATCCTTTGGCCTTGCTGGCCTGGCATGGCTACTCGCTCCTGTTCATCCTGAAGTACAGCCTCATTGCCACCTCATCTGACCCATCTCTAACTGCCCATCTTAAGGAGCCCTCACCTACCCACTCAACCTGATGTTGTTATTTTCAAACAAACTACTCTCCAGTGTTTCCATGACAACAGGATCTTGTCTAGGCCATTAACTGTTATATCCCCCAGAACAGTGGCTAGCACGTATTAAGCACTTGATATTATTGAAGCAATTCATGCAGTTAATATAAACATCCAGAATGTCACTGCAGGACTCATGCATGACAAAGCTAGGGAATCACTGTGCACCTCGTGGTTTTTGGTAGACATATTCTTGCCAGACCCTACATCAGCCTTCATGGTTACAACCATTTCAGGTAAGCCCCAAAGATACCTTTTATTATGCTACTGCAGATGGGGTCAAAGATGATTCTTTCTTCCAGAAACTTCTAAGTGATATAGTTTATGAAAGGCGGGAGGCCGGAGCCCGTGTTTGGATGAAACACAAACACCTAGCTAGCCTCCAAGCTCTCGCGCATCCCTTCTCATCACCCCATCACAGCTGCTGTTCTCGCCATCCGAGGACCTTCTTTCCTTTCCGGCCTGTCGACCCATGCCACACTGAGTCGACTCTGGCCTGAATCCCTGATTCGCAGCCAATCCCGGGAGGCTGAGGAGAGAACTCAAAGCTGTGAGAGAGGAGAGTGAGGAAGGACACTGCTGTGGACTTAAAGGGCTGCCCCACATTGATGCTTATCAAAATACATCACGTTCAGTCTTCCCAACTGTCTCGGAAAGTATGAGTGTGTGCACGCAGTGCTTAGGCACACACACACACACACACACACGCACACGGGATTTTTTTTCCAGTTACAACTTAAGCAAACCACCTGACAGTCCACAAATAGGGAAATGGAGAACCTGAGACCTAAGTTTAGCTACTTTTCAAAGCTGTGTACGGAACGATGGATGGAAGAAGGAAGAGAAGGGGGAACAATGGGAGAGGGAAAGTCATCTGACCTTGGCTCTCTCTTGTCCCCTCACACTTCCTAGACCATAGCATCTCCCACACTCCAACACCAGCCTAAGTTCCATTCACTATGACTCCACGTGTCTATCCCAGAAGGTCAGTTCACTATGACTCCATGTGGCTATACCGGAAGCTCAGTTCACTATGACTTCACCTGGTGGAGTTTCTCATTCCCACTGCATATAAGAGTGATGGCTTCCTGAGTGGGAATCATAGGCTTTTAATACACTTTTAATTCTTTTATGTCATCTCCCCCTTCCCTTTCCTCCCTCCACATATCCCCCCCTTGCTCTCTTTCAAATTCATGGCCTCTTTTCCTTTAATTGTTGGTTTGTACGTATGCCCCTAAATATATAAATACAACCTGCTGCCAGACAGAGTGGTATACATCTTTAGTCCCAGCACTTGGGAGACAGACGCAGGTAGATCTCTTGAGTTGGAGGTCAGCCTGGTCTACAGAGCAAATTACAGGATGGCCAGAGTAGCTACACAGAAAAACCCTGTCTCAAAAAATAAATAAATAAAAACAAATAAATAAAATCTACTTAGTTCATATGTTACTTGTACATATGTTTTCAAGGCTGATTATTTGCTATTAAATACATTTTACCATAATATAATATTATATTATGGCCAGGGTTTATTACACTAGTGGGGTTTTTTTGTATTAAAAAAGAAAAACTAAGTTTAACAGAGATGTACTTACTTGAAATCCTAACGCTCTGAAACTGAACATTTCTCCTAACTTATTTGGCAGAGGAGCCCGACCTGAGCTGAACTCCCCAGGCCTGGATTCGTCTGGTGACAAAAGTTGACCTGAGCTGACAGCAGGCTATTTATAGTCTGTATTTCTGCCACAGTGTGTGAATATTCATCAGACCAACTGCAGAAATATTAATGTGTTTGATTACAGAGGCCTTTTCCAGACCACATCTCAAGGCCTTATAACAACTGGTATACACATAATATCATCCTTTTTTAAAAAATCTGAATTCAGCAAAAATGCATTTTGTTTGTTTTTTAAACGCACAGGAGTCCAGGCTGGCTTTGAACTCCTAATGCTTCCTTCTTTAGCCTTCTAAGCACAAGGAACACACGTGTACCTCACAGGTTCAACAGAGGTCTGAATACAAAATTCGGGTCCTGTGCTTATTTCGATCTAACTTCTCTGAACTTTGGGTTCACTGAAAAGCCAAAATACATTAGAGACAACATTACTTCCTGGAGAAAAATATATTCTTAATTTCAAGTATGTAACTTGAAAATAAACCCTGGAAGACCATGAGTCCTTTTTTCATGTATAAAATACAGGAAACTTCTTTGTACTAAAGTTTTTCATTCTACAAAGCAAAAAGACCAAAAACAAACAAACAAAAAAACTCAAGTCTTGCTTCCTGTTCCCAGAGACCCATCCCAGAAGCCTCCAGCCGAGCATCGGCCACAGGAAAGGGAGGAGCCAAGCCCTGTCGGCCTCAGTCTGTCACACTGTCCATTTCAGTTTCTGCCAAAATTATGTTTTTATGACTTTTGTTGCAATTTATAGTTAACCTTCCCAGCAGAAGGAAAGAATCAAATGTCTCTCTCAAAACAAAACAAGTTCAAGGGAAACCCTGCTTTCTCATTTTCATGTGAATGTGCAGCTAGTTTTTGACTCTGTAGGTAGAACGCTTGCCTAGAACCCCTGAGATATACACACACACACACACACACACACACACACACCGCACACACACTATTATTTTCTGAAAGAAAAAAAATAGAATTTATGTAGCAATAGTAATCAAACTTCAGAAACGGTAAATTAAGATATAAAATCAAGCCTAAAGAGCCACTGGGTTCTGTAAGAAGTGAAGAGGGAATTTATATATGCACTACAACCAGGAAGGTGCAAGTTCGCTAAGTGACAGTGAGGCCAGGAAACCTTGTTTCTCACTGAAAACAAAATTCTGAAGGAATTATATTACAGTTTATCAAAAATTCTCCAGGGCTGCAATCAGAATTTATATGAAAAGCATTCCTGTTTAAACAATTACTACTATGGCTATTGTGTATGTATGTGTTTGAAACTATAAGCAGACATTTGGCTGATACAAGTCTATTATATTATCAAAAGTCAAAGACTGGAGAAGTTTTGTGAGGCAGAGGCTGAGTTTGAAACACCAGGTTAGGTATGGTCACACACACCGGCCACCATGGGAGGCTCTAGAATTTCGAGACAACCTTACTCACAGTAAGACTTTGTTTCTTGGAGACAAAAAAAAGAGAGAGAGATAAACTATTATGATAAATATTTATTGTTGCCTAAACTCAAAAATGATTAATAGGTAACATCTAATGTTACCAGGGTTTTAAATTTTATCTTGCAAAAGAAAATTAATCCTTAAGATGCTTGTAAGTCACTTTAAATGATGAATTATGGCTGTTGCCACCAAAGGAAAACCCTAGCTAGATGGTGGGACACACAAACATCCAAAAACATTAAATATTAGGCCTGAAGTCCTATCAATCCAACTGGTAACTGGATAACTTACGCAGCGACTAATCGACTGACTATAGAGAAATCACAATGGGCTGTTCAAGTGAGCTCGGTGTAACCAGCGAGTTCTTTAAAAGCAGAAGAGGCAGCCAGAGAGAAGCACAGCGATTTGACTCCTCCCACATGCTGCTGCTGGCTGTGCAGATGATGGAGGGGAGCAGCCTGTGGAAGACCCCCATCCACAGCTAACAAGATCCCCCACCCCAACACCCTCACGGAATTCGTTGGGGAATATCACTTTAACTATGCAAAGATGTGTTGTATTTGTTTAATAATGTAAGGATGTGTTGCTTTGCCTGCCTAAGGTACCTGATTGATCTAATAAAAAGCTGGATGACCAATAGCTAGGCAGGAGAGGGATAGGTGGGGCTGGCAGGCAGAGAGGATAAGTAGGAGGAGGAGTCTAGGCTTGAGAGGGGAGAGGAGAGAGAAAAGAGGGCAGAAGAGAGAGACATCCAGAGCCAGGCATCTGCCAGACAGACATGAAGTAGTGTAGCATGAATAATAAAAACCCAGAGATAGATATTGGGGTTCAACCCAAAAACCAGAAAAGAAAAGCAGCCAAGCCACTGGAGAAGTCCAACCTCTACAAGGCTGGGCGACTGCAGACTAAGCAGCCGGAGCCTCTCTCTCCTCCCATTTTATATTCCCTCTAGTGCTGGGATTAAAGGTGTGAGACTCCCTAGGACTGGGATTAAAGGTGTGAGCCACCACTGCCTGGATTTGTTTCTGCAGTCGTTTTGTGTAGACCAGAGTGGCCTTGAACTCAGAGGTCCACGAGCCTCTGTCTCCCTAATCCTGGGATAAAGGTGTGTGTCACCATTGCCTGACCTCTAGGGGCTTTAGCTTTGCCTCTGGCCTCCAGGCTAGATTTATTTATCAAAATACAAATATTATTTATTTATCAAAATACAAATAATATACCACTCCAGAGTAGACATACAGAATTAAAAAAGGGTAAAAAGCCCTGAGGTAAAACATAAATGACGAGAAACCACTTAAGTTATAAGAGCTAGTGGAACAAGCATAAAATAAGGTCAAACATTCAGAACTAATAAAAAGACTCTGTATCGCAATTTGGGAACTGGTTGGTGGGCCTAAAGAAAGGCTGCTACAGATCTAAACTCAGCCAAAGAACTGAATTATTTCCCAAGACCTAATGATTAAGGGGGAGGAGCCCAGGCCTAATGCTGACTCGAGACTTTCTGAGGCCCTGGGCAAAGATGCCATCTGAGCCATCCTCTGCCCCAGCTTCTAACTCACAGTAAGAGAAGGAGTGAAGTGTGTATTGCTCCAGGCCAAGGAGAGACCCTGTCTCAAAGAATGTAGCAATTGTTCCTGAGGATGACAGCATCGAGTTGTCCTTGGGAGCACACACACGGGGGGGGGGGGGGATCAATATTTAACTGTTAGATCGTTTTAAAAAATTAAAATGTTGTAATATAACATTTTATTATGTAACTTCAAAACACTACCTAGAAACAAAGAATGTTTCCAATAATTCAGATTCAGATTACACACAGCAAGGACTGGGAGCTAAACGGGAACAGAAGGATGGAAGACTCATTTTATCCTGATCTTCAAGTACACCCACAGTAATTAAAATATGTGGAAAAGAGTAATTTTAGCCTTTCATTATTTAAAGAGCAGTTTTTCAGAGAGTTTCAGTTAGTCTTAGAAATAACATGGCAATCGTTAGAGTTCTCAAGCAATGGAATTGCTTGCCTCCCACAGCAATCAGAAATAGGCAAAGATTGCTAAAATGTCCAAAAAGTAAGTTGACCTAAATGACAACACTCTCTGGTCCACCTCTAGAATTCTGTGATTGCTTCAGCTCACCAACAGAAAGCTCATCTTATTGGAGCTCTGGTTCAGTTTCTACTATTGAAGAGCCAGGTGAACTCATTCTATTTTAGCATCAGGTACCCAGGACAATTTTTGGGGTAGCATGGACTATCAGCGTCGCAAGAGTCTAAACAGGAATAGCATACGATATTCTAAAATGAGACTATATTTTAAGGGCAGGCTTTTGTGTTCAGGACCCCTTTGCAGAAGTGAAGTTTCAGGTCTGTGGTGGGAGAAGAGAAGCCGGAGAGGCCAGGGCGGCTGGTGGTCTGCTGGAGAGACCCAGCCAGCGCACAACGGTGGGAACACCTGACTGCAAGCAGGGGAACAAACTCATCCCATCCCATAAACTTGCGGCAACCTGGGATTGCTGGCTGAGCAAAGCTTTGCCGAGGCTGCTGGAAGAAACGCCAGGTTTCCCGGTATCCCCAAAGCAAAGCCAGTGTTTGTGCAAGGCTCGCATTTCACTGGGGCTTGGGTTTTGCCTCCTCTACAGAGTCGAGTCACCCTGGTTTTGATGGGGTGAGGGCCTGTCGATCGCTTCACATCTGCTTTCCCTACTCAGTGCGCACAAACACACTCCTTGAAGTGGCGGGAAAGTCTGCACCCTGGACGCTGTTTCCAGCTGCGGCCCCCTGGCCTTACCCTTATCGCGGCACGCCAGTTCCTAGAGAAGAGATTCCAAGAAAAGAGCCGGGTTCCCTAGAAACATTAAATTAACACAAGGGATCTGGAAACGAAACAACAGATGCCTGAAAGCCTTCCCCTTGCTGGTTTCCTGCTTTCTCGGAAAATCTTTGCTTTAAAATAGATTGGATTGCCCGACTCGGCCAGATGCAGCTCGAGACCTGCTGGGGAGCAGGAAAGCGGTGTGCCATCTTTTAGAAAGATTTCTCTTTCCCAGGTGGTAGGAGAAGGCCTTTGAGTTGTTGATATCAGCGAGGATGCTGAGCTGCTTGTGTTCCAACTCGGACTTGCAAACCTGATTAATCCGAGACTAGGAGTAGAGTAGATTGAGCACCGAGCCTGCCTTACTTAGTTCAGAGCCTAGAAAGATCATGCCTTGTCCCCCTTTTTTGACTACGAAGAAAATGTCTGCTTTGTTCCCAAATCTACTTTGACCATAACTACGAGTTAACAGCAAGTCGCAGAGGTGGAAGGCTCTTTCTGTTTAGCCAGGCTCTGACTCAGTGGAAACTCAGGACTAACCAACCTCCACCAACCCTGTCTGCAAACTCATCACGCAGGGTATAATCTCTAAACCAAGGCAAGACCTGATAACCACACACCTTAAGGGCCATCTGCTGCAGGTGGCTACGTGGATTCCACTTTGGTGGCATCTTCCACACACACACACATTGTTTGCTGAGAACAAGACGCAAAGCTTCCTATGCGGCTTGCAAATTTTACAGAAGAAATCGTTTTCCTGTAGCTTCTCTGTCACATTAACTTCTTTCCCTTGATAGTCCTTATAGAGGGACTCAAAATCCTTGGGATCTATTTTATCCCTTCTTTCTAGTAATCAAATCCGTATTCATAAAAGGATTCTGGGCTTAGCCCAGGCTTGGGTGCTCTGGATGGAGGAACAGACACCTTACAAGATTAATGAAAAGCAGCATCTTTGCCTAAGCATATGAACAAGACCTATCGCAAAACTCTCGGGCAGACAAAACCACCTCCCCAGAATAAAGCAGGGATACAGTTCCCCTAGAAGAGTTGCTGTGGGTGCCCTGGCTCTAGCAGCTCACAGGGGACACACAAAGTCTACCACTCCCTCTTGATGGTGGCAAAGAGAGAGGACAGTTTCATAGCGACTTCTCTGCTTCGAGCTTTACGGCAGGCCTGGAGGAAGGCAGGGAGGACTCTAAACTGTTTATAAGAGCGAAGGAAAATGCTGCAAGATTACTTGGCGAGCAGACCACAGGGAAAGCTGGAATCTGCAGACTGTAAACGGCAGAGCTGCTTAAAACCGAAAGTCAAAACGGCTTGGAGCAGGTAGGCTCACACACAGCAAAATTATCAAAGGAACATACTTCCTATCAAAAATAATGCTAGTCATTAGGAAAAGTACCCAGTTACATGGAAAATAGCTAAACTGCTACAGAAACTATAAATAGCCAAGTAGATGTTAGTCAATGTTGACTTTTTTTAAATAAATGACAAGCAAATTTCCAAGTGATTATGAGGGACCAAATGTGACATTTTCGGGTTGGGGTGGGTCCTCACCACAGAAGCATTCCTGCAACTGAGATAATTTCCTATTCTAAGAACAGCCTCCGTCCCACGCTCTTGTGTTACAGCAACAAAAGCGGTGGCAAACATTCACCCCGATTCTTTAAAAACATCTCTTAATTTAACAGTAAAACCTCCAGCAAATCACATTATGAAAGGTTATGAGAACGCAACATATTTTTTAAAAATCCAAATTTTAAAAAAAACAAAACTCTTAACATCATAGGAAAAATGTCAGTAACTTAAAAGCCACACAAGCCTCTTTCCCGTAGCTAGATGGTGCCTCATTCCTGCGAGTTTATCACCGTTAACTGAGGGTTTATTTTCTTGTTTGTTTTTTTTTTTTTAAGAAAGAAAACCCTTAGATATTGAAGAGAAGTTACTCCAATTACTCCCCCTTGACTAGCTAATTTCAACTCAACAAATTAAATATCTAGAAAGCACCTGGCCTGCGTCAGCAGATTTTTTTTTTTTCTTCCTATTTTAAAAGTCAGTTGTAAGCAGGCGAGGCTGCTGGCTGTGGGCAGCCGGGTCCTAGTGCACAGGACTGGAGTCGTCAGTGTGCACGGTACAGCCTCTGTGACGCTATCTTCCCACGCTGCTCTCTCGGGCCAGACCCCCGGGGCAGTGCATCTTAGTTCACCATTTGTTTCCTACACTAAAATGTTTATATTTTCTGTTAGAAGACACAGTAAACATCTTCTGAAGTTAAGCGTTCCAAAATAAATGATTTGAATGTTTTCACGAAAGCCTCTGATAATTAAACGAGAGGGGCAGGAAGAAAGCAAAGCAACAGAGCCTGGTTGAAATTAGCATTGCAGTCTCCGCAGTGATTTCCAATGTTCTCCCTACATGATCCTGAACTGACCATTAAGCACTGGATGTTTTTTTCCCTTAAGAAATAAAAAAATTACTTCCTTATTTCTAAGATGAGAACAATAATTCTAACCTCTACCGTCTTTCTTTTTCCTTTTGTGCTGCTGGCGGTCTTGAGTTTTTAAAACTCAGTGGCATTGCCATAGCTCCAGGAACATGGCAACAAGAACTAACTGACAGCAGCCTTGACGTTTCTGACTGTATGTTTGCACTGACACTATGTGGGATATTTAATCTTAGGAGTCTTTTTTTTTTTTAAAGCTATCCCCTGGTGCCAATAAAAGATTCTAGATTCGTAGCTCAGGCAAACCCGGCCATCGGTAACCCGTCGGCTTACCCTAAAACCAGACTGATGGCATAAAAACCAAAAAGCACATTTTAAAATAACGGATTAGACCCATTCAACACATCCTGTTAGATGAATGGGGCTCAGCATCAAATCCATACTGTAAATAAGTAGGCTATATATAATTTTAGGGAGGAGGCTACAGTGCTGAGCCGGCAGTACCGGACTTCCTCCTAGACTCTGACCACAGCCAAGTTCGGTCAGCACAGTCCAGCTCAAAGGCAGCAAGTGAAATGGGGGAGGAGGGCAGATACAGCCCCCAGATTCCCTAAATCCTTTCAAAGTCACACTTTACCACTTGAAATTAGAGGAGAGAAAGCCGTCCCAGTGACTGAATGACGGTTTCTCCTCGCGACAGTTTCCAAAGCCAACCAGACAGCCTGTCTGTCCCTTACCCCTGATTTCCCCATATCCCTCCTTCCCTCTCTCTCTAGGTTGCCTTTCTTTAAAGCAAAATGCTCTGACTTACTAAAGTTTTATTCTCCCTTAATCCGGTCCCCGTGATCTTCTGTAACTTTCAACAGAGAAGGGTTTTACTGTTTATGGCGATGAAACAGGCGGCAGGGCTCCATGCACAAAACAGAACAGGCCCAAGTTAGGGAGACGGCTTCAGTTGGGGATGAAGCTGGCATTGGGCAGGGTGAGGATATCCGGGCATTATCCTGGTGGGCTCACCCAAGGACTGGCTTGCCTAGCTTACAGAGTTAGGTCACCTCTCTGATGTCAGCAGCCTGAGGTTGGCAAGGGCATCTCCAGAAGTTACTCCATAGAATTCCATCCTACATTAAACTACGATGAGATGGTAACGGGCTTTGGAGGGCAGAGTGCCCAGCATGCCTGACGCCACAGGGCCCGCTTCAGGTCCTTGGTCCCTCCCCCAGCCCCCTCTTCAGCCAGCCCTTTTCCCTCCAACCTTGAAAAAAAATGAGCAGAGCTATTGTTTTGCGCCAGCTACAAAGCAGCTCAGCAGCGGCAGCAGAACACGACTGCCCTTTTCAAAAGAAGCCACGTGGTCAGGTCCGTGAGCTTAAAGGCTGCCCTCACAGAAATGAAGAGAGGGAGCACTTGGGAAACTCCTGCTTGCCTTCCCAATACTCGTCCTGTCCCCTGGCAGTCGCCCGGGTACCCAAATGACTTTACATGATGAGCTACATTTTCTCACCCCCAAACTCTCCCTCAGACCAAATTGCTAATGCGTCAGGTTCCAGCTGCCTGGATTCCCTCAACAACATTCCCGTTCCATAAAAAGCAAGCAAGTGCTAACACAGCAGTCCTGCCGGCTTCCTAGAACTATAAACTGACTACCCAGATCCCTGGCCTGGGAAGGCCCCAAAGATGGGCGATGGGCATGATTTAAAGGTACCCAGGAGCCAAGGTGACACTTTAATTACTGGCAGCCAGGGTAGACAAGGTGGGACCACCTCCGTTTTTCTCCTGGTTACGGTATCGCGTGCCTGAGAGTTGCATGCAGTTCGGACCATCCTCCTGCTTTTGGGGCGGTATCTGCCCCTAAGAGGGCAGCATCCTTACAATAGACGATGCCCAATGGCTTTAAAAACTGCACCTATTAGACATTGATTAGTAAAGAGCAAAGTCTGAATTTGTTCTTTAATGTTAATATGTATACAGTAATCAATATAGTGACAATATATATTTATATAGTCAATATGTATACAGTAATCAATATAGGAGACTATATATTTATATAGTCAATATGTATGTATGTATGTAGTAGTCAATATAGTAGACAATATATATTTATACAGTCAATATGTATATAGTAGCCACTGCCTTCCATCTGTCTTTAGGAAAAATATCACCATCCTAAACATATGTAAACGCTTTGTTTTTATCTGGGGAACCATAAAAAGAAGATTCCAGAGTATACCACTATCAGAGTACAGCAACAGTTCACGAATGGAAATCCCTGAACATGCTACGCTGGTCCCTCAATGGGCAGCTAAGCTGCAGCCCTCCACTGTCCCAGCCCCTTTATGTCACATCCTGTAACCTCTTTATGACATATACGAACCTATGGGAGCCATTCTCATCCGACCTCCTAACATCTGGGTTTAAGCGTATAATTAGGTGAAGGCTAACTGTGCCTATCAAGTAGACTTGCTGGGCGTGTGCTGTGCAGATGGTGTGTACGAGGTGTTTAGCAAGCACCAGGTACCTCCAGAGCTACCACAGGGCTGGCAGCTCCGCTGGGCAGCACAGTCAGATGTCAGTGACATCCGCTTCATCAGTGAAGTTAGAGGTGGGGCAATCATATGCTCCACTTGACACTTCTTCCCAAGACACAAGGGGCCCAAGGTAGACACCTTTTTCCCCTACTAGAACCCCCACTGCTGGTGACTATTTGTGTCTCGAGCAAGTGTAGCATCACAATAAAAATAAGTTTATGTGTATGTCTACTTCGCCTGCATTATCTCTGTGCATGCTGTGCATTCCTGGTACCCACAAGAGCCACAAGAGGGCATCAGATCCCCTGGAACTAGAGTTATAGATGATTGTGAGATGCCATGTAGGTACTGGGGACTGAACCTGGGTCCTCCGCAAGAGCAGCCAATAACCTCCAAGTACTCACTCTCTCCTGTTGTAGAATATTATTTTAAAATCTGTTACATTTGTTTATGCTGTGGAACATTTGTTCAATGGTGCAAAGATGTGTTGCATTCTTTTATGCTGCATTTGCTTAACTCTGTGAAGCTGCGACTCTTTGCCTGTCTAAAATACCTGATGGTCTAATAAAGAGCTGAACAGCCAATAAGCGAGGCAGGAGAAAGGATAGGTAGGGCTGGCAGGCAGAGAGAATATATAGAAGGAGAAATTTGGGAGAAGGAGCAAGATAGAACAAGGAGAGGAGGACATTGAGGGCCAGCCACCCAGCTACACAGCAAATCATGGAGAAAGAAGTAAAGAAAGGCATACAGAAATAGAGAAAGATGTCAGGCGGTGGTGGTGCATGCCTTTAATCCCAGCACTCGGGAGGCAGAAGCAAGAGCTAGTTCCAGGACTGGCTCCAAAACTACAGAGAAACTCTGTCTTGAAAAATCAAAAAAAGGAAGGAAGGAAGGAAGGAAGGAAGGAAGGAAGGAAGGAAGGAAGGAAGGAAGGAAGGAAGGAAGGAAGGAAAAAAGAAAGAGAGAGAGAGAGAAAGATAAAAGCCCAGAAGCAAAAGATAGATGGGATAAGTTAAGAAAAGCTGGCTAGAAATAAGCCAAGCTAAGGTCTGGCATTTGTAAGTAACAATAAGCCTCTGTGTGTGTGAGGTTTTTGGGAGCTGGGTGGTGGACCCCCAAAATAGAAAAGAGTAAATAGAGTAAAAACAACAACAACAACAACAACATTTTGGCATTCCAATGTGGGGCTAGAATAAAAGAAACTCCAACCCAACACTCTCCAGCCCCTCTTTACAGTAAATTTGAACGTAACTTCCTAAGCGTTCCCTGTATTGGAGTCTTAACTCTGCACATCTGATTTCTTAAAGACGACAGCCGATGGTAAAGAGCAGAGGCAGGAAGGAAAATGCCGCAAGACCTACGGTGCTCCTTGGTGTTTACCTGCTTTGTAACAACAACCATTCATTGAATACTTACTTTGTTCCAGGCATGGACCTTGGCAGGTTGACCTGTATTTCCTCTAATCTCACAAGCTCCGACAAGGGAAAGAATACTGATGCCATTTCATGGGCAAGAACCTGAGGCTCGGAGCAGAAACCACGTGCTCAAGATGACGGGTTGTTAAGGGGCAGAGCCAGGAGTCTGTACTGCAGTAAAGTCTTTGCTGCACGTAGTAGGGCATCTTCTAAAATAAGCAAACACACGACAGAGGCAGCCACTCGCAGCACATCTGGAGTGGTTCTGTTGGCTCTTTATATCTCATTTAATGTCAGTGGCTTCGGGAAGTTTGTGATTTGAGATGAGAACACTTCAGTTCAGAGAAGCTCAAACTTGCCTGAGTTTTAAAGACTACTAAACTGATGGAGCCTAGATTTGAATTGTAACCCAGGTCAGTCTGACCCCAAAATGCACTCAACCACTAGCAAGAGTTTCCCTACTCAAACGCACCACTCCAACTTGTTCCCTCTAAAAGAGAACGTCGGAACGAAAGAGCAGGGCCAAGATAGTATCTTCAAGATGACTCGAAATAACCACTGCATTAAAGTACTCCTCAAAAAGCCATTACAGAGCATTTTCTCTGCAACTGTCCCCTTGTTCTGCTCCCCTAATGGCCCCTAGGATTTTCTAAAGCCAGGCTCTTCACTGTGTGTGCTTCTTTCTCTATCCGACAAGAAATGAAGCAATCCATTTCCAAATCCACCTTGACACACAACTTGCATCTTTGCAGCTGAATCTCAAAAGGCACTATATTTTTATTGTTTTATTTGTTTTTATGTGTTTTGGAGCTTCGCCCACATGTACGTCTGTGTGGGGGCACCAGAGTTGAGCTGTCATATGGGTGCTGGGAACTGAACACCACTGTAGTTGGAATTTTCTTTGGGCCACCAACCAGCTCCCAAATAAAGACACAGAGACTTATTATTAATAATGAATCCTCGGCCTTAGCTTAGGCTTGTTCTACTAGTTCTCTTAATTTAACCTGTATCCATCTACATTTTGCATAAGGGCTTTTTATCTTTCATTCTGTATGCCCTATATTCCTGCTTCCTCCATGCGTGGCTGGCTGGCCCCTCCCCCCTCCCTGCCCAGAAGTCCCACCTCTACCTCCTCTCTTGCTATTGGCCATTCAGTTTTTTATTTGGCCAATCAGTTGCCTTAGGCAGGCAAAGTAAAAAGGTAACACATCCTGTATAATTAAATAAACTCAACACATCTCTACATAGTTAAACAAGTATTCTGCAACATAAACAAATGCAAGTCATCTTTACATAGTTAAACAAATGCAATACATCTTTGCATAGCTGAAGAACTATTCTGCAACACCTAGGTCCTCTGGAAGAGCAGCCAGTGCTCTCATCTGCTGATCCATCTCTCCAGCCCCAAGACACTATATTAATTAGCCCAAGATTGTTATCACCAGGCAATGGGCTTTGAGTAGACAAGACGATGTTTCGCTACTGTGCAAATTGCTCACGGGCCCCATGAATAATGGATCTCATTGGTCTATAATTATTTGAGTCAGAATCTTGCTGTGTAGCCCTTGCTGTCCAGCCTCAAACCTGTAGACACTGCCTCTGCCTCCTGTGTGTTGAGATTAAAGGTATGCACCAGCAAGCCCATCTCATTTTACAATCGATTATGGAGATGACAAACCTTTCAAGATGTTCCTAACATGACTGTCAGAAAAAAATCTTCTCTAAACCAAAATCACCTCAATCACCTCTCCCTGGCAACTTTGCTACATCCTATCAGGATATTTCATTTTGTAGTAAAGATATAAGTTCAGTAAAGAAAACTAACTTTGTTGATCTCCTGATTGAACAAACATGATGAACAGAACTTCCTCATTTCTGTCAAGAAGTTTACCAAACACAGCTTTCACACTGACTGGGCTTGCAAACCAAAGAGCTGGCCAACTATTACTTTAAACATGGTAAGAAAGAAGAAGCCTGGTAGTTCTTGGAAAAACCTGAGACATAATGTGTCTGTGTAAACTGATACCCATCAATTACTCTCAAAGAAATGAGAACATAAAAAGCTTGCTTGTCCCAGCAACGGTCTGTCATGAGGGAGTCACAACGAACTCGAGCAAGGCAGGAACTGAAGCAGAGACCAAGGAGGAGCGCTGCTTACTGGCTTGCTGCCCGTGAATTGCTCAGCCTGCTTTCCTAAACCATCCAGGACCACCTGGATGCCCAGGGCTGGAGCCATCCACAGTGAACTGGGCCCTCCCACATCAAGCACCAATCAATCGCGAAAATGCCCTACAGAATTGTCTACAGACCAATCCTAAGGAGGCATTTCCTCAAGTAAAATTCCTTCTTCCCAAATAACCCTAGTTGTGCCCACTGACATAAAAAAACAGCCAGAACAAGTACTGTGTTTAAATGCCAATCTGAGAGAGAACAGTAACTCGTGCTTGCTCCCCCTGCACCATCCTTTCAAGTACAGAAGCAGTCAACTGTTGCCGCCCTGGAGAACAACTTTGGAGACAGACAATCCTAAGTTCCAACTGCGCGGCTAAATGCATCAGGACTGAGAACAAACTGCCTTAACTCCCAGAGTAGAAATTCCTAATTGAAAAATATAAGTCATTCCACCTTGAATGAAAACGAGGACCTGAAGCCTCCAAGGGGTTGAGAAGGGTTTCACTGTAGATGTGCAGGAGACAACAGCCAGATGCACCTGGAAAAATCCAGACTGAACCAGGCCATAAAAGGGGCGGTGGGGGGGGGGGTAGTGGAAGAGAGAACAAGTGAACCAAGAGAGAAGAACCAACACAGCCTGTGGCCAAAATAGCTGGGTTCTGTAGGAATCAGAAACTGGAGGAAGGGAAGGGAAGTCCCTAGGTTTAGGGTAGGAGGTGGAGTGAGACGTGCTGAGAGATGCCAGGATGCCAGCAGCATGGACTCTGTAACAGAGAGACCGTGAGGCTGCATACACTTTGTGAGCCCATCAGCACCAGTTAGCCATTCCCCGGAGCATCTTCGGAACTTGACGTGCCTACCACAGTTCTTCACTGGGTGTTAACATAAAACTCTTAGCCCAAGGCAAGCAGTGAATGGCAGGCAGTGAGGGTCGAGGTCAGGGTAGGAGGGAGTTGCTGGCAGCCAGTTGTGGCTATACTGTCCTCACATATTTGTGTCCCGTTTTTGGTTTTTAGCTGAACAATTCCTCTTCTGTAAAGTACAGCATCTGCTCTACACGCTACGGTATGGTCTGCAAGCCTCGGGCACTAGGCTGGAGATTTATACATACAAAGACAGAGACAGGGACACGGGTCATCCTTGAAACAAGAATGCCATCTTTATTGTGCTCCAGGGAAGCTTATATAGGGATCCTTAACTGAAAGCCACACCCCAGCTCTTGGGATTTCCAGCTGTAAAACCCACCAGAATTCCCTCCCCTGCCATCAGGAACTCATGAGGGCCTCGTGCTCAGAGAGCAGCTGCAGGCACAGGAAAATAAGTTGTTTTGTTCAGTTCACTCCAGCAAGCAAAGTGTCTGAGGCAGGCAAAGAAAGTCAAAGGGTCAGGGTTCTGCGGCCCCTAACAATCGTCTGCTTATTCATCTGTAAGAGCTCCTTCTAATCTCCGGGAATAGCTGTTTGCTCCATATGCAGACAGCCATTTTCCCATCTTGACATTAGTTTTTAGCCTTATACATCAAGCTCTTATTATGAAGAGAGGGCTCTCACAGAATTGTATCTGCTTTTCTGCTAATGCTGTCAGGCCGACTGAGACGGGCAGTGGTGCCACCACAAGACACGAGACAATAAAGATGACATGGGTATTGATCTCACCATGCTACTTTTATAGAGCCCTTATTTACTTTTATTTACATAATTAATGTTGATGTCCAGATTTAACTTCGTTCTTTTTACCCCGAAATGACTTGTATGAAATCCCAATCCTTTATGAATTCTTCAAACTCAAAAGTTATTTAAATGTCATTTATGAATAAGAAGTCAATTATTCTTAGCCTAAAATTCTGAGATCAATAAGCTCTAAAAATAAACGGGCTTGTAGCATACGCTCCCATTCCGAAAGAGAGGACTGGAGGCATGGGAAAGATTCGACCACAGCAAGGCAGTGCTGGGGGCTGCAGACTCCTGGCCCCTTGACTTTCTTTGCTTGCTGGGTGAACTGAACAAAACAACTTGTTTTCCTGTGCCTGCAGCTGCTCTGAGCACGAGACCCTGATGGCGGAGGGGGGTGGGGGTGGGGTGTCTGATGAGGCCTGCAGCTGAAAGATCCCGAGAGCTGGGACATGGCTATCAGTTAAGGATCCCTAAATACGCTTCCCTGGAGCACAATAGCCTTGGCATTCTTGTATCATGGATAACCCGTGTCCCCGTGTCTCCGTCTGTCTGTGTGCGTGTGTTTTTAAGTCTCCAGCTTAGATCCCGGCTGGCGTACCATCCCCTAGTGCAGGCGCTACAGCCCAGTTTGGTGGGGATGGGGGTGGGGGTGGGGGTGGGGTGGGGGGGAATCAAAGGGCTTAGGTAGTTCTGCCCCGCCCCCCAGAACTATACACAACAGAGGGCTTTTTCTCGGGCAGTCCTGCTTCTCCAGCTCTGCTATTGGCAGCACGTGTAGCTTGTCTCTAGGCTAGCTCCGCTTGCTTCACACCTGCCACTTCACTGGCAGTCACCCCGCAATCA
This sequence comes from Chionomys nivalis, assembly GCF_950005125.1. NCBI lineage: Eukaryota > Metazoa > Chordata > Mammalia > Rodentia > Cricetidae > Chionomys > Chionomys nivalis. The sequence goes on from NC_080110.1 coordinate 10,413,504, forward strand.
CCACATCGCGGGTACCCTGGGATCTTCACTGCAAATGGGGCTGCACCTTCACCACAGGACTCTTGGCCTCCCTAGAGGGGCTCCAACCAAGTCACACAGGGCCAGGCTTCAGGTGCAGCTTCCAAACCGGTGCCACATAAAGGCCTCTTTGATGCTGCCACGTTCTGGTGCCAGTTTTAGATGCAGGCTTGGCCAGCCTGGAGGACAGCTTCTGTGTGCTGGCCTCATGGTCAGACTGAAGCACGGAGGCTGATGCTGGACTCTTGCTAATCGGTTACATTTTCAGCCCCAGCTGATCAGCACCCGTGGTCCCAGGGAAGCCCAGACTGTTTCACTTCGGCAGAGCCGGGCCCTTGTCAATCACAGCTGATTCCTCAGCCCCAGTGGATCAATAATCTCGGATTCTTAATCCCAAACACCACAGAAAGGGCTGAAAGAGTCCCTGCTGCCCTCTGAAACCTTACATGCCAGTCCCCCACTGCCTGCATTTCCGTCAACATTCCGGATCAGCTAAGCTCCCACAGAACAGCCCACTAACCTCGGAGTACTCAAGGGCTTTTCTAACTGCTTCCACAATACTCCCCCAAAATAACAGAGTCTGCAAACACAGCAATCCCCTGTTCTTAACACCAACTTCTGTTCTGGTTTTCTTTCATTTGCCGTGACAAAACACTCTGACCAAAAGCAGAGAGGAATAGGTTGGTTTGGCTTACACTTCCAGGGTACAAGCCGCCATCGAGAGAAGTCAAGACAGAAACTCAGGAAGGGAACAAACCTGCTTACTGCTCACACTAGAACCCACTCACTGGCTGGGGCTCAGCTCGCTTTCTTCCTCAGCCCAGGTCTACCCGCCTGGGGATGGTGTCACCCATCAGTGGGTGACACCATCCCCACCACATCTACCATCAGTCAAGACAACCTCACAGTATATCTGGGTGATTCTTGAACTAACACTCCCCTTTATGTCTCTAGGCTATATTAAGTAGAGAGCTAAAGCTATCTAGAACAGATGGCTAATCTTAATCATCAACTAAATGATGCCTATAGAGTCACCTGGAAGATGGCCCTGGACATGTCTCTGGAAGATTAACTGCGTTAGGTTAGCTGGAGTGAAAAGACCCACAGTTGTGGGCGACACACTCCCCAGACTGCTAACCTAGACTGTAAGGAAGGGAAGGAGGAAGGGAGGAGGGAGGGAAGGAGGGAGGGAGGGATAGAAAGAGAGAGGAAGGAAGAAAAATTGAGCTGGGCACAGGCACCCATTTCTCTCTCCTCCCTGATTGTGGATACAATGTGACCAGCTGCTTCAGGTTCCTCCTGGCGGGACTTCTGCCGTGACAGACCATCTCACGAATCTGAACCCAAATATGCCCTCCCTTCCTTAAGTAGCATTTGTCAGGGTATTTTATCTCAGCAACAGAGCGGTCTGTGAGGGGGGTTCTCGGGTTGGGGTAATAGAGGTGGGAAGACCTTTCCTGAATGTGAACGGCGGTCCATGGGCTGGGAAGCCAGAGTGGACAGAAACAAGATGGACTGTACCCTAGAACCATGAGTCAAAATAGACCCTCGTGTTTGGGATATCCAGCTCAGGTCTCGCTCCTCCCATTCCAAACCCCACCCTTAGTGCGTCAAGCGGAGACCCCTTCCCTGGTGCTGCCCTCTTCAAACTCCGCCCCTGAGAAAGCCTGCCAAAAATCAGCCCCTCCTTGGGGCTGCTCAAGACCACGCCTACAGGCTACTTGAAACCTGGCAGCCGTATTTGCTACTTGAAACCTCTCCCGCTCTCCTGAGTAGTGTTTGCTCAGATTATTACATCAGCGGGATGGAGATCCAATAGCTTGGGATTCAAAACTTACGACCTTTCAGGTATTTCATCACAGCAATGCAAAAAGCAAGCAATACAGTAATCCCTCTTTCTATTGTACTGGACTCTGCTAACATGTTCATAAGGATTGTTAATCTATGCTCGTGAAGTTTATAATTTTTTTTTTTTACAGAATCCTTTTCAAACTTTGGTGCCCATATAATGCCTTCCAATTTCTTGGTCTACATACTACTTTGTTTTTATTTTCTATATTTTAGTGCTTTCGTATTTAATAATAAAACATCACCATATGGAGGGCTAGAGATATGATCCGGCAGTTCAGAGGTCTTCTTGTTCTTGCAGGGGACCTGGGTTCAATTCCCAACACCTGCATGGCAGCTCATAACCATCTGTAACTCCAGTTCCAGGGGACCCAACACCATCTTCTGGCCTCCGTGAGCATTGCACAGATGTGGAACACAAAGATGCAAAACACCCATAGATATAAAAATAAACCCTCTATGTTTTCCTCATTTATCCACTTCACTAGGACCTGGTATTATTTTTCTGATCCTAAGAATCATTTTCTCTAATTCGGTAGACTATTTAATCACAGAGTGATTCAGGCTGGAACTGCACCCCTCTCAGCTCACAGAACCTCAGGAGGAAGCGTTAGGGCAGGGCTGGCTCTGTTGGCAGAGCTCACGCTGAGCTATGGCTGATTTTTAACTGGGACATTACGGATCTGAAGCAATGGTCCCATCTCGTGCGGACCATGGTCACAGAGCGAACAGATGCAGAGCTCCTCGACAGTCACAGACCTGGACAGCTCAAAGGTTCAATGAACTGTTTAATCCTCATCAGCTTCAAAAAACCTGTAAGATGATCCTGCCACCTAACAGCCCTTTGTGAAGTCCACAGGAAGCCGTGCACAGAGAGGGAAAGCCAGAACACACTGTTATTTGCGCTTCACTTGAAAGCAAACCCGTGAAGAATTCACCAGTCTTGAACCCTGCTTGGTCATTAGCAAAACAATTGAAAGTGCCACCAAACAGCGGACTTTGGAATTAATGGCCGGAGCCCCATTCCTGACCCCCCTCTACCCCGAGCAGCACCTCCCTTGGAGCTGTCCTCTCCAAACCCCACCCTCAGTGTGCCAAGCGGTGGCCCCTCTCCTGGAGCTGCCCTCTTCAAACTCCGCCCCTGAGAAAGCCCACCAAAGGTCAGCCTCTCCTTGGGGATGCTCAAGACCACGCCTATAGGATACTTAAGACCTAGTAACCACATTTGCCAATAGACCTGTACCTTCCTGAGGGTCACCCAGGAGTGTTTTGCTCAGATTAAATCTGGCTTTATTAATTCGGTTTGATTGGCTTTTACATCAGAACCAGCGGATTTCCAATAACTGGGGATTTTAAAGCCTAACAATTCAACCAAGGTGGCCTTCTCTGGCAGAGGCTGAAAGTTTTCCCTCTTGAGCATCCGTAAATAAGGCAAATTGCATTACAGGATTACTAAGAGTTGATGCTGAAAAGATGAAATTGCAAAAAAACAGAAGGACCTTTCAAAATCTAAACACACGTGGGATTATCCAAGAGCAAACCATGAAGTAGCAAGCCCAAGGTTATGGCTGTCGTATTACCCTGAAATGGAGACGGTGAACGCCAAAGCTGACCCTCCATCTCCCATTGTCTTCAACAGGTCTAGTCCCTTCTAATTCCTGGACATGAGAGGCCACATCATGTCTCGATTTCTACAACCGCTTGTTCCCTCCCGGTACTTCAGTTAGTAGGATTTATAGGAGAAAGCAATGAGGAAGGGCTACCTTGTAGCTCTTTAAAGTTCAAGGTCACTGTTTATGTTTTCTAACCTAAGTAAGTTTTTATTTTTTTAGATTTGATAATGGCCCACATTAGATGTTCTAGAAGAATCTCTTCCCTAATATAAAAAGCAACAAAATGAAACTAAATCAAATAGCTAAATATAAAAAATACATTGCCCCAAATAACTATATATTGTCTCAAATAAAGAGGCCTCACAAAGTCAAGAGAGCAGTAAGTACTTGCTCTCCGCCAGCTGAACACATTAACCATTAACCACAAAAGCAGCACGCACTGCGGGGGGGGGGGGGGGGGAGACTGCAAACGTGCAGGCTAATCCAGAGGAATCACAGGACCTGATCAGTGCTAGTTTAAGAAAAATTATATGATTTTGAGACCCTGGAAACATTTACCTCTCTGAGCTCCCTTGTCTGTAAAATGAGGGACGTACTATCTCACAGGAGACTGTTCGTTTGTTCGTTCGTTTGTTTGTTTGAAGCAGGGTCTCTTTACATAGTCCTGGCTGTCCTGGAACTCTTTCTGTACACGAGGCTGGCCTTGAACTCACAGAGATCAGCCTGCCTCTGCCTCCCAAATGCTGGAATTAAAAGTGCACCATCACGCCCAGCAGGAAGAGGCTTTCAAAGCTGAAGAGAAATCAGTAAACACAACAATAGTAGGGACAGGTCACCTGCACCCAGTTAATTTCCTATTCAAATTCTCATACACTAAATGCTCCATACAAATGTCCCAGCTTCTCATCCCACAATGGACACTTTCTGCTTAATATACAAAGTCTTTCCATCACTCGCTGCAGTACATTCTATAGCACAGAGTTCCACAAGACACATTCTCTTCAAGACAGAATTGCCGGGCGGTGGTGGCGCATGCCTTTAATCCCAGCACTTGGGAGGCAGAGGCAGGCAGATCTCTGTGAGTTTGAGACCAGCCTGGTCTACAAGAGCTAGTTCCAGGACAGGCTCCAAAACCACAGAGAAACCCTGTCTCAAAAAACCAAAAAAAAAAAAAAAATGACAGAATTTCTTACAGCTTTCCACGGCCTACCGTGACATCGCTTCCAGTGACAGCATTCACAGAGTAATTCACAAGGGATGTGGGTGGGAAGAAAGAAGCCCTGCTGCATGGGGCAGAGGTCTCCAGACTTCAGAGAGGATCAGAACACCTGAGTCCCTTCCTTCCTTCCTTCCTTCCTTCCTTCCTTCCTTCCTTCCTTCTTTCCTTCCTTCCTTCCCTCTTTCCTTTCTTCTTTCTCCTCTTTCTTTAAATTCCTTTCTTCTTTCTTCTTCTTCTTCTTTTTCTTCTTTTTTTTTTTTTTTTTTTTTTTTTGGTTTTTCGAGACAGGGTTTCTCTGTGGCTTTTGGAGCCTGTCCTGGAACTAGCTCTGTAGACCAGGCTGGTCTCGAACTCACAGAGATCCGCCTGCCTCTGCCTCCCGAGTGCTGGGATTAAAGGCGTGCGCCACCATCGCCTGGCCTTCTTCTTCTTCTTCTTCTTCTTCTTCTTCTTCTTCTTCTTCTTCTTCTTCTTCTTCTTCTTCCTCATCCTCTTCCTCCTCCTCCTCCTCCTCCTCCTCCTTCTTCAAAACCAGTTTGCAATGTGAAGCTGCAAGGAGCAGAGCAGGCAGCGCTAGAGGGAACTTATCCGAACACTGCTTGGAATCACAGCAGTCCAAATGGCTGTATTCTTGGATATGCTATCTCTCTAATACCCAGAGTTGACCAATGGGTAAAAGTGAAAAGCACAGAGACCACTGACGGTAAAACATAACAAGTCCACAGAGAAGAGGACCTAAAAAACGAGTGTGTTCCTTTCAGATACATTCCACAGCCAACTGCTCCAGATTCTTTTGTAGCAAAACATGGACAATTACACTGAAACCCTTCTGGGCCTCTTCAATACTGGAACCTTCCCTCAGATAAAGTTCCTATCTTCATCCCTGCCCCTTCTGTCTCTCAGCTCCCTTCTTCCCCTTATGCCCTCCTGGGTCTTATATGACCATTTCTCTCTTCCTCCTCAGACTCAGAGATTTTATGGAAGCCTCCAATCTTACTGCAAACAGCTTGGTCTCAGTACAGCTCAGTCAATGGTCAAAAACTGGCACAGCTGATTTTCAATTTTTTTTCTTATGGCAACAATTTCTGCCATGGCACAAACAAATGACCCCCAAAATTTCTTGTATCTAAACCTCTGCTCTATACTTTCGAAGTCTCTTATCGTGAAGTTTTCCTACTTTCTACTTTTAAAGCTCTTTTATATCACTGGGCACGGTGAAACACCCTTTAATCTCAGCACTCAGGAGCTCGAGGGAAGTGAATCTCTGTAAGTTAAGGGTCAGCCTGTTCTATAGAGCAAGTTCCAGGACAGCCAGGGTCTATGTAGAGAGACTCTTTCACAAAAAAAAGTCAAAAACCCTTATCCCTACAGTTTTTTGTTCTCTGCTCTCAAAAAATCTTTTTAAGACTATGCTATAAACACTCGAAGGATTTGTAAGTTCATTGAGTATGGTTAAAAAAATCTGAAACAAAATTTAACTTAAAACATACCAAAAGGTTTAGAGTTAAAAATCTATACATAGATAATTTAATTTGCTACAATTTACTATATATGTGATTCAACTCTTATTTCGGATATATTGTATATGTAACTTGGATTCAACTACTGTTTAAAAACTAGATCTACTAGGGAAATGGATGTTTTTAAATAGCAACGTTGTGGCTTGCCTCTGTCTTGCCTGACTATCTCATCAGGATAGAAGCAACAATGTTGCTGGCAGTCATCTTTCCTAAGGAGAGCACCTGCAACGTAACTTCACCATCTTGATAAGAGGGCCATGTGGTATAAACCAACTGAAGCAACAATTATAAGACTAGTCCTACCGAGCCCTCTGCTCACCATTGTATCTCCTCTCTAGACTAAGGAGACAACAGCATGCCTATCAAATATTTTAGATTAGGATGGATTTTTATATGATGATAAATTCCTAAAATTATAAAGATATACTCAGGTTAACAGAAACTGATGTAGAGACATATGCCTAACCATAATAATGTTAATTGCTCAATATCAGGCTTCTAGAATATTTTAGATGTGTGTTTGATTGAAATTCATAAATCCCTAAGGTTACAAAGGTCTTGTGGGATGTTTGTACACTGTGTGAAGACGTGTTACCGTGAATGGTTTAATAAAGAGTTGAACAGCCAATAGCTAGTCAGGAGGTAAAGATGGGACTTCCAGGCAGAGAGAGAGAAAATAGGAGATGAATCTAAGTATGTGTCAGCCACCAACGAGACATGAAATCAGACATACAAAACGAAAGAAAAATAAAATGCCAGGAGACAAAATGTAGATTAATATAAATGAACCCATTAATATAAATTAAACTTAAGTTTTTAGAGCAGGTGGGACATGTCTAAGCTAAGGCCAAGCCTTCATAATTAATAAGACTCCGTGTAGTTATTTGGGAGCTGGCTAGTGGGAGGAAAAAAAAAGACTCACTACCTAAAGGTCTACTCAAGTTAACAGAAACCGACATGAAATGTGTATATAATTACTTACATCTTTGCCAACTGTGTTGAACTGTGTTCAACACCAGGCTTCTAAAAATTTTAGATAAGAAACAACATATTTGGGCTGGAGAGATGGCTCAGCGGTTAAGAGCATTGCCTGCTCTTCCAAAGGTCCTGAGTTCAATTCCCAGCAACCACATGGTGGCTCAGAACCATCTGTAATGAGGTCTGGTGCCCTCTTCTGCCCTGCAGGCATACACACAGACAGAACATTGTATACGTAAAAAATAAATAAATATTAAAAAAAGAAACAACATGTTTTAATAAGCATACACATGTGATATTCTGTAATAGTGCAATGTGAAAGGATCACAAGTTCCCAGTCTCCCTATGGACTGCATTTGTGGTTTTAAAATTTTATTTTGGTGCTAAATAATCTTTAATTAAACCTTCAACTTAAATTTCAAGGCTCAAACTTAACAGGAAGAAAGTTGTAAAATCCTGAATTAGCTAACTTACAAGCTCCTAAAGATAATTAAGACATGCACATTAATGCTCGGTCACCTTATAAACAGTCAGATTCTTTAATGTGCTCGGAACTATGCTCATCATCATACTAAGAACAAATGTCATTCATTTACAGCAGAGGTTCTCAACCTGTGGGTCAAATAACCCTTTGACAGGGGTCGCCTAAGACCATCAGATGTTTACATTATGATTTGTTAACAGTAGCAAAATTACAGTTGTAAAGTAGCAATGAAAATAATTTTATGGTTGGGGGTCACCACACAGGAACTGTATTAAAGGGTCAGGGCATTAGGAAGGTTGAGAACCACTGATCTGCAGGGACAAGCTTTATTTCTTATTATATTCTTTATTATTTAAAACAATTTTTAATTTGAAGATATTTTAATCATATTCTTCCCCTTCCCCAAGTCCTTCCAGATCCTCACCCCCTCCCTACCCACCCAACTTTAAGTTCTTTCTCCAAAAGTAAACAAAAACCCAATGCAACAACAAAATCTCCAAAACCAAGAAAACAAAATAACCCCCCCCAAAAAAAAACTGTAAAGAAATAAAAGCACACAAAAACCAATGGAGTCCATTATATGCTGGCCAATTACTCCTGATCATGAGGCCTGTCCTGGAGTGGCTGATATACCCAGTGCCATTCAGTGGAAAACTGATTTTCCATCTCCCAGCATGTATGAGGGACAGTTCAGTTGTTAACCGTAACCCTAGCGGCAAGGTTTTCATTCATTCATTCATTCCTTCACTCATTTGTAAAATATAACAAAATAAAATATAGTAAGACAAAGCAAAAAACTATTAAATTGAAGTTGGGCAAGACAAGCCAACAGATGGAAAAGAGTCCAAGAGAAGATATAAGAATCAGAGACCCATTTGTTCAAATTTTTTATAGTCTTAATTGCTCTAAAAACAATGCATTTTATTATGTAGGGGTGTGTGTGTGGTTACTGAATGCATGCAAAGGGCTAATAAAGAAACGGAAATAGTCACTCTGTGGGTGGAAAAGGAAAAGTTTATTCCAAGCTACCAAGGTTGTTGCCGTAGCAGACAGAGAACGGCTGAGAGCAATCTCCAGGGTTTTCAGTATAGGGTACTTGGGAGAAAGGGAGCCTGTGACCTGGGGTGGAGGCTTTGAAGTGCACAAGTATTGATGCATAGGGACCGAGGGAGCCTCTGAGCTGGCATGGACCTTGCTATACTGATGGGCACCACTGGCACATGCTGATGGGAGAGCCATATGTCCCTTCTGCTGGGGATAAAAAGAATAACTCCCTTTGGCAAGGGTGAACTAGCTTCGCAAGAGCCTTGGGAACGCAGGCATTGTCTACCTCCGCAATGTGAGAACAGGAGTTTCTTCGAATCTGATAGTTAAACATGCTTATGTGGACATGAAATGAATGACCGCGATGATACACGGGACAGAAGGAAGGAATCAGACACTTGGATGGCCTATAAATCCTATAGAGTTAGTGGAAAGTGGACTTGGGTAGCTGTAAAAAAAAATCCTATAAAATCTAAGATAAACATACAAAAAAAATTGTAAAGTAAGATTCGGGCTGGGGAAATGGCTGGGCAGCTAAAGGCACTTGCTGTTCTTACAGAAGATTCTATTTCCAGCACCTACCTGGTGGCTCCTGACACTCTGTAACTCATTCTGGGACCCAGCTCCCACCACTTCCGGCCTCTGTGTTTATGTACACAGATAAAATAAAATAAGTCTTTGATAAAAAGTATAGTTGAGCAGATGTGATGGTGGCAGTGCACACCTTTAATCTCAGCACTTGGGAGGCAAAGGCAAGCAGATCTCTATTGAGTTCGAAGCCAGCCTGCTCTACATAGTGAGTTCCAGGCTAGCCAAAGCCACATGGCAAGACCTTGTCTCAAATAAGCAAATAAATAAACAAAATGAGAAAAAAAAAATCTAGGTGACCACAGGTATGGTGATGACTTTTGGGGTACATCCCACAGGCATCCATAGGAGAGAGTGTGCTCTTGCAATAAAAGCTGTCACGAGAACAAGCCAGAGGGAAAGCCACACCAGATGAAAGACTGCTATTCAACATATACGAAGAACTTGGCAATAGGAAAAGACCAAAGACTTGTGTAGACACCTCGCTAAAGAAGACACCCAGAGGGCAAGTGGGCAGCGGAAAATGTGGTGAGCATTCTAAATCGCTAGGGAACTGTGAATTCGAACACACTGAGATCCCACCATATACCTGTTAGATTGGCCAAAATCCCAAACTCTGAGAACACACATGCTGGTGAGAATTCAGAGCAACGTGAGCCCTCGTTCATTGCAGGTGAGGATGCAAATCTGTTACAGCCTTGGAAGATCTTAGAAGACCGTTCGTCAGTTCCTTATGAGACGAAACTTAGTCTCATCATATGAGCCACAACAGTGCCTCCAGGTATTTATCTACCTAGTAAACTGAAATTGTATAGCCCAGAAGAAAGCATGCCCATGATGCTTATAAAGCTTGATTTAAAACTGCCAAAATTTGAAAACAACCAAGCTGCCCTTCAGAAAGTGCATGGATAAATAAACAAGGTACATTCAGATAACGGGATGCTATTCAGCACCCGGGAGAAACTAGTCGCTCGTGGAAGACCATGGGGAAAAGTAAATGACTATTGCCACATGGGGGAAGGCATTCAACAACACCATCAACCATACGATTCCAACCACATTGCAGTCTGCAAAGATAAACTGCGGGGACGCTGAAAGCAGATAGGTGGCTAGGGTGGAGGACATAGCTCCCGTAGCTCCCGTAGCTCCCTGAGAGAACACTTGCGCAGCACGCTCTGACACTGCGTATAGAACTGAGTGTGGTGGAAAACACCTGTAATCCTAACACTCAAGAGGTAGTGGTGGGCGGATCCGAAGTTCAAGGTCACCATCAGCTAGCTACTCAAAGGGTTCGAGGTTCCATGAGAACCTGTCTCCGATTTATTTAAAACATTTATCACTACCAGGATTATGGAGGAGGAGGCTTTCGGGGCGGCATTGGAACTATTCTATATGACACTATAACACATGGCATTATACATGTTTATAAACCCAACAACCTACAACACAGAGACTGAGCCGTATGTAAACTACGGACTGAGGGTAACACTAACGAGCTGATGTAGAAAGCTGCCTCTCTTGAGAAATGACTTCTCTACCACAGACCAAAGCAAATGAAGCCCAAGGGGTCACAGGCGTCCGTTACTGCCACAGCGGTCCCACGTGCAAACAGGTTGCATCTTTGTACATCAATTCCTGCCTGCTTCCATTAAATGCACCTTGCGGTTCTGGCTATCCCTGGCAAAGGGTTTTTAATAACAAAAATTCCTAACACTAAATTTTGCCCGACTTGTGCCTCTTCGGCGGTAGCAGTTTACCCTCTGACTCTTTACACATCTCTTGGCACATATGGTCTCCTCTGCAACAAATGCCTGCTGGGAACTGCTAACATTTGTGTTTGTTTAGCAACACTCTCGAGAAGTATTCTCATGACAGATAATAACTGTCATGTGCATGACATTTTCAGACAACTGAAAATAAAACCAATATGCTCATCTTCGCTGAAGGTAAGGGGTGAAGCCGGGAGTTTCCCTCTACTCAGTGAGTAACGTATGGAGGAACTGAAAGCAGAGGCTTTGGCCCCTTTTTCTCAGTCCTAAAGTTGACTAAAACTCAGCCTTGGCGACTTTCGTCAGCGGCCGTTAAGACTACTAGGTGAGAGGCAGGCAGATCTCTGCGGGTTCGAGGCCAGCTTGGTCTACAGAAAGACCCAGAGTTCCAGGCCTTCCAGGGCTACATAGGGAGCACCTGTCTCAAACAAACAAACAACAAATAGATACAGAAGTAAACAAACGGGCTAGAGAGGTGGTTCCATAGCGAAAAGCAGTTGATGCTTTGTAGAAAACCAGGGTTCGCTGTGATTCTGCTATAAATTCAGGGATGACCTGAAAGTTTTCAATTCAGTTCTCCAGGCCTCTTTTCCCTCATTTACCTACCACATGGCATAGTTCTCTCTTTCTCTCTGGACACAGGGGCTCACTCGGCAGACCAGGCTCACAGCGGTCCTGCCTCTTGAAGTGTTGGTACCACAGTTCGGCCCTACACCTTTTAATAAACACTCTAACTACAGGTACACGAAGCTCCCAGTGCAGGACAGTTGGTTTTGGTGACTGTACAGCTTCCAATCCTCCTGTCTCAGCCTCCCAAGTGTTGGGATTAGCGATCTAAATTTTAGACCCATATCCTTCACTCTTGAAAAGCCAGACTTGATTGCCTACCTACATAATCCTACTTACTACACTTCAAAATGCCACAGGAAAAACTAACAGTCAATTGTCCCCAAATTCTTTCAGCGTCCTGCAAGAGAGCCTGAATTAAAATCCCAGATCTGGGTCATGCAAGTAAACATTCTCTTACAAACCAGTCGGCTTTCCCAGCCTCTGATTTCCCGGTTCACTGGCCTGTTGGGCATGACCGTTAGCCTTTCGGTTCCTGGTTTTACAAGTTGTTCAGGATGTGCTGGCGATGACAACAGGCTGGCAGCACAAGCGAAGGGGAAACAGCTCTCAGAGAGCAGACACTCCAGCGATGAGTGAGGGACAATAAAGTAGATACAATTAAGGGACATTTCATTAGCGAGGTGACATCTTGACAGAGCTAACACAGAGAGCACACTGGGCACCTAGCGTGTCCTGTCCTTGGGTAACAGGTCTGTGCACATGCACCACCAATGCCTCACAGAAGAAAAAAACAGAGCTCCGTTGAAAAGAACAAGCTGGAGAGATGGCGCGGAGATTAAAAGGCACTTGCTGATCTTACAGAGGACCCAGGTTCAGGCTCCAGCACCCAAATGGCTCACAATGGTCTGTCACTCCACTTCTAGGAGAGCCAATGCCCTCTTCTGGCTTCCATGGGTACCAAGGCCTACACATGCGACGGTGACATGCACGCAGGCAGACATTCACACAAACAAAATAAAATCAGATAACCAATATTTAAAAAGAAAAGAAGTAGAGAGGTAAGGGAACAATGAGGGAGACGGTTATACCGCAGGAGTCTGGGGTCAAGAATGATCTGGCTGCAGTCATCTGGGCTGAGGCCTAAATGAAGAAGCAGCCAACACAGATCCAGGTACAGAGTGTTCCAGAGAGGGAACTGCAAGTACGAGGGCCTCAAGACGGAACGAACCTGGCAAGACAGCCCGAGCGAGCTCTGGAACAGAAGGGAAAAAACGTGGCTCAATCACAGGCAAGGAAGAAAGGAGAGTAAACAGGGGACACTGGAGGAGGGAGCTACTGTAGTAGAGAGCCCGTGTCGGTCACAGACAGAGTAAAAACCCGCCGGGGTCTTCTGAGCAGGAGAATAATACAATCTGACTTCGTTTTCTAAAGGCCCCACTGGGCGCTGTGTGAGAAACGGCACAGAAGAGACAGGAATGGATCGGAGGCCAGTCCGGAGACAGATGATGTAAGCTGCGGAGTTCCAGCCTCCCTCCGTCTCTTAATATTGCACCATCACTGAACAAAATACTTGTTACCTCTGCTTCTTGGCCCTCTGTGTGTACTTTTATTTTAAGATTTATTTTGTATTATTTGTAGTGTGTGTGTGCAGGGCGTGTGCACGCACGTGAGCTCGCACGTGTACAAGCACACAAGGGCCTCCACAGACTAGGAGAGGGCATCAGGTCCCCTGGAGCTGAGTTACAGGAGGCTCTAAGCAGCCTGACTTGGGCCCAGGCACACACTTAACCAGTGAGCCGCTCTGTAGCTCCCAGTGGGTTTCTCTTCCATGTCAACTCATCTTGCTGGTAGACTCAGCTACTTTCCCACTCTCTCTTGGTGAGAATCAGAAAAGAGTCCAGGATCATCTCTCGGATCCCTCTGAATCCTGGTCCCATCGTCTACACAACCCAGAGGACCCAGTAGAACCCAGCGGAATGGCAAAGCAGAAAGCAAGGCTGACACTGCCCGTGCCAGTTCAACGCCTATTTCATCGTAAAGTTTTCGCAGTGGGTTATTCATCAAGCAATTCAGAATTCAAAGCCAAAAAGATCACGTGATCCTCCAAGCCCAGAGGCCTTACTGATGAAGCCCATCTTGTTGACAACGTAAGACAGGGCGTGTCTCAGCATGCTCAAGTCTGCAAGCATGCATAAAATACCCCTGGCTCTCCATGCACGCACACATGCGCATGCCAGCACAATTTCCCTTCCCTTTGAGTTGGCTGACTGTGTTACTACTCACTTTGGCTAACAGAATGTGCCCAGGCTTCAAGACAAGTGGCTGCTACTCCAGTTCACTTTAGCACTCAGTCACCACACGGCAAGGAAGCCAGATGCAAACCCAGAAGAAGGGACGCTGTGACAGAAAACCAGAGTGCTCCAATCTACAGTGAACAGGGGACAGGTAAGTAAAACCTTTCTTGGACATCCCACTCCCGGCTGAGGTCTGAAACCCAACGTACTTGCTGCATTACTGACACATTAACTCATATCACGTTGGAGGCCAGGTAACACACAAAACGGTCAGAACTGAGAAACCGTTTCAGGTAGCTAAGGCTGGGAACACGATGAGCAATCTGAGCAAGTTAAAGTAAAAAGTTGTGATATTCCAGTTGGAAGTATAAACACGAGGCAAACAAAGAAAGGCCATGCTACAAAACAGTTTTCGAGAACGGCAAGATCTCCATGATATGCGAACGGCGATCTAAGGCTCCTACTCAAAATGCACCCTCCCTGTACAAGCCGAGTACAGTGCCCCCGTGAGCCACCTGAGGATGCTGAAGGACCACCGATGCCAGGAGCTCAAGCAGGTGTCTGGGAATGAGTCACATGCCTTTCACCTCTCTTGTACTTGATCTTGCGGGCAGTCAGGATGAGCAAGTGTGCTCCACTTTGCTGAATCCGGCCTATGTCATACTATTTAGCATTTATGTCCCTCCAGAGTTCACACCCTGAAATCTACCCACCAGTATGAAGGTATCACATGAGGCTCTGGGGGGAGGGGGTTAAGGTCATGAGGAGGTAGCTCTTGCAAATGGAATCCGTATCTTTATAAAAGAAGCTACAGAGAGCCGTTGGCTCTACGGTTATATAAATACACAGCAGGAAGTGTCGCCTATGAAGTGTCGCCTATGTATGAGCTAGGACATGGCCTGCACCAGATGTCAAATCTGCTAGTACATGGCCTTCTTGGCTTCTAGAACTGTGATAGCCAGTTACAGTCTGTGAACTATCCATTTATGTTTGTTTGTTTAAGTGAACACTATACCACATGTGAAAGGGCCCAGGACACAGAATGGCTACTTGGTCACGACACTGGAAGGTTGCTGAGCTTCAGGAGGGTACAAACTGTTACTCAACAAACACTGTCCTGATGTGATTGATGATGGCCTGGAATTGTTTCTCCTCTTGTGAAAGGTGACGGTAACTTCACCTCTGCCCTCACCCGGTCCCAGAGTCTTGGTGGATCTTAGTAACATCCTTGACCACAATATAAAAAAGGACCAGTGTTCTGCGGAGTGGATGGAGGTAGTGACCGAATAGTGGGCCTGGTTATAGTTTTACAAGAAACCTTGAGACCTGGAATGCTGCCCTCACCTTTTGAGAAACTCAACTTCCATACTACGAGAAACCAACCACAGGCACCGACAGAGATCATGTGTCAGTACTTAGATCAAGAACCCCGATAAGCACACAGCCAGGAGCTGGCACCGACTGCCTACTGTTCCAGGCACTGAGCAGAAAGCCATCTCAGGGTACGTCTTTCAGGCCCGGCTGCTTCAGCTGATACAAAAGGGAGGTTCATGCTGAACCCTTCTGAATGTCACACCCATGACATAATGAGCAATATCTAGTAGTGGCTTTAATGTCCCAATTTGGGGGACAAATTACCGTACAGTAGATCGGGGGAAAAAGACAATGAAACCAAAGAACCATCAGGCCGCATGGCTGCTGGCCCACAGCTCACTGGAGGGCCTCCTCCTCATCACTCACACAGCGACAGGTTCACGGTCAAGGTCAACATCCAGCGACTGCTCCACAGAGATTTGATTCATGCGACAGGAAAGGGACAGGTTAGGTGACTCAGACGGAGTCAATCACATCGACAGGACTGCAGGTCCACAGAAGTCCTCTGGAACGGGCCCAAGGCAAAGCCGCAGCATCTGCGTGAATTGTGCGGGCCACAGAATCGGGCAGCTGGGCAAACTATGTTCATTCTGCCTCAGTCAACCCACAGACAAGAAAATAATTCATTACACTACTTAAAAAGCAAGGGTAAGACCTAAAACAGAAATGAAACGTGCAATCATACCATAGATATAAATATTCTAACCACTAAATAATGATTGCGTTTGACAGCGGGAAGTTCTAAAATTATCCTCAGATGCTCCGCGAACAGGAAACACTTGATTGCAAATGGCCCTTCCCTTTACAGTATCCTTTTGTGCCTCCAAAAGAACTCTATTATGGAGCCGAGAGACCCTTGAAATGTGAGCCTCTTTTACCTGCATTTTACCTTCTCGCCACTGCAGCCATTTCCAGCCCTGACAAGGAAAGGCTTAGAGACAACACATTCATCCTGTGCCCCTCCCTCTTCTCCCAAGCCACCTTCTCAACCAGTGATGTTGACACAACAGAACAAAAGCATTGCTTTGAAACTAGGCAGTCATCCCCCAGCACTTGGGAGGTGGAGGCAGGGGGATTAGAATCTTACGGTCATCCTTTTGAGCTACATGAGACCCTGTCTCAAAACAAAAAAAATCTCGTTTCACAGAAATTACCATCTTGAGTTGGGGATGATAGCATACGCCTGCAAAGCAAGCACTAAGGAGAGAGATAAAGGCTAGCGAGCTAGAGACCACCCTGGGCTACACGGCACAACCATGGAGAGGGAGGGCAAGCTCAGGGGATCAAGAAAGACATCTTGAAGAATATGCCATACTTTCTGTCACTCCCATTTTCATAATCTGAGTTCACACTCATATTGACACACTATTATTAAAAATCAACAAAAAGGGCCGGGCGTTGGTGGCGCATGCCTTTAATCCCAGCACTCGGGAGGCAGAGGCAGGCGGTTCTCTGTGAGTTCAAGGCCAGCCTGGTCTACAAGAACTAGTTCCAGGACAGGCACCAAAGCTACAGAGAAACCCTGTCTTGAAAAAAAAAAAAAACCAAAAAAAAAAAAAAAATCAACAAGAAGAAAGAACCCAAGAAAATGCCTAGAAGCTAATAACATAACGATGCAAAAATATAATGGGGCAATGCTTTTAAGGGGCAAAGCTATCTTGAAACATTATGAAGTATATTTGTGCTTGATGGAAATTAATTCTTCAGTTAATGGTAACAAAGAAAACCGTAACTAAAAAAGCCAAGAGTCAACACCTCTACCACTGGAGACTACTTTTCATTGAAAAGAAAAAAAAAAAGAGGAAATAAGCAGATAAATAAACAGCCTCCAGAATTTAGAGAAAAGAAAATTATCCTTTGATGAGTCTAGTTAATGAAATGTAAAGGATTTCCTCCCCATAGGAACCACTCTGGAAGTAGCAGTAAGTCATCAACTCAGAATGACCATGGGATGCACGTGCCATCTCTCCATCACACTCCACAGTGGGTAGCATGGGATGCACGTGCCATCTCTCCATCACACTCCACAGTGGGTAGCATGGGATGCACGTGCCATCTCTCCATCACACTCCACAGTGGGTAGCACGGGATGCACGTGCCATCTCTCCATCACACTCCACAGTGGGTAGCACGGGATGCACGTGCCATCTCTCCATCACACTCCACAGTGGGTAGCACGGGATGCACGTGCCATCTCTCCATCACACTCCACAGTGGGTAGCATGGGAAGCACGTGCCATCTCTCCATCACACTCCACAGTGGGTAGCATGGGATGCACGTGCCATCTCTCCATCACACTCCACAGTGGGTAGCATGGGATGCACGTGCCATCTCTCCATCACACTCCACAGTGGGTAGCATGGGATGCACGTGCCATCTCTTCATCACACTCCACAGTGGGTAGCATGGGATACACGCTCCATCTCTCCATCACACTCCACAGTGGGTAGCATGGGATGCACGCTCCATCTCTCCATCACACTCCACAGTGGGTAGCATGGGACACATACTTCATCTCTCCATCACACTCCACAGTGTGTGCATGCACCATCTCTCCATCACACTCCACAGTGGGTAGCAAAGAAATGCTGTTGGGTATCCACCAGAGAAGACTACTTGGACATGAGTTTAAGCCAATAGAAAGTCTTATTAGTTAGCTGGCAATGGGTGTTCAGGAGCCCAGTTTAGGATTGAGCCTTTCTCAGGGTGAGCTTTTAAGCACACAAACCATGTTCTGGGTTGACATGCTTCAGTTAACAAGAACAGTTAGCCAGAAGTGGAATTATAGAAGCCAAAAAGCAAGGTTAGTATATTTAGTGACTCCCAGAACTATGGGCTTTGAAGAATTAGATCTTTGTTTTTGTTTTGGCAGGTGGTACTCTCTATGTGCTGAGTTTTATGGCCTGAATGGTACTTCCGTCATGGAGTCAGTTGTGCTAAGGTCTGTGTGGGTCCTGTTACTAAGACTTTCAATGTGTGGCACTGACCATCAATAAATGGGAGTTAAATGAGAATTTAAGAAGAGAAGCAAGGACATAGACCACATCCTTTGGTTAAAATGAGAGCATGAGCCACTCCCAGCGTGAGTTCTTACTGACTGACATCTTAAACTCAAAAGGTAAGGAAGGCATTCAGGCTGACAGCAAAAGCGAGTTTGACTGAAAGTCAAACCACATGATCCTGAGTTTCCTGCACTTTCTGTACGGTCAAGAAAGTCAAACCCTGATTTCTCTAAAGCAAAACCACAGCTGAGGCTGGGCTGTGGCTCAGTGACAGTGTGTTTAGCTGAGGCTGGGCTGTGGCTAGGTGACAGTGTGTTTGGCTAGGCTGGGCTGTGGTTCGGTGACAGTGTGTTTAGCTGAGGCTGGGCTGTGGCTCGGTGACGGTGTGTTTGGCTGGGCTGTGGCTCGGTGACGGTGTGTTTGTCTAGCATGTACAAGGCCCTTGGTTCTTGTCAGGACACAAAACACTTACCTTCCCGCCTCTAATAGTCCTGCCTCAGAAAAAATCCTTTCAGCGATACACATACATAAGAGAAATCAATACAGAAATTCATTAAGAATGTCCCAGAAGAATCCAAAATATACCAAAAATAACCATTTTAATTAATTAACCATATTAAATTTTTTTTTTCAATTTCAAGAGCTTTAGCCGGGCGGTGGTGGCGCATGCCTTTAATTCCAACACTCAGGAGGCAGAGGCAGGTGGATCTCTGTGAGTTCGATGCCAGCCTGGTCTACAAGAGCTAGTTCCAGGACAGAAACCAAAAAGCTACAGAGAAACCCTGTCTCGAAAATCAAAAAAAAAAAAAAAAAAAAAAAAAAAAAAAAAAAAAAAAAAAAAGAGCTTTAGTGATTATCTGGTCCGTCAATACACCTGCTCAACAGTCACTGATGCTACGCTGACCCAGGCACATCCTAACACAGGTGACCGGGGGCAGCTAAGACAGACCTTTCCACGGAGCTGGCAGTCCAGGGAGGGTTAGCTCACCAGGCTAGTAGGTTATTCCATATAGTATTACATGCTGTAGAGGACGAGAAACACAGTGGCATAAGGGACAGCGCCTTGGGAGGGGCTGGCGTGAGCTGATACAGTAGCCTCACTGGAGTGGCTTCACAGCAAGTACCAGATGGGGCTAATTAGCAGAACCAAACATGAGACAGTGAGAACAAGCAGCGAGGGGAGGCCTCAAGGAGGCAGTGACTTGGGGACCGGCCGCGACAAGAAGCCTACGTGGCTGGAGCCCAGGCGGTGTAAGGGAAGACGACAGACGGACACTAAGATTAGCAGCAGTTTCAAATCCCACACGGGAGGAATTGGAGGGGAGGGGACAGCTCCAACTTTGCCTTCCGTGTCACGTGGAGCCGCTGAAGGGGAGTTTTAAGCAAAGGACACCATGATCGGCTTTTTAAATCCTGGCCGCTGTGTAGACAGTGGTTGGCTGGAACCACACATGCAATCTCGTCCATGAACCCAGAAAAGCAGGGAGACAGGCAGCGGATGCAGGGAAGATGTCGGAAGGGGCTCCCTGGGACAGGGGCAACAATGGAGGAAGACAGGATGAGGTCCGCGCTTGGGGCTACGACAGTGAGGAGATTTGGGGAAGAAAAAAAGGGAAATCAGGAGTCTTGCTTGACTTAGCTACTTTGTTTGTGAGATGAGGGGTGGATGCTCTGAGCATGTTCAAGACTTCATCTAAGCTGCATAACTGGAACCTGACTTTCTACTTCCTGGTTCAGGAACCTTCAACTAAGAGCATTACCCCAAGACTTCCCCAGGAAGGAATTTCCAGTGCTGTTTCCTTATTCACGTGGACATTCCAGACAATTTCATGATAGATAAGCATGTTACAAACCAAAAGCACAAGTGAATCTAAACGTGAAATTGCACAGAATTACACACAGAGGTGTGCACATACACACACAAATACATGGACACAGAATTACACACAGAGGTGTGTACACACACACACACAAATACATGGAGAAAGCTGGATCTCATCTACATGAGAAGTAGAGAAAGACAAGATCGCCTGAGTAAACTGGGAGCAGGGGGCGGTCATGGGAGAGGGAAGAAGAGGAGGGGAGAGGAAGGAGGGGAGCAGAGAACAATGTAGAGCTCAATAAGGTCAATTTAAAAAAATACATGAAAAAGGATCCCAGAGAGGCCTGCTACCAGCACTGCCCAAGATCAGCTTCCAGCTTTCTACACTTGGGAGAAGCTGAACAAAGAGGACCGGGAACTCTGTGTTACTGCTTCTTGTCTTAAGTTACTTAAAAGTAACAATGGTGGGCACGGAAAGATGGCTCAGTGGTTGAGAGCACTTACTGCTCTTGCAAAGGTCCTGGGCTCTGTTGCCAGCACCCACAGGGTGTGGCTAACAGCCATCCATAACTCCAGTTCCAGCAGATCTGACCCCCTCTTCTGACCACCTCTGGAACTAGACAGGCCTGTGGTATGCATACATACATGCAGGGAAAACACCAATACACATAAAGTAAAAATAAGTAGTTCTACAAGTAACAAAATAACAACAGCAAAACACCTTGCCATCAGCAGTGACTCATGCCTATACCCCACCGCAATTCACACAGAGACCCAGAGCCAACAGAACGAAGCCAAAACTTTGAGCCTGGATCAGATGACTTCTAGTTCTTTTATTATACCACACATTTTATCCAAATGATCTCTAAAAGGAAGGAACATTTTTAAAGGGGACACCTACTTGGCACCTGTGTTCTGTAATGAACAGGAGAGAAGCTGCCTTGCGGCCCTGGTGGCAGGCAACCCCAGTCCTTGGCTAGACAACCTCCCCCACACGCAAGAACACAGCGTGCCATCAGGCAGTCTGAGAGCCGAAATCTGCATTTGGCAGGTTCCTGAAGTCTGAGTGAGGAGTGAAACGCTGTTCAAAACAATTAAAACGTCTACCCTTTCATTTCCTGAGTGAGCTGAACAAAACAACATAAACGATTTAAGCCATTTGTGAAATGAATAAGAATACAGCTTATCCTAAAAGGGGATTTTTGTGTAAGGGAATGAGGGCCACGGCTCTCAACAGTCCCACGGAGCACTACCAATATTGCTAAAAAGCAGGCAGTTGCGTCCCCTTGGAAAGTCACCACAGCACCTATAAGGTACACTTACCTGAAGAGAGCCGTTTCCACGGGCAAAGGAGGCAACAGAGAGACTACAGGAAGGGACTGGGATGGCGGGAGCTGGTGAGCAGCAGTCTGCGGGGCCTGATGCCAAGAAGACTGATAAAGAGTCAAGGAACGTGCTGGATGGTTTCCTTTCCCTAGGAAACTGCAGCATAGAGCGCCACATCACGTGAGCCCAAGGCACACGACCTGGGATGCAGGACCTGCGGTTCTCTTAAGGCTATCTAACCGGCAGGCCTAGCAGCGCCAGCAGCAGCAGCAGTCGAGACCCCAGTCTGGTCAGCTTTTCTCAGTTGAGATGAGAAACAGAATGAAAGTCTCCATGTCACCCAAGATCTGGAGAAATCTGGTAGACAAGGGGCAGCTGACAAAGACGGGAACTAGGGCTGAGGCCTTCCTCGCACCCCAAGTCAGACCCCTTACACTTCGGCCCCACTCCCAACGCCACCCCTACGGATTTGCAATGTCTCCCCACAGACTCGTGTGTCTGATCACTTAGTTCCCAGTTAGCGTGGACATTTTGGGAAATTCTGAGACCTTTATCAGGTAGAGTTTCACAAGAGGAAGTGAATTTCTGGTGGTTCTGCCCTGAATCATGTCTGAACCAGCCTGGACCAGTCTCCTCTACTTAACTGACTGCCTCGTGGCCTATATAAACGCCAGGAGACTCTGATACTACTCCCATGAGCCACTTCTGTCCACGCCTTTCTCGCCATCGTTGGCCATGTTTCCTCAAACTGGGAGACAAAACAAGTCCTTCCTCCCTTTGAGTAGCTTCTCCTCAGGGTTTTAGTCACAGTAATGAGAAAAGTAGCCTGTAGGTTCCCCTGCCTCCTCAAGCTCAGTGCCTAGACATCAGGGTCCCCCATGCACTCACCCCCTCCCTCCCTTCCCCCCTCCCTCCCTTTCCCCCCTCCTTTTCGTTTTAAAACACACAAGTTCTTCCTTTAAGCCAAATAAATAATCTATTTCCTGGTTTTCCCTCACAGAATTCAGTTATTCAAGAACATACTTTAGACCCAGTCACAGTAGCTCAACTGGGCATGCGTTAGGCTGAAGCGCCTACTTTGGAAAAGGTTCTATAATGACTGTGGCTTCCACAGAGGGCCTGGTAACTGATGGTGAGGAAAAGTTAGGGAGTTACAGATCGTTACAGATAATTACCAGCAATGGTAAAAGAAAAATTGCTATAAAAATCTAGAGAGAGAGACAAGAAAAAAAATAAGCCACTCCAAATTCAATAGAATATTGAGAGGTTTTGAGGAAAGGTTCTATTCAGCCCTGCAAATGGAGATTTTTTTTTTTTTTTGAGAGAGAGAGATTGTTAGAAAGTAAACAGAAAGGGGGAAGGAAGAGAAGGAAGGAAGGAAACAAGGAGGAAGGAAGTGCCCTCAGGAGGAAAAGGCTCTCTTCCAAAACAGGCCCAGGAATGCCAGACTCAGTGACTGGATCATCACCACAGGAAGTTGGGATCTTCAAAGTCATTAAACGGTGTGGAGGTACGGTCTCCTGGGACTGTTCTTCTTCCCGGAAGATCTGTTCTCCCTGGGGAACACTGGTCAGTTTCTCTTCCTCTTGCTGTCTTCGCTCTAGTCTCCCCTCTCTGCTAGGACGACTCTGGAGGCAATATAGGACCATGAGACCGCAAGTCACATGCTAAAGATGGCAAAGCGCATGAACAAGAGCCCTGGCTTCTTCTTGTCATGTGACTCAGCCTTGGGCTGTAGGGACAACAGATTCTGTGTGTGTGTGTGTGTGTGTGTGGTGTGTGCTCTCTGGTGGAACTCGCTGGCACTTTTCTTTTTGCTTTTTTTCCTCTTTCAGAGTCTCACTATGTCGCTCTGCCTGACCTAGAACTTGCTATGTAGAGCAGGCTTGCCTTGAACTCATAGAGATCCTCTGCCTCCTGAGTGCTGGGACTGACACCTGTCTCGCTGTTATGCCTTTTATAGGCCCCCATTGCATGTTGGGAAATTCACATTCAGAGGCTGGAGACATGGCTCACTGCTGTGGCATCTATGAAGCTCTGGGTTCAGTTCCCAGCACCAGGACAAACATAGAAGGAAAGATGTTAACTCAAGCACCCTCAGCCCTCTCTCTCCACATGGACTAGGACTATAAGCCCCTTGAAAGAGAAGGCTCTCACTGTAGTTTCTGATGTGACCTTTTTGATGCCGTTCAGGGCCCACAGCACCGTCTGTGCTAACAAGTCCTTAGCTGCACTTCAGAACAAAAGCCAGAAATAGCACAATGACCACCTCGGGGAACAGAAGAACGTCTTACCCTTGCTTGGTATCACTTGTCAAGAGTTTTGAGACTCCGTGACAAATTATTTCCTCCAAAAGCGTTGAGAACAAAGACAAGATGGACGGTTGGGCGGGAATATGTAAAGGACCCGATGGGCGGGGACAAAAGGTGAGGCTCCAGGGCGGGAACCTTGCCTAACTCTTGTGTGTGGTACTTAAATGCTAACATGATCTCACAGACCAGTGCTTTAAAAATCTCGAGTCTAAAGCAGGAATGAGTACACAGGATAAGCTGAAATGAGATCCTCGTGCGAGAGAGCCCAGCACAAAGGCGTTTTATCAGCTAGGTTTACCTAATGCTCTTTCCTCTTCTAAACAGTCAGAAATGGAAGAGAAGGTTCAGTCTGGGAGGACAGTTCTCTTCTGACAAAACTCAATGCAAAAATGGCAGAGATAGTGACAAACCTTCCCAGGGGACATTCATCCTGAGACAGTGCTCTAGTCTTTACTCCCAAACGATTAACATTAAACATGGGCTATTTAATCCAGCACTGTGCTGGGTACCAAGAGAAGAAAGATGACCAGTGCTGACTCTAGTCATCAGAAGAACCACAGGCTTCCTGACCTTCCTCACTGAAGCATTTAGAACCGTGTGGCCCTGCGAGCACCACTAACTCTGAGAGCAGCCAGAGGAAGGATGTTAACACATTAGCCACCTTGTGTTCCAATAAAACTTTATTTCTACGCTGGGTTTGTCATGGGCTTTCAGTCATCATGGAATATTCATTCTCTCTCTGTCTCTGTCTCTCTCTGTTTCTCTGTCTCTCTGTCTCTCTCTCTGCCATTTAAAATCAGACTTGGTGTGCCAGCTCAGTAGCAGAGAATTTGCCTAGCACATGCAAGGCTTGGTTTGATCTCCAGCACTGCTATAAACGGGATGGGGGTGGGGAAGTGTAAACCATTCTTAAAAGCCAGTCCTGCTGATACATACCTGTAACACTAGCACTTGGGAGGTTGAAACAGGAGGATCATGAATGGGAAGCCAGCCTGCAGCACACAGTGGGAGTATCTCAAACACACACACACGCACACACACACACACACACACACACACACTGTTCTTAGTTTATAAGTCATAGAAAGTAGGATAACTGAGGCCACAGGTTTCCAACTTCTATACTCCATACCCCATGGCAAGGTAGCAATGAAACAAACAGGAATTAGGCGGCAGGCAGTATCTGTTACCACCCAGCCTACTCTCCCTTATATGAAATAAGCTTTTCTTCCTGTTGAAAAGACTTGAATTAATTTTAAAACTGTTCAGCTCCTTAGAGAGGCAAACACAGAAACTACAGGCTGTCTAAATGGAGGAGGAAGAGAAAGAACACAGAGGCGAGGGCAGCAGCAGGGGCCCCACCATTTCTGCCTCATCCAAGAGAATGAAGGGGCAAGAGAGGAGTCAGCTCGAAGCTAAGGGCTAACTCAGGTGGGCTATGGATTAACCTAGAACAGAGACCTAAGCCAGGGCAGGGACACATAAATTAGTAACTATTTAGTTTCTTCTGCACAGCTGGACCGAGGACCTGAGAGAAATCACTTAGGGGAAGGAGGTTTTCTCTTAGCTCACGGTTCTGAGGGCTCAGTCTCGAGTCAGTTAGCTTCCTAAGATTAAGCCAAGTGGGACAAGAACATGCCCACAGGACAACCTGAGGGCGGCAGTCCCTCAGTTGGGGTCCCCTTCCCCCAGGGTAACTACGGTCTGCGCTGAACTGACAAAAGCTAACCTGCACAAACCCTTGCCAAAGTCAAAGCTACTATGTACAGAAAATTATTTTGTTCAGCCAGAAAAGACTGCTCTGGTGTTGGAAATCCGCTGGGCAATGTGGACATGGGAGAGATGGCTTTCATCTTGTTTACGTGTGCAGTGATTGTGGAAAAACCAGTCCGGTGGGGACCAATCCTGAGAGCTTCAGACTCTCACTTAGAATTTCCCTTATTTTAGAAAAGATTTGGCCATGGACAGAGCTGGGCCCCACGGGTTCTAATCAAGAGCTGTTCCTGTATTTAACCAGGACACGCAAGACTGAAATTTCCAGTCATTAAAACAAAAAAAGGAAAAGAAAAAGAAAGGATAAGGAGCATATTCCCAAGTGGAATTCATTATTATAATATTTGCTATCATTAGCAACAATAAAACGCATTCATAACCAGACATGTTAGAAATTATCTGGCTGGTGACCAGAACAAACTGCCTCAAGTCTGGTGAAGTGAACAGCGCATGGCTGGTATTCGGCAAACATTACACAGCAAGCCCTGAAAACTGCGCAAGAGCCATTGTCACTGAAGGTCAGGCCGAGATGTATCTGCTAGCTGTCCAAGGAAAGCTAAAAGTAAGATAAAATATGAACAATAATAGGTTTCTTAGTCTGTTTTGTGTTTTATAACAAGACAGCTGAGGCCAGTCGTACTCCTTATTTTTCTGTTGTGTGATAGAAAACCACGACAAAGAGCAACTTCAGGGAGGAACAACCCATCAGTGAGAGAACTCAGAGCAGGAATCCATGGAGGATCATTGCTAACTGGCTCATGCTTGGCTAGTCTTTCTGAATAGCCCAGGTCCACCCGTACAGCCCAGGACCACCCGTACAGCCCAGACCACCCCTACAGCCCGGACCACCCCTACAGCCCGGGACCACCCCTACAGCCCGGGACCACCCCTACAGCCCGGGACCACCCGTACAGCCCGGACCACCCCTACAGCCCGGGACCACCCATACAGCCCGGGACCACCCATACAGCCCGGGACCACCCCTACAGCCCGGACCACCCCTACAGCCCGGGACCACCCATACAGCCCGGGACCACCCCTACAGCCCGGGACCACCCCTACAGCCCGGGACCACCCATACAGCCCGGGACCACCCATATAGCCCGGGACCACCCAAACAGCCCGGGACCACCCATACAGCCCGGGACCACCCATACAGCCCGGGACCACCTGCCCTGAGAGCAGGGCTAAACACAGCGTGTTGGGTGCTTCTACATCAGTGAACCTGAGACAATCCCTACAGGCCGATCTGACCAGGCAAGCCCTCAACTGAGACAACTTCCCAGGTGCCACTTGGCATATTAAGTTGTAGGCCTAGAGTTCCAGGGTGGCACTGAACACTTCTAGCCCTATAGTTTCGGTTTGTTTTTTTGTTCATTTGTTTTTTTAAAGTTTTACTTATTATATATACAGTGTTCAGCTAGCTTGTATGCCTGCAGGCCAGAAGAGGGCACCAAATCCCATTACCTATGGTTGTGAGCCACCATGCGGTTGCTGGGAATTGAACTTGGGACCTTGGAAGAACAGTCAGTGCTCATAACCTCTGAGCCATCTGTCCAGCCTCCCCCCACCCCATAGTTTGAGTTCTTAATGATCCCACTCAAAGGCTTTGTAGAGCAATAGTGTCGTGCAAAGAATTGTGTCTCCCCTAAATTCCCACATGGAAACCCTAATCCCAAGTATAGCACGTGGCTGTACATTAGGTAATGCATGACACATAAATAACAACAAACCACACACAAGACAGTGGCCACAGAAGATCACGGACCTGGGAGGAAGCAACAGTCATAATGAAGGACAGCAGCTTTGTCAAAGACAAGACAGCAAGGGGCCACTTGGAAAATATCTACAAGCTTCATTAAAAGTTAAACAGGGAAGTGTAAACAATGACTCCGTGTCTACGTGGAAGAAAACATGCATGAGAACCAATCCTGGGGGTTTGAAAAGAAGGACAGGGTCTGGCAACACCTAAATAATTAAAAAAAAAAAAAAAAAAAAAAAAAGGTGGGCAGGGTCTACCATGTCGGGAGGACTGTTTGCTGGACAGCAGTGGGTCGCAACCTTCCTAACACTGCTGCGACCCTTTAATACAGTTCCTCATGTTATGGCGACCCCCAACCATAACATTATTTTCATTGTTACTCCATAACTGTAATTTGATACTATCACGAATCATATTGTAAGCATCTGGTCTTTCTGACCTATGAACACGTCGTTCAAGCCCCAAAGGGGCCGTGACCCACAGGTTGAGAACCATTGGTTTATTAGTTCTTTGTTTGAAAAGGGGACCTTGAAAGGCAGCTCAGGCAACCTTAAACTTGCAATCCTCCTGCCTCAGCCTTCCAAGGCTGGAACTCCAGGCATGCATCACCATGTCTAGCTTCTCTAGGTGCCTCTAAGGATAAAAGGCAGAGGTGAGGCAAGAGAAAAATACGTACTTATTGATTATGGACTGGGCACGTGACCACATTAAAAATATCTCCTCCAGGGGCTGGAGAGATGGCTCAGTGGTCAAAAGCATTAGCTACTCTTCCAGAGGATCCAGGCTCAGTTCCCATCACCCACACAGCAGCTTACAACCATGTGTAACCTCAATCCCATGGGGATCCAGCACCCTCTTTGGGTCTCATGGGCACCACACGCCCACAGGACACAGACATAGATGCAGGCAAAATGTCCACACACATAAAAAAATGAAAAACAATACTACTCCCATTAATGTAGCAATTTCGGTTTTAAGTTTTGATCCACATGTCCTTTTCTCTAATCTTACCTGCCACTGGAAATGACTAGGAGGTGTCTCCTTTACTGGTAAAGTTATTTAAATTTGGAAGTAGGAAAAACAACAGTAACCAGCATACAAAGAGCAGAAGCAAGACTTTATCCTGCTTTGACCCCTCCGGCAACAGTTTAAGAGCATCCGTGCACAGGGAAACGTTGTGTGGCCTGGACAGGGGCTCAGCTTCCCCAGATAAAACATAGAAATCCCAGCACCCATCTCGTTCTTGAGAACACAGGCACCAAGTGGGGTTAGGTCACAGCAAGTACTCTGGGAATGGACGCGAGCATCTCCTTCTTCCACAAACACGCCCCACCCCACAACCACCTTCCTCCTGTACGTCCAGTCCAGTCATGCTGAATTTGCGCAGCTCAGTCCTGCAGCCCCATATGATGACGACAACTGACCCACCAGACTCCATGCGAACCACTGGGTCTGTAAGGGATCAGGGGACCTAAGAGGTTGGGTCTGTCAGGGACTACCCTTGACGACCCTCTGGACTTCCGGCACATAGTAGACCCTCACTAAAGGAGGATTGCTGAAGAAGGTGTGAGGTAGTTGTACTGTGATTTTTCTACTTAACTAATTGCGTCTTCTGCTCCCTACCCTCATGCATGGTATTGAGCCAGTGAATAAGGGGTGATGGAGGAGGGACGTGATTGGGCTGCCAAAGCTTTTAATCGTCCCTTCGCAATAAAACACTCTACAATTAAGTGAAAAAGTCATCGGGATGCCTTACCAAGCACAAACAGAAAGACAGTCAGCGATCCAGAAGACCACACGCCCACAGACCCAACCCTACCTGCGGAACACTTCTAACATAGCACAGGCAAAATCAGATCACCTATAATCTAGCAGTTTGTGGAAAATGAAAATATTTTGGAACTTGATATCAAAAAGCATTGCGGCGCACCACGCCCGTCTGCACTCTATGGCTGCCATACAGTTCGTGAACCGGGCAAGGGGCTGGAGATTGAAACACACAGAGACACAGAGACATGGGTCATCCTTGATGCCAGAATGCCCCCAAAATGCCCCCTTTATTGTGTTCAGGGGCAGCTTATCTAGGGATAGCCATGCCCCAGCCAAACCTACCAGAAACCACTCTCCTGCCATCAGGAACTCCTGAGAGTCTCGTGCTCAGAGCAGCTGTAGGCACTCAGATCAGGGGAAAACAAGTTGTTTACAAGAAATTCAGGATCTGGGGGTTCACAGCTCCCAATAGAGCATGTGAACGGAGGATGCTGAAAAAGAGTCAGGTTATATAACCATCTAGGGAAAGGCTTTGAAATCGGATACTCACCGAAAGATACACAAACAAAAAATATTTCACCAGCACAGTGAAAATACAGTCCCCAGTTCCTTAAGAGGCACTTGGGGTCATTTCAGTCCACCCGCCATAACACCCTCAGCCTCTGCTAAGTGAAGCTGCAACAGGTCTCAATAATCGTGAAAAGACTCTCTCAGGTTGACCCGGGACTCTTAAAAAGGTGTGACATACTCACACACACATAACGGAACTTTTCTTTCTTGTTCAGCGTCTTGTAAGAAATCCCAGGCTTCAGCCTTAGCGGCAAGTAAACAGTGACTTTCTGGAAGTGACTGGGGTGAGCGAGCGCTTCCCCACTGGGAGCCCCTACGATGGTGAGAGGGGGCTCTAGGGTGCTCTGTTCCAAACCATGCAATCTGGGGAAGCAGCAGACAGAGGCTGCTCAACACGGCTTTCCCTGCCCCTTCTCTGAAGCCAACTGTCAGACCTTCCTGTGAGAAGTCCCTGCCTATAGCAAAGAAAGCAGAGGCTCCTGCCTCTGAAGTCCTGATCCCAGAGAAGGCGAACTTGCAGGCCTTGTAAGTTCCCTGTTTACAGCTGTTAGGTTACACCGTTTCTCCGTATTTTATCAAGCTCAAAAAAACACACACAATTTTAACTGCTTCCTGAGTCCGGCTTTCCCTTATGAAGGCATCCATGTCATAAACCTCATATAAGTTTGGAGGCCGGAGCAATGGCTCAGAAGTTAAAAGTGCTGGCCACTCTTCCAGAAGAACCAGGTTCAATTTCCAGCACCCACACGGGGGCTCACAACTTACTGTAACTCCAGTTCCAGGGGATCTGACGCCCTCTGCTGGCCTCTGTGGGCACTAGTCATGCATGTGGTACACCCGCATACACGCAAACAAAACAAACACACAGAATAAACTACAGTTAATAATAAATAACGTGGACAGTGGGAGAGGAAGCCAGAATAATGACAGGGAGGGGCTGCGGCCAGGGTGCAAGATAAATAGATTTAAAAAAAAAAAGACAGCTCAAAATTTTCATATTATACTTTATCACTAGTTTATTACAAACCACAGTTATCTCTTTAAATGTAACAAAAAACAAATAAAAATTGTATATAATTACTATGAACAACATAGTAACATAGTTTGTGTTTGTACCACCGTAACAAAACACCAGACTGGTGATAAACAAAGAGAAAGTTATTTCTCAGTTCTGGGCACCAGAAGTCCTAGATCAAGGTGCTGGCACTCAGTGTCTGGTGTCTGATGAGGTCCTTGCCATGTCTTCACAAGGCACTGGGGGAACTATGGTCCTTTAGGAAGCAGAGCCTTGCTGGCAGAAGGGTGTCACTGAGGGCTAGCTAGTGTTGAGATTTTATAGCCCAGGTCCCGCTTCCTGTTCTTTCTCTCTGCTTCCAGCCAGCTGAGGTAAAGGGACAGGCACCCACCCACACATTCCCACAGCTAAGGCTTCTCCACCGTGATGGACTGTGTCCCTCTGGAGCTATGAGCCAAAATAAGTCATTTGTCCCGAGTGGCTCCTGTCAGGGTGATTTTCCCAGCAGCAGAGAGACCAACAATCCCCGGACTACAATATTATACATGTTTGCTCCTGTCTTTCACTAGTTAGCCTGAACCCTTTGAAAGGATGACTCAGCTTTTATAGGAATTCCTCTGTTCGTCCGTAAACACACGATGACTGACGTGTAGCTAGTACTCGGCTATGCTTTCCAAGTTGGACTTTTTAAAATTTAAGGATGATCTCTGCCTTGAAGAACACTGCAGCCTAGTCGTACAGACATGAAAAATAAAATAAACACAACAATTTCAATCCTTAGCAGAATAACCAGTAATGATAGATATTCAAAGCTCTTTGCTCTGAGCAGCCCTGGGAGTTCCACATCACGACTCACTGTCCGCCTTCTCTGTTCTGGTGCTGAGCTGGATCCCAAGATGCCACAGCTCTGCGGGACTCTGCTGGACCATGCTGGACCATGCAGTACTACCTTAGCCTTAGAAGGCACTGGAGGGAGACCAAAAGGTTTTGGCAATGGCAGGGCCTCTTTTTCTGACTTTGGGATGCTCCTACCCATTAAGACATCCTGCTGGTAGCTTTGAGAGCCAGTAGTGTTTGCTTTCCAGGCGGCCTCTTTGCTAATTCTATCTCAGACTGCTTTCTGGTCCATGCAGGCACCCATCAGGAGACCTGATCTCACCGAACACTTCTGTAAGAAGCCAGAGTTACTTCTTCTCCAATGAGGCCTGACTCAGAGGGTGGGGTGAGGGGTGGGGAGGGAGGGCCTCTTACAAGCCCGCATATGCTCTCTCTCTCTCTCTCTCTCTCTCTCT
Source organism: Chionomys nivalis (assembly GCF_950005125.1). NCBI lineage: Eukaryota > Metazoa > Chordata > Mammalia > Rodentia > Cricetidae > Chionomys > Chionomys nivalis. The sequence continues at coordinate 10,445,468 of NC_080110.1, forward strand.
CTCTCTCTCTCTCTCTCTGATTTCTTAGGAATTTCACATCATGCACCCCATCTCTCATTTCCTAGTCCTCCCATGTCTGCCCCCGTTTCCTTGCAACTTCCCCCCAAAAAAGAATCAAAAATTTTTAAAAAAAAAATTCAATTTGTGTTATCCATACACTCACTTGAGCAAGGTCAAACTCTCAGTGGCCTGCCCCTTAACTAGAATTGAGTCGTCCCCTGCTACATGCCCATCAGAAGCCATCAGTTGTGGGGAACCGACCTCAGCATCCTTACCCTCTTAGACACTGTGTCCTGTACTCTCCTTCCATTCCAAAAAAAGGGGGGGGGAGGCTTTTTCTAGTGGGGTTCCCTGGAGATCTCCTCACTCCTCCAGTAACTAATCAGCGCTAACTTCCTGGTTAAGAATCCTTGACAACTTTGAGGGGTCGCCACTGGCAATCTGCCCACCCACTCCTTAGTAAACAGACTCAACACGTTATATCTTTAAAAAATTAAAAGAGAACATGAATTTGTGGGGAGCAGGAAAAGTCGAACGGAGGGGCTGAGGAGTAGATAGTGTGATTAAGACCTACATGGAGAGACAGATATACACACACATATCTGTGTGTATATGTGTGCATAACATGTGTATATACATAATATGTATATATAAAAATTTGAAACAATAATTTAAAAAAAGAATTCTGCACAATACATTCCCCAAGTTCCCCAGGCGTCTGTGAGGGCTGAGCAAAGGATATGGCTGACTACACAGCCCCTGGAGAACTCTGGAACCCTAGAACAGTTCCCACACGGTCAGAAAGGCAGCCTTTTCCCTGGAGCTCTAGCAGAGGGGCAGCTTCGGCTTACGGTCTAAGACAAGGCCATGGCACAAAACAGAAGCTTGGGATGCTGACAGGTCTAAGGGGCAAGCTATGACTGGTCTGAACGCAACCCTCCGTGGCCACCACAAGGGCTGAGGATCGAGGCAATATTGGCACTTCTCTGGCTGGACGAACAGGCTGCTGCAGCTCACTCAGAGACTGCACTGAGAGACACTCTCTTGTGTTGTCTCCCCTGGTGTTGCGGTAACAAGCCTAGTAAGAGGCTTCTCTCGAAAGGTCTTTTCTCCACTGAGCTGTTAACACAAAGGAGACCACGAAACAGAAGCAGCAGAGGCAGCCAGCAGAGCGGTCAGACATTCAAGTGATCAAACTGTGAAAGCTGTGGGGCAGGAGACTGCCTGGCAGCTCAGGGGGCAGCGGCTGAGGAGCTTGAGAGAAGCCAGAGCTGAAAGGGGAGAGAAGCAGTAAAAAATGGGATGGGGAGAAGGGAGAGCCAAGACCACAGAAGGAGAAAGGGGCCTGAGGAGACGGAGAAGAGGAAGTGAAGGCCCCAGGAGAGTTCCAGAAAACCATTAGGTTTTCAGAGCCAGGGTTTCAGGCTGAGAGCTGAGGGCTGTAACAATGGCAAGGTCGTATGGCCAGTACTCAAGCATGCACGAGGATGGTAACTCTACAGGGTGCTGCTGCTGCTGCTACTGCTGCTGCTGCTACCACCATCACTGCTGCCCCCTGCCCACTATGGCTGCTCCCCAATGCCACACACCAAGCAAAAGCAAAAGCTTCCCCTTGCAGACGCATGATTTCTATCTGGTTACAGCAGAAAGAGTCCTCGGTCAAACTGTGACAAAGCAAATAGGAAAGAACCGAGGGGGCCTAGCTGCCTACAGCACCAGCATGCGACAGAGCCGTAACAGAGACAGAAAGAGAAAAAGACAAGCGTTAGGAGTAAGCTAACAGGACCAGCCTAGATGTCTGTTGCCATGAAAACCACATGATGGGTTCGATCCCCAAAACCAAGTCTCCTGAAAGCTGCCCTCTGACCTCCGCATGCTCTTGTCATATGCACAAGTGCACACGTGGGCACAAACACACTAATAAGATAAAAAATTTTAAAAACTGAAAAAAGAAGTTCCATGTCTTAATCACATTCAAGATCTTTCTTCCGTCTCATCACATTTCATAGAAATCTTTCATCTTCTCTTTTTTAAAACCTCTTATTTGGGGGTAAAGAGATGGCTCAGCAGTTAAGAACAGTACTGCTCTTGTAGAGGACCCAAGCCAGGGTCTCAGCATCCCAGCAACTTACAACCAGCTGTAACTCCAACTCTAGCGGGATCTGATGCCCTCTTCTGGCCTCTGCAAGAACTGCACTCAGTGCACAAACTCCCTACACAAACACATGCATATACACATGACAGAAAAATAAAAATAAAATTGTTTTTTAAAAAGTCTTATTTGGTTTTTTGTTTGTTTGTTTGTTTGTTTGTTTTTAGAGACAGGGTTTCTCTGTGTAACTGAGAAACTGACTGGCTCTCCTGGAACTAGCTCTTGTAGACCAGGCTGGCCTCGAACTCACAGAGATCTGCCTGCCTCTGCCTTCCAAGTGCTGGGATTAAAGGCGTGCACTACCACCACTACCATCAGGTCTAAGAAGTCTTATTTGGTAAACAGTTAAAAACAAACAAGCAGAAACTCTGGTAAATGGACAGTGAGAATGCTACGTGGAAAGCCTGAGTCAAAAATAAGTCATCCCGGGTCAGCTCAGGAAATCTAAGGTGACCCAGTTAGAGGCAAGAAGTGATATCAGCAAGAAAGATAAGATTGCCAAGTGACTGAAAAAGAATGGTCTGTTCACAATCCAGCAGCCTCATCATGTGAGCTTGGGCAACGTACCCAGCTCCAGTCTCTGTAAAATGGAAGAGATAATCATAATACCTAACTCAGACGGCCTCTGAGAGCATGAGACTGACTTTACATACCCAACTGATGGGGCGCGTGTGGGTACGGGTGTGGGTGTGCTCCCTGAGGCCAGTACCAAAACCCAACTCTCTTTCTAACCTGCAGTATGTTCAACCCTGCCCCCTGCCAATGTATTCTGATTTGTAAGAGGCTTAGGGAGGTTTCTCTTATTCCAAACATGACTCTCCTGTGTTCTCTCTGACACATTTGTTCCTTAACTTGGCCCTTGCTGTAAAAATATGGACATCCTCGTCGACCTTAAAGGGCTGGCTAGTGTTTCTTGTCAGGCCCATGCATATGAGCCTGCTAAGCCCAGAAGGAGTTGGGAAGTACAGCTGGCGCTGTGCCTGTCAGCTTTCCCTCTCCTCTCTAGATGACCAGAATCTCCACTCCACATGATCCCAGTGCCTAACAGAAGCACTGTGACCCAGGCTTGGCCGACGGGCTGCAACTCAAAGCAGGCACAGGGGATCTATAAAAATGAGGTCCCTAAGATCCTCGCCAGTTCTTCACCTCCATGGTCAAGGCAGCAAGACAAGTCCCAGCAGAGGAGCTGCTGCTGGTAACAGACCCATCCACACTTGGTGGAACTGAGACAGGCTCTTACGGACTTACACTTTGGCTTCAAATCCACGGGCCTCTAGTTTGCTACTGCCTGGCATACAACTTCCAAATTTTAGTGATCTTCGAAGTGATTGTCTTTTTCCACGCTACTAAGCTGACTGATGACCGACGGACTCTTGATTGTTTCTGGATGGGGACAATCATCCAAAGTCCAAGACTGAGTGGGAGGCTGAGACTTACAGGTCCAACTGCTCCTCCTGCCTCTCATCCCCCAAGTGCTGGGGCAGTGACTGTTCAAATCCCGTCCCTCCAGAGAGCAGAGAGCACCTGAATCTGTGCAGTGATTTAATCAGTCATGTCAGTATAAAGAAGCCCATTAAAACCTCCAAGAGGTGGGGTTTAGGGAGCTTCCGGAGAGCTAAAGGTTACAGTTGGAGGCATCAGAACGTGGCCCACGTGGAAGAGTGTCTCTCCTTTCATTCCATGGCCTATGCATCTCTTCATCTCTATCCTTCACAATAATTAACTGTTTATAATTTAATAAACCAGTTTATAATAAGCTGGTAAATATGCTTCTCTCAATTCTCTGAGAAGCTTAAGAAAAATAGCTGGGCAAGAGGGGAAAGTCATGGGGATCCCACCTTTAAGCGAAAGGGCTTTAAGCTCTAAGCTGACTGAACTTGGGGCTGGCCTTAGAAGTGAGGGCAGTCTCAGGGACTGAGTCCTTAAGTGCGGGATCACATACTGGCTTCATGTTGGCGGCTGAAGCAGCAGACACCCAGGTGCTGTGTCCGTCCCCGTTCCCCCCCCCCCATCAGTCACAGCAGCGGTCCGTGTTGACGACTGAATGAGAGAATGTGAGGCCCGAGTTTGTTTATTCCTGCGTCCTCTCAGCCCTTCAGACATCTCAGCAGTGTTATTTTGGTAACTGAGTTGCCACCCTCTCTGCCATGGTGCTGAGTATAAACACAGCCTGGACATTTCCAGGAACTGTCAGCCTGGCACTTCCTACAAAGGGGTAAATCTCTTCATGCCATTAGCAAAATAAAGCCTAGGACTAAAACCTCACAAAACATCTAGAAGGCACACTTCCTTTTGAATTCAAGTTTATTATTTGGAAAATCACATTAAGGTTTGGGAGGGGGGGCTTCCAAAGAATCACATACATCTATGCTTCTTACTGGCCGAGCTGAAGAACAAGTATAAACACAGCTGCCTATTAATTTTAGGTAAAGCAAACATCCCTGCAGCTGGCTGTAGGAGCTCCCTGCAAGTCTGAACCGTGCTGAGAAAGATGAACTGCGACCTTGCTAGGTGGCTGGTGACTCTCTGGAGCCCCGCCAGCCGCACTTGCGTGCTCCTGCGCCCGCTGGCTGGAGCTAGCGTGATTTAAGAGCTGCAAAGTGGGATCTGATTCCAGCGTCAGCAGAGACACCACACTGCCCCTTAATCACGGCCAAGCTTTAGTCTGTTTTGAGTCTCAAGACAGTAGAGAAATGGGGAGATTCCGTTCCTGGGCCTCCATAGGGCCTGGCTTCAGACCCCAACCTCCTCTTCAAGGGACTGAGTGAGATTAGGAAAGGGGACATCAGGAGCGAATGAATCCCACGACAATGGGAAAGGAAAAGTTTTTCTAAGAGCCTGTGTCTGGCCAGAGCAAAGAATAGGCAAGGCCGAGAGTGCAGGAATACACTTGGCCTGTCCAGACTAGGGAGGGGAAAAGGCTACTTTGATACAGTGTTTGTATAGAGCATAAGCTAGCAGGCTTTGAAGTCAAAGCACCTCAGCTTCACAGTTTGGCTCTGCAGACCTCTGTAGCCTTAAGTGAGTTATTAAACATCCGGGTATTTACACGGTCTTACCCACGTTATAAAGGTCTCCATATAGCTCAGGCCTAGAACTCGCTGTGCAGCTGAAGGTGACCTTTGGCTTCTGACCCCCTCTGCCTCCACCTCTCCAGCACTAGAAATACAGGCACCCCCCACTTGACCCGGTTTATGCAGTGCTAGGAATCAAACTCACGATTTCCTGCTTCCCGGACAGGCACTGTGCTAACTGAGCTCCAGCCCCGGCTCTCTCTCTCTGTGTGTGTGTGTGTGCGTGTGTGTGTGGCACACACATGCCTATGAATGCCCATGAAGGCCAGAGGAGGGTGCTGGGCCCCCTAAAGCTGGAGGTACCAGTGCTTGTGAGCCACCAGACATGGGTGCTGGGAACAAACTCAGGATTTTGAAGGAGCAGCAAATACTCTTCAGCCCCGAGCCATCTCACCAGCCCCCAAACTCATTTTTAAGACAAAGAAAATCAGAGGCACATAGCCTGCTACCCAAGAGGCGGACAGGTGGACAGGCGGACAGGAGGACGGGCGAGCCGGGTCTGCTCTCCCCAGAGACTACTGTCTCCTTCTCCCTTCCACCCTGGAGCCACCTTCAGCTCACTTTGTATCTGAGAGCAGCAGCTAACTCATTCCTCGCTAGCAGGTTCTATCTCCGCAGGTTCATCTGCGGAGCTCGATCGAGGGGAGGGTGTTGCAAGTGCCACATGGAGTGAATAAACAATAAAAGTTATGCCCCAAATCCGACTTCAACAGCTAACGCAAAATCCCTCGGATTTTGGTCTTATGCGCATCTGGAGTGTGTGTCCCCAACATTTGAATGGCAGCAGCTTGCCTGGGATCTGATATTCTGGAAAAGCCTTCAGCAAGTGTTCAAGACATTCAAGGACCGAGACCATCTGGGCACTATTGTCCTTCTGCATCATCTGTTTCTGCTCCTTGCCGCGTCTCCCCACTGAAAACAAGAACAGTTCATCGGCATTCACAGTTCTGGGGTGCCCACATTTGGGGGTCAATGGTAAAAAATGAGCCGCCTACCTCACCAGCTGGCCAGATCTCAAGGTTCTCTCTACTTTAAAATAAGCTGAGAAGCCATCTGTGCCTGGGCTTGTCTGTACACGCGTCAGCGGGCACGCGTCTAATGTCACTGTCTGGATTCCACTTCCAGAAACTTTGTAATGGATTGGCCTGGGGCAGGAGCAGGGCCTGGACATCAGGACTCTTATTTAAAAAAAAAAAAAAAAAAAAAAAAAAAAAGTCCCCCAGGTAATTCCAACAGAAGTCAAAGTTAACCATTCGAGGGGGATCTGGAGACTGGTGGCAGGCAAACGGTCCCTGCGACCATGGGAGGGGAGAGAGAGGCACAGTCAGACTTTCTCAGCAGAAAAGAGCATTAAATGCATTTTGAAGTGAATTGGAGCCATCCCTGCTGGGGCAGGACCTGTCACATGGTTTGCTGTTCCTAGAAAGAGTGGCAGTTAGCTGCCAGCAGATGCCTTATTTCATCAGTCCCATAAAGGCCCATAAAAGTCGTCTGCTTCTGCTTCTGTCAGCCCTGCAGAAGCTAGGAAAAGCCTCTGATAAGACACAGCCCTGAACGGCATGACCCGTGTAGATGACTCAAACCAGCATTCATAAAAACAAGGTATTTTAAGGCACTCTCAACCCACTGCACTTGTAGATCTTGACGTTTTTATTCTTAACAACAACAACAAAAATGCATTAGTACGGAAGTTTAAAAGCCTCTTTCCATTATTAACACCACAGAATCGTACAGTTCCATTGCAAACCCAGTAGGGAACCAGAATTGTGAGGCAGGAAGAGTCCTAAATCAAGAGCTGGGAGGCTAGGATTCCGGTCTCGGTAACAAATTACACGAACTAGCTGTGTGATGACTGAGCTGACTTAATCTCCCGGGCCTCCGTTTTCACAGAGAAAACAAAAGGCTCCCAAATACCAGGATCTGGATGCGGCCTGATGAGCCTCACAATAGCGAACACAGTATGTAGATAAAGAGTTACAAACTCCACAATGCCAACCCGTAAACTTAACCAGTTCCTGTCATCTCTTCACGGCATAGGCTAGTCAGTCACGGTCAAATGCCCAGAAAGAACTCACTGGGAAAACAACAAACACATAGATGTGGCATGTTCAGCTGGGTGGTGTAATTGCAGGAGCCGATGAGAAGTACCCCAAGATAGGAATCAAACAAGCCTATGACAATGCCTAGGCCAGAAGCTACTTGTGTGCAGTATCTGCCATATGAGCTACACAGACCCTTCCTTTCCTAAACCACCCAACAGTGGTAGTGAATCTTCCCGTGTTTCTGTCACTCTGCAAGCAGGAAAACACACTGTGTGTGTTGGCGGTGGGAGGGCGGCCAGCAACTAAACACTGTTAGAATTCTATTGCCTGCAAGGGTTTATGCATGGAACCTCTATCCTCACCTGGACTGCTACAGAATCAAACGGGAAGTGGCTTCTCATTATGAGCTCCGCTATTATTTAATCCCACATCCCAAATGATCTAGATTCATTTTAAGAACCATACAGCCGGGCGGTGGTGGGGCACGCCTTTAATCCCAGCACTCGGAAGGCAGAGGCAGGAGGGGGCTCTGTGAGTTTGAGGCCAGCCTGGTCTACAAAGTGAGCTCCAGGATAGGCAGGGCTACACAGAGAAACCCTGTCTCTCGAAAAACCAAAACAAAACACAAATGAACCCTACAAAGTCTATGCACAACGGGTAGTAACGGAGAGCCGGAGCCTGTGCCGGTGCAGCGTGTAATTTATTCCTGGAGCAAGTCCCTTCCCTAGCTGCCCTCCATCTACGGTCCCGGAAGTGAGGTCGGCACATCAGAGAGGCTTGCCGAGGCTTTCCCTGACCACCTCCCCGCCACACACGTGCAACGGCGGCGATTTCATTAGCTAGCGGTCTGCCCACTCCCTCGGTGCCCCTCGAGGAGCACACAGTGAGCTCCACGTGCACGGTTTCGTTTAGTGTAGTGTCCCCACGTGTTAACGTCTAACACACGATCGTCGCTTGCTGCAACACATCTGAAAGACTGAAGGAAGGAAAGCCTTCGTTATCTGCAGGCCCTTCGCGCTAGATTCATGGTGCGCGAAGTGCGCAGGAACTTATATGCTAAGCATGTTGGGGCTTAATGGAACAATCTTCGCTGCCTGGATATAGAGTCCAGGCTGGAGAAACTGAGATCAGCACCACAATTATCACGGGGGGGGTGGGGGTGTCAGGCTTTGCAGCACAGCAAGACTGGAAGAACCAAAGAACCCCAAATCAGAAACCAATAAACCCATGGCGGTGTGTAATAATACATCTGCCATAAGAGCTGAGTTAATGTCAAATACATCCAAGCGTATACCTAAGGATCAAAATGCACCTCGCAAGAGAGCAGCAGCTGACGGTGCTCGGCAGGGTCACTCAAGGCCAGCTCACAAGGGGCAGGATGGGCCTGACGCCACTGGGCAGAGAGGAAATAGGCAAGTTAACCCAGTGTACCGCACCAGTGAGGCCAGTCGGGCAATCCGGGACATACTGTCCACTGGGATGACTCCCTGAAGGTCAGGCAAGACTGAAAACATGGGCTAGCCTCGGGGCCACCACTGAGCCAGGCTGAGGAACTAGGCAGGAGGCAGAGCTATGGTTTCCTCTTACTAGTGGTCAAAATACAACAGCAATCTCTAGCTGATGAAGGAGAGGAAAAACAAAGCCCAAGCCGGAGGGAAGATGAGGGGAAAGGCGGAGCTACCAGGAAGACTGTATAAGAGAGAACCATGGCACAGATCGAGTCCAGCAGCCAGGCCGGGGCAAACAAGACAGAACAGAGGGTCCTGTGGCCCAGCAGCCAGTCCACCATGCTTACACCTGGTCCCATCAGATAGCCAGGCCAGGACTTCAGAAACAGCTCCTTTCCCAAGCCAGATTAGCTCAGGCACTAGAGAGAGCTGCTGGGCGGACAGGCCCACCAGGAGGGGAAGCCAGGCCACCAGTCACAGGCTGCCCTCGCCACACCCAGAGCTGTCCTGTCTCCTAAAGTGACCCAGCAAGAGTCCAGAGAGGACTTCCTGCTGATCTAATGTCTAGTGTGTGACCTTGGCCACAGTAACAACGCCCTGCGAAGTGTTCCTTCTACCGTGCCAAAATGGCTCAAGCCATTTTAGCGGCAGAATTCTTTTGAAAGGTAAGAGTCCTTGTGGGGTGAGGAAACACAAACCAGTTATCCTCTTACATCTCAGACTTTTATACTTTGTTTTTTGTTGCTGTTGTTTTGTTTTTTAAATAGAGATTGGGAGACCTGAGAAAATTCTGAGATACAATCAGAAGATTCCGGGTAGTCTTTTGTTATGTTTCAGGACTTGCTGAGGGGTGGAAGTTACAGGAGTAGAGAATGAGACACAACTCAATTTTGCTCTAAAAACTTACATTCAGCATATATACGAAGACAAATAACTAACACACACACACACACACACAAATGCCTGACGCAGCTCAAAATGTAGAAGTGAAAGACAGAATTGAAATACACAAAGAAGGAGAAAGCCAGCACTGCCAGAGGAAGAAAGCCGAATAATGTCAGGTCATTCTTGGGGAAAGATCAACCGCTTGGCTAAGAGAAAGCGCGTCCGCCCCATCCTTTCTCCAGGCTTCTCAAGGGCAGGGCACCAAACCCGTTCTATGAAAACAATCACAGCCAACGTGAGGGAAAGTAAGAAACAGCCACTGTGTCACAACACCCTATTTTCCTTGAATCTAGTTCTCAGAATCCGAGACGTCTTTTTGTTTTGGTTTGGTTTTTTGTTTGTTTGTTTGTTTTTCGAGACAGGGTTTCTCTGTGTAGCTCTAGCTGTCCGGGAACTTGCTTTGTAGACTGAGCTGGCCTCAAACTCACAGAGATCCACCCGCCTCTGCCTCGCTAGTGCTGGGCTCGAAGGCGTGCGTGTGCTGCCACGCCCGGCCCAACATGCAAAGCCCGCTCACACTGTTCTGACACCACCATGTGAGAAAAACCACGTGAGGTCCCAGAAAATAGGCCTCTGCCTGCATTTGCTTTCTTTCCAGAGACATAAGTGAGAAGGCAAACAGCTCTGACGACGGTCTGTAGCTTTAAGCCCTCCACAATACACCCCTAAAAAAAAAAAAAAACCAACACCCATACAAGCTTCCAATTCACTAAACCTCAGTTTAATTTTACAATCATAGTTCCATGAAATTAAACAGTTAAAAATATTTAATGTCTTAAGTAACAGAAAGCAATTAAGTATCAACTCCTTTAAAATATATTTCTTCCATCCTCAGTCCCAAACACATACACACACATATACACACACATGCATTCACATTCATATGTACACACACGTACACACACATACACTCACATACACACATACACACACATACACTTATACACACATACACATGTACACACACATACACTTATACACACATACACATACAAACACACACATATATACACACACATACACATACAAACATACACATAATATACACACATACACTCACATACACACGTACGCACACACACAAACATACATACATACACACACGTACAAACATACACACACAAAACTTATAGGTATACACATTTACCACCAGGCCGTATGGCACAATAGATTTTCAATAACCAATATGGGTTTTCAAAGTGATTCTTCCGAGCTAGAAAACTGCAAATGAAGAAGAGAATGAATGACAAACCTCAACTCATGGTGCATTCATAAGAATTAGGAATATCGGGTTCCCAAAGGCAACCGCAGGGTCACTTACTTTCCTTATCCACAAGGAGTTTATTGGGGCTTGCTCACAGCTAGAGGGCTAGAGCCCATGACCGTCATGCTGAGGAGCCTGGCGGCAGACAGGCAGGCCGGGCACAGCCGAAACTGCCCCAGTAGCTGAGAGCTCACGCATCTGCGAGCACCATGCAAAGAGAGAGCTAGCCATGAACGGAGGGTCACTTCCTTAAAGCCAGATGAGGAGGGTTAATCTCTGCGCCTGACTTAAATCTTCGGGCCTTTAATCCCAGCACTTGGGAGGCAGAGGCAGGCGGATCTCTGTGAGTTCGAGACCAGCCTGGTCTACAGAGCTAGTTCCAGGACAGGCACCAAAGCTACAGAGAAACCCTGTCTCGAAAAACCAAAAAAAAAAAAAAAAAAAAAAAAAAAGAGTCAGTATCTAACCACAGTGATATTTTAATATGAGTTTATGGAACTGTCACTGAGAACTCTACAAATGAAACCCCCAACAGCAGAATCTTCTTCACTATCAGTGTTAATATAAAACGAACAATTCACAGTGCTCACTTGTCCTACAGTCAATCCGGTTTCCAGTTTAACCTCTCCACAGAGTTAACTGTCCTGGGAAATCTGTTTTTCTGAGCTTCTATACAGATATTCTCAACCTGTTTTCTCACCACACACTTTTATTTTCCTTCCCCTTTAAAAGCGACTTTTCAGGGCTAGAGAGAGGGCTCAGCAGGTCAAAGCACTGGCTGCTCTTGCAGAGGACCTGGTTTCCACCACACGGCAGCTCACGACCATCTACAACTCCAGTTCCAAGGGATCTGGCCCCTTCCTCTTCCCTCCGTGGGCAGCAGACATACGCCAGGCCCATCCACGCAAGCGGGCAAAACACTCGCACACATAAAGTAAATAAATATATTTCAGAAGTACTTTCTCCTCAGCTTCTCTCTCTCACTTTTATTAATTCTCTCTTGCTCTCTGAATAAATCTGAAGAAACAAAAACGAGGGCCACATTTCCAGCGCAATCCATGACAAAACTATTTATAGAACCCAAAATAATCACATAATTAAACTAAATGTGTTGAGAGAGAAAGGCTTGGGGTTGGTCTGTCATTTCCAACTGCATGTAGCCAGGAAGGCCTGCTCCATCAGTGGTTCTCAACCTGTGGGTTGCGACCTTTTGGAGGTCACATATCAGTTATCCTGCATATCAGATATTCACATTACGGTTCGTAACAGTAGCAAAACTGAAGTTATGAAGTAGCAACGAAATAATTTTATGGTTGGGGGTCACCACAATGTGAGGAACTATATTAAAGGGTCGCCGCATTAGGAAGGTTGAGAACCAGTATTCTAAGTGAATACCAGGAAAGCACAAGTCATTTTTGACAACTCCCCGACTCTATGTTATATATATATATATATATATATATATATATATATATATATATATATTCTGCTTTTATCAAAGTGGTAGGAATGCCTGAGATATTTTACCCTGGTCGTGTTCAGGCACATGGAATATGTCATTTTCTAAGGACAACCCAAGCTGAAAATTCTAGAGATCCTCAAAAGTCAGCATTTTCACTGCTTCAAAAAGATATGGAATTCCGACAAGTTAGGAATATAGATATTTTTAGGTTTTCCATTTAAATGTTTACCGGCTCTTTCTAAATTAACTGGATGTCCCATACTAATCAGATACTCAAATATATGTCATTTATGACTAAAGAGTTAGTTATAATTACTTAGTACATGTGGTCTCAAAACCATTCGAAATACAAGGCCTGTGGTGCAAAAATTAATAAAAGGAATTTACTGGTAGCATTTGCGTTTTTTAAATAGTTACAGTCACGTCTCACTATGAATTCTCTCTGTAGACCAGGCTGGTCTCGAACTCACAGAGATCCGCCTGGCACTGCCCACTGGGAGCTGAGACTAAAGGCCTGCGCTCTGTTACAGTCTTTTTTTTTTAAACAGTAACAATAAATTCTGAAGACCACTGACTTAAGTGGCCCTGTATCAAAAACCCAGAAAATGTTGAATTCTTCACTCTGGATAAAGGCTAAAGTTGTCTTTATCAACCTGTTTTTTTTTTTTTTTTAAAAAAAAACTAGCCTTTCTAGGTCAGGCCTCTGTTCCCTGATCTTTATAAAAATAGCATTCATTAGAGGACTCACAGGGAAGAGCTATGTGCACAGCTCTGGGCACATGGCACCAAACTGTTTCTTTTAAAACCACAATTTCCAATTCTCCTTGAAAACCAAAATGAGATCCCCCACCCACCCCCAAATGACTGCCCTTGCAAAACAAAATGCCCCAGGTATCTGAACAAAGCTGAAATTTCAAAGGTCGCTTCAAACCAATAGCCTTTTTAAAAACAAACAAACTAATAATCCCCTGGGCATCAGGGGCTGGTTGGAGAGGACAGGTGCAGGGTGTGCCTTCCTAGAGGCTGTCTCCCCCGTCCTCTGACCTTCTCCAGCTGGCAGCTTGGCACCCCACACCTCAGTTATCAGTAGGCCAAAGCCTGCTTTCCCATCTGCACTTTCCAAACGGCTCCTGTTGCCAAAGGGCTCACACTGACCTGGCTCTCCCATGAGAACACGCCTCCCGAGTGGCTTGCCAGGCTTCCCAGGAAGCATATCTCAGCTGTCTCTGGGCTCCCTCCTTAACCTCTCAGTCTGTTGGCTCACTCTCCCCTCTTCCCTTGAATTTCCTAACACCTCCATATTGTGACCCCCGATGCCCTTTCGGTCCAAAGTCCTTGTCTGTGTTCGTGAACCACTGCCCCCCTGCCCCCCTAAAACACCCAACTCTCAATCCAAAGGGCAGAGTTGCAACAATTCCCGAGCCATTTTGAAGTGATCTCTTTGAGGCCTACCTGCGACAGGCAGCTGAGTCGCGGCTTCATTTCTTGCCTTCTCCAGCTTCTCTCGCACCCAGGGGAATTCCTGCAGGGAATCTAGGAAGGTGTCAAATGCCTTGGGGCCCCTGGAAGGCAGGATATCCAACAACAGCATTGTTTTTCTGAGTCCCGTGGTTTGAGCCTTGATTTCTTGAACGTGGTTTTCTGTCAGAATCCCCTCCTGGTAGAGGTACTGCAGAACCAGCCCTTCCACCAAAACCTCGGCACCCAGCTCCAGGCGCAGCGAGCGGAGCACCTGCTTGTCTCTGGCGTCCATTCCTCCCTGGAAAGAAACAAAATCAACACTCAGGGTATGGGAATGCTGATGGACGCCCTCAAGATAGTGCTGCTATGACATCATTAATAAGCACCTTAAGGCCAGTCAGATCTCCGCATCTTTTTTTTTTTTTTTTTTTTTGGTTTTTCGGGACAGGGTTTCTCTGTGGTTTTGGAGCCTGTCCTGGAACTAGCTCTGTAGACCAGCCTGGTCTCGAACTCACAGAGATCCGCCTGTCTCTGCCTCCCGAGTGCTGGGATTAAAGGCGTGTGCCACCATCGCCCGGCTAGATCTCCGCATCTTAAGAGTGTCAAACCACAGTGTTTTCTACCTTGGCAGCTAAGCCAAGTCAAGTTAACTTCAAACACTTCCGAGTATAATGAACCACACCAGTGAGGAATCTGTCTCTATCCCTACTTTCCACACTGTGGGGCCCTATTTCAATTCCTTTTTCAATAAGAGATCCATCTGACAGAAAACAGATCTGAGACCTCACATAAAATGCAATCCCTGAGAATCATAGAACAGCATTTAATTATAGCGGATTTTAATTTAATATTGCTTTCATCCATCAGGGCAGCACCTTCAGGAGCTGCCAAAATGACCAAGGACAGTTATAGACCCTGACCAGCCATGGGGGCTGGGGGGCAGGGAGGACAATCCTGAGGTAAGAACGAGCTTATGGATCTTTCTTACAGACAAGTCCTCCCTCCGCAGGACCAGCACCTTCAAGAAGTTATTTGTGTGCCTTTTACAGTAAGCCTTATACATATCGTCAGAGTTCAGAACCTGGGTCACAGTACAGGTGGACGTTTAATGAGCGCAGGTGGCTAGTGTGCAGTGGGGTGGCAGTGAAGGTCATGGTCGAGAGGAAAGGGCAAGCATGGGTGGCGGGCAGGGCTTCAGACACCGACGGAGGGAGCGCAGACGGGGGACACCCGATCCCAACCTTCGCCACCAGCCTCTGCAAAGTCCTGAGCTGGCAGGTGGGCGGGGGAGGGGTGGGGAGTGTCCGTAGCCCGCAGCGTGCTTCCCTGTGGGACTTTTGAGGTCTCCCTGTCGGGGCAGCTGAAAGCCGTCCTTGTGTCACACCAGCGATGTGCAGGGGACACGAACCCGCCGAATGATCTTCACCGGGAAAGCCACCCCCGGCCCCCGGCCCCGCCACCCAAACCCTCGCCCAGCTGGGACCAGAGCAAACTGCGCCGAGAGAGCCGCGCAGGGGCGATGTCGCCACAGCGCGGGGATTTCGGGAGAAGATGGACTCCTGTTACTTACGTCTGCGACCACGTATATTAGAAAAAAAAAAAAAAAAAAAAAAGACAACAACCGGAATCCAAAGTGTTAGGGAACCCGTGCCATAAACACCATCTTTGTTGCAGGCAAAAGCCCTAGACAGGAAGTACTGTAGTCATCTTTGTTGAGGGCAAGGGCAGGAAGTGTGGGAGCCATATTTGTTGAGGGACCAAGAGGTCAGTTTAAAGCCTTCTCCGCCATGTTTGCTGTGGGTAAAAGTGACACTCTCCCCCAGATTTTTTTTTTTTTAAAAAAAGTACTTTAAATGATCCAAGAGGTTATCTAAGTAAATGAATCGTTGACTCTTAACACAAACCCTCCATGAGAGCCTTGCACATAGCAGGCAGGTCAAAAGTTACTCGAGCAACTAAGCCCTGGGTTCAACGCCCAGTAAAAACACACACTTGCACAAAGGCACAAATTACTTTTATAACATGAAGCGATTAATAAACTCGGCAATTCATTTTTTAATTAATTGGATGATATACCAAAAAGGATGTAACTGCTTTGTTTTGTTTTGTTTTTTGAGACAGGGTTTCTCTGTGTAACAGTCTGTCCTGGAACTTGCTCTTGTAAACCAGGCTGCTTTCGAACTCAGAGATCCGCCTCCTCTGCCTCCTGCGTGCTGGGATTAAAGGTATGTGCCACCAATGCCCAGCTGCTAATTCTTTTATTATTTTGTAGTGTGTGTGTGTGTGTGTGTTTTATACATGAAAACAGATCTTTATACAAGGCCAGACGAGGTCATTTGATCCCCTGGATCTGGAGTTACAGGAAGTTTGATCTACCAGATATGGGTGCTTAGACCCAAACTGAGGTCTTCTGCAAGAGCTGTATGTGCTCTTAACAGCTGAGCCATTTCTTCGCCACCAATTCTTTTTTATTTTGTTTTATGTTATTTTGTTTTTCGAGACAGGGTTTCTCTGTGTAACATTCCTGATTGTCCTGCAATTTGTAGACCAGGCTGGCCTCGAACTCACAGAGATCCACCGGCCTCTGCCTTCTAAGTGTGGGATTAAAAGTGTGTTCCATAATACCTGGCTTGCCCCCCCCCCAAAAAAAAATTGAGAATAGGAAAAGAATCCTTTACTAACACTTCAATCAGCGAACAGTGACAACCCTTCCTCCTCAAAGCCTTCCGATTGTGTGTCAGTTGCCAGAGCTAATGTGCTCCAGTGTCTTTAGATGGGCACTCACCATCTTAGTGACAGTATTTTTACATAAGTGGTAGGAATTCTTTTAATGTTTCAAATACTCTCAGTCTGTAGATTCAGGAACGTCAATTATGTCAGCTAAAATCTCACAGCCAATACAGAGGAAAACCTAAATTCTAACCAAGTCCCTCTCATTCCATGCTCTTTCTAATACACCAGACAATCACATGTGATGGACTCTGTTGTCCTAATAAAAGTCAAAATATTACCAGTGAATCACCCAACTGCCACCTCCTACTCCTGCTGTTCTTGAGTTACATAGAGGCCTCCTCGTTCTCTTTAGCTCTGGAACTGTTGTCCTTGGGGTAGGAGGGAGGGAGGTGGATAAGGGTTACCAATAATTGCTACCTTCACGCAAATAAGTAAAGGGGTTCTGCATGATTACAAATGGCTGAGGATTCCTGCCTTCTTGGAGAGAAAAGGAGGCATGGTTTTTTCCAGCAATACACTGCAACAATTGTCACACGGGTAGGAAAAAGAAATAGCACAATAAATGCTCACATGGTTGGTTTGTTTGTTTTCAAGTTTAAGACACCTTTTTGGTGACTTGCAGTGTCTAGACATACTTGACATTTTATTGGGACTGCATGGTAAGTTGATGACCCTGTCCAGGAGGTGGGGAGCCAACGGTGAGATGAGAGTTCTCAGAAGAGAAGAAAAGAGGGCAGGGACAGCATAAGAATCAAGGCTGGTGCTTGGGAGGCAGAGGCAGGCGAATCTCTGTGAGTTCGAGACCAGCCTGGTCTACAAGAGCTAGTTCCAGGACAGGCTCCAAAGCCACAGAGAAACCCTGTCTCGAAAAACCAAAAAAAAAAAGAAAAAAAAGAATTAAGGCTGGTGTTGAAGGCTGGACTCCTTACGGTAAACAAATTGAAGGAGTATCGGTTAAGGATATGACTTAGATCTCTAGGATGATGCCCATGACCGTCAAATTCCTTTTCCAGTGCAACTGTGGACCGTTCTCTGTACTGCCTCCTAAGCAACCCGAGTGGCTCTAACTGACTAGTGAACCACCACCCACCAACCTAGTGGAGGACCATTACCCGAGGTAGCACACGGTGCTTCTTCTCAGGACCACGTTATAGCTTCACTTATATTAATGCCCAAGGTCAGTGGCCTCTAAGGAAACACACATCAGAATCATCAGTGCAGGTGGCTCCCCCACACCCTGGCCACTCCCTCTCTGTCAGTTTGAATTGTGCTCCTAAGAAGATTGAGCACCTGTTACCCAGATTTTCGAGGAGAGATATTCCCTTTTCCTCATTTCCTCTCCTTTTATGTTTACTTATGTCAAGATATACTCCTTGTGGGTTTGAAGAGAGAAAGAGTATTTTTATGTCTTTCAATTCGATCGTTACTTTTGCAATATTAAAAAAAAATAACAGGTCAAAGAAGCTGGATGTTTGGTTTCTTCCAGTTTCATAGATGTGAAAATAAAGTGACAAAGGGACAGAGAAAAACAGACTCCTTCTTTTAGTAGACATGAAATAATCACAGAACTACATCTTGATTTAGGTCACAAGAAACTGAAAATTCCAATGCACAAAAGTGTGTATTTTCCCATTATACAATAAGAATCAAAATTTTAACAGAAGGATAACATCGCATGAGTTTGCAAATAAAGTAAAATAACAAAGTAAAGTAAGCGGGGCACAGTGGCCCAGGCCTCTCTAATCCCAGCACTCAAGAAAGGCGTGCAGACCTCTGTGAGTTCAAGGCCAACTTGGTGCACACAGCAAAGCCAGAGAAGATTATAAAGTGAGAAAAAGAGATAGAGGAGCCGGGCGGTGGTGGCGCATGCATTTAATCCCAGCACTCGGGAGGCAGAGGCAGGCAGATCTCTGTGAGTTCGAGACCAGCCTGGTCTACAAGAGCTAGTTCCAGGACAGGCTCCAAAACCACAGAGAAACCCTGTCTCGAAAAACCAAAAAAAAAAAGAGAGAGAGAGAGAGAGAGAGAGATGGAGGAGGGGGAGGAGAGGTGGAAGAAGGGAAGACAGTTCAACCTTTAGCTTACTTTACTGTATCTGGTACTGGGGATTGAGACTATGGCATCATATATACTAGGAAAGCACCCTACCACTGACCCATATGTCCAGCCTTCTTTCTGTTTTCCCTACTGTTTATTTTATTTTATTTTATTTTATTTTTTTTATTTATTTATTTTTTGGTTTTTCGAGACAGGGTTTCTCTGTGGATTTGGAGCCTGTCCTGGAACTAGCTCTTGTAGACCAGGCTGGTCTCGAACTCACAGAGATCCGCCTGCCTCTGCCTCCCAAGTGCTGGGATTAAAGGCGTGCGCCACCACCGCCCTGTTTATTTTATTTTTTAAAATATTTATTTATTTATTATGTATACAATATTCTGTTTGCGTGTATGCCTGTAGGTAAGAAGAGGGGACCAGACCTCATTACAGATGGTTGTGAGCCACCATGTGGTTGCCGGGAATTGAACTCAGGACCTTTGGAAGAGCAGGCAATGCCCTTAACAGCTGAGCCATCTCTCCAGCCCTACTGTTTATTTTGAGACAGAGGCTCACAACGTTGCCTAGGCTGACCTAGAACCTGTGATTCTCCAGCTCTAGTAGCTGAGATTACAGATAAATGCCACCACGTTTGTGCTGTGGAATAATCCTTCTGTACACTCTGAATATGCATTGCTCCCATGGGTTAATTAAAAGCTGGCAGGCAGAGAGTCAGGCAGGAGGGACAACCAAACTAAGGATGCTGGGATAAAGAAGGGCAGAGTGACAGGAGACGCCAGAGATATGGAAGAATCTGGAACTGGTTCAAGCAGGAATTTATCAGAGAGTCTTGATATGAAACACCAGATAAATTAAGGGATTTTCCCATGCTGCTATGCATAAGGTACTGAAATATTCATCAAGCAACATTTCTGGTCTTCAGATACATTGCTCAAGAGAAGGCAACCCAGGTAGTGGTTTTCCAGTGATATAGTTAAGTGCAAGACTGCGAGACTAACAGCAAGAAGATGCCCTTGAGACCCTCTCAAGTACTAAGTAACAACCAACCTTAAGTTCCCTGAATGGCACATTTCAATAGTTACATTGTCTGCTGAGTATCTGCTGGGCTGACATCAGGTGTCACTGGTTAGAGAGAAAGTATGGGCTTCAACGTGCTGGTTCCTTTTTTGTCAATTTAACACAAACCAGTCACAGAGGGAGAGGGAACCTTGATCGAGGAAATGCCTCCACCAGATTGGCCTGTGGCGTGTCTGTGGGGCACAGGGTTGATTCATGATTGTGTGGGAGGACCCCTGACCTGGTGGTTCTGCATTGTATGAGAATAAAGTGAGTAAGTCATGAAGAACAGAGCGGTAAGAAGCACCCCTTCATGGTCTCTGCTTCAGCCCCTGACTTTAGGGTTCTGCCTTGGCTACGCCCAATGATGGACTACCGTTTAGAAGGGTAAGACGAAATAAACTTGTCAGAGAATATTATTTTAAGGTCTATGACTTTCGTTTATGCTGCATTTGTTTAACTCTGCGAAGCTGTGTTACTGTGCCTCTCTAAAATACCTGATGGTCTAATAAAAAGATGAATGGCCAACAGCAAGGCAGGAGCAAGGATAAGCAGGGCTGGCAGACAGAGAGTATAAACAGAAGGAGAAAACTGGAAGAGGAAGAGCAAGAAAAGGAGGAGAGAGGACGCTTGGGGCCAGCCACCCAGTCACACAGTCAGTCACAGAGTAAGAGTAAGATACGTAGAAGTAAAAAAGATAAAAGCCCAGAGGAAAAAGGTAGTCAGGATAATTTAACTTAAGAAAAGCCGGCAAGAAACAAGCCAAACGAAGGTTGGGCATTCATAACGAAGAATACGCCTCCGTGTGATTTATTTGGGTGTTGGTTGGTGCCCCCAAAAAAGCCAAAAGAGTAAACCATCACACAATAACATAAACTCTTTCCTCCCTAGGTGATTTTTGGTCAGTTTTATCACAGCAACAGAGGCGCTAACTATAAAATTCAAATAGCAGGCATAAATGAGACTGAGTTATTTTATGAAAATAATTTAGCAGCCAAACTTTAGATTCTTGTTCAAGTAAAGTAAAATAGAAGCAGGCTGCCCTGGTCCCAGGGGAATGAGCTAAGATGTTTTATATTTTCCAATGCACACTCAACTCAGTGGTTGCCGGATATTATTCATTTATATTAGCTGCTCAGGGGTTGAACCTAGGACCTTACACATGCTGGAGAAACACTCTACCACTGAGTTATATCTCCCAGTGGTAAGGTTTTTCCTAATGAACAACAATGAATGTATAAACCTGTTTCAAGTATTGCCATATATTTGAAAACCATAGACTTTAGTATCATAAATATGCACAAAGAATTTGCATGCCCAAAAAAGTCCCTGGACATTACTCTTACCAACTGGTCACAATGACCACAAATGAACTTCACCATGAATCCTGTTGAAATTTTCTCTCCAAGCAAAATTAAAAATCACCATGGGTCTGCCGGGATGAGCTATCAGTAAATACCAAGTAGTCAAATGAACTAAGTTTTTATCTTGCGTCATTTCATAAGGTCCATTGAAAGCCTAGACAGTGTCTGCTAAATACAAGGATTTTTGTTTTAACATAGTTAATGCTAAACTGTTCTTTCTGATAACAATCCACCAAAAAGCTCAGCTACATCTTAATAACAAGCAAATATAGCCATTTACCCCAGAAAAGGAGGGCTCCCTTCCTCTCCTTTGTGCTGATAAGTGGGCCTGCATCCAACCCGTGTGATAGCTAGACAGGGAGTATACAGTTCCGAACAAAGAGCTGACACTCATGCTAAAACGAAAATTTAATCTGATTATTTAATAAGCAAAATGGCAAGCCATTAAAGAAAAGTGCTAAAGGCTTCTGGTGTCTCTTTTCTCCTAGATAACAGATCCATAAATGCTTGGAGGCTTGGAACACCAGTTCGGTAGAAGTGTGATATGGATTGAAATATTATTGTCTCTACCCAAACAAGCCCTCACCTTTCACCCACGCTAGTAGCAATGGCTCAGTCTTTTTGAAAAGAAAAAGAAAAGGCAGAAAGGGCTATAGAATATGACCCTCATTGATTTTCCCCTATGACCTCAGAACACAAAATGCACAACTATAAACAGAAACATCCTATCCTTGCAAATCTCAGGAGGATTTGCTCTCCCCTCCTAGACTGTCATTTGCTGGGGCAGGGAATTAGTTAAGTCTTTGTTGTCAAGCCTATTTGATAGCATCCGGTGGCTTTGTCTGGTTCTGTCCTTTACTAGCTTGTTGGCAGGGTCAGCTAAAAGGCTAGGTTCATCTGGACGCTCTTCTCCTTCATGTCTTCTCGGGCATTCTGCCTGCTCCCTACAACAGGTTACTCAGCTGCCTGCCAGAGAAGTTCAAGGCTTCTAGGGACAAAGGCAGAAGCTGCCTGTTTTCTCCAAGGCTCTTCGGCCATAGCCCAGATCCAAGAAGAAACGAAACAGATCTCGCTTCTCAATGAGAGGAATGTCAAGGATGTGTAGCCATCGCTAGCCCATCTCAGCCACAGACGCATCCTCAGCCATATGCCCGGCACCAGTGAGCCACATTCCTACTGGTTGTTTCTCTCTCTTATATAAAAACAAACTTCAAGGAATAACACACAGGCACGCTGCTCTCACTCCGGCATCAGAGGGATGAAGCAGGAGGATCATGACTTCTAGGTCAACCTGGGCTGCATCATGAGTCCCAGAGAAGTGGGGTTGGACTTACTTTGGGACCACCAGCTCCCCAATAATGACATGAAAATGTATTAATTATGAAAGCTTGGCCTTAGCTTAGGTTTGTTCCCAACTAGCTCTTAAGACTTAAATTAACCCATTTATATTAATTTATATTATATCTCCTCCATCTTGTATGTCTGACTTGCCCAGTGTCTTGCTGGCATCCCCTGAACCGCTAGATTCATTCCCCTGAGTTTCTCTCTGCCTAACCTCTCCTGGAAGTATGGCCTAACCTCCAGTTCCTCTCTATTGGCCATTCAGCTTTTTTTTTTTTTTTTATTGTTTTTGTTTTTTGAGACAGGGTTTCTCTGTGTAGCTTTGGAGCCTGTGCTGGCACTCACTCTGTAGGACAGCCTCAAACTCACAGATATCCGCCTGTCTCTGTCTCCCAAGTGCTGGAATTAAAGGCATGCTCCACCACAGCCCGGCTCAGCTTTTTCTTAAACCAGTCACAACAATACATCCTCACAGTGTGCAAATATCCTGTAACAGAGAAGTCTGGTTATACAAAGGGGTAGAAAAGGAAGGAGGTAGAAGAGGAGGAGGAGGAGGAAGTGGAGGGGGTGAGGAGGAGGAAGTGGAGGAAGTGAGGAGGAAGAAGAAGAGGAGGAGGAAGAGCGTTGAGGGATATTTGTACACCGTGTGATGGTATATTGCTGTGATTGGTGTAGCTGAATGACCAATAGCTAGATAGGAGGTATAGCTAGGATTCTGGGAGAGGAAGGAAGGGGAGGAGGTATCTAGGTATGAAGGAGTGTAAAAACCAAACAGTTCTGCAAAATCCTGATGGTCCTATAGCTCCCTTGCCACGACAGGACAGGTATGTGAGCCAGGAACTAAGCTTGAGACTTAAAAACATACAGACAAACACAGACACAAAGACAGAGAGAGAGAGATGTAGTCAAGGGTCAGCCTTAATACAAGAATGCCAAATGCCACTTTATTGTGCTCAGGGGCAGCTTATAAAGGAATCCTTAGCCATGCCCAGCTCGCCGGATCTTTCAGCTGCAGACTCATCAGCCTGACATCAGGGTCTCGTGCTCAGAGTAGCTGCAAGTGAGGTCTCGCGCTCAGGGGGCAAGCAGGGGTCTGCGGCTCCCAACAAGGGAGATGTCAGGAGACATGGAGAGGAAACATGAGGTGCAGGATGGAAGAGAAAACATATATTAATATAAATGGGATCAAAGAATGGACAAGGAAAATGTGGTACATTTACACAATGGAGCACTACACAGCAGAGAAAAATAACGACAGCTTGAATTTTGCAGGAAAATGGATGGAGCTAGAAAACATGATTTTGAGTGAGGTAACCTAGACCCAGAAAGACAATTATCACAGGTACTCACTCATAGATGATTTTTAAACATAAAGCAAAGAAAACCAGCCTACAATCCACAATCCCAGAGAATTTAGACAACAATGCGGACACTAAGAGAGACTTACATAGATCTAATCTACTTGGGAAGTAGAAAGTAGAAAAAGACAAGATCTCCTGAGTAAATTGGGAGCATGGGGACCTTGGGGGAGGGCTGGTGGGGGGAAGGGAGAGGCAGGGAGGGAAGCAGAGAAAAATGTAGAGCTCAATTAATATCAATTAAAAATGTATAAAAATATATATATATATAAATGGGTTAATTTAAGTTATAAGACCTAGTTAGAAACAAGCCTAAGCTATAGACCAAGCTTTCATAATTAATAAGATGTCTCCATGTCAGTTTTGGGGAGCTGCCTGGCAGTACAGAAAAAGACTTACTACAGAAGGATTAAAGACAGAAGGAAAAAAAGAAGAAAGTAAAGGAAGAAGGGAGGGTGGGAGGAAGGACGGAGAGAAGATAGTGGAGGGAGGAGCCTCTCTGATTCGACACTGGGTAAAATGCCATTGTTTATTATGAACAGTTATTGATAACACCAACCATGCGGCAAGGCCCAGTGAGTGCTGGCTGGATAAATGTTATATCCGGTGCCTCCTTCTTCATGTCGTCTGGAATCAAGCACACAGAACTCGCACAGGGATCCAGCTCCAGCAGGAAGGAAGTGAAGGTGACCTTGAAGTTGTACTTGCTGTTGCTCTCGGTTGACCAACTCACAACTGCAGATTTGGTCACCAGTTCAAAGTGGCTTAGCAGCTCAAGCAGGATTCCCACGGGCACTGGTGTCAGCAAGGCTTCCCTGTCTGTTTGTTCTGTGTCTCACACAGTGGTTGCGTCTGTGTCTGTCTCTTATTTCTGCTTCCCTGCTGCGGGCTATCTGTACAGTGTGGGAGGATGTTTTGCTGCGTTTGCTGTGATAAAAAGCAGAATAGCCAATAGCTAGGCAGGAGGTGTGTATGGGTGGGACTTTTGGACAGCGAAAGAGAAACTGGGAAGATGGATATAGGTGTACAGGCAATGCCAGGAGACTTAGAAAAAGTTCAGTGTACAGAAACAGAAAAGAGGTAAAATAGCTACAACATGGTAGAACACAGATTAATAGAAGCAGATTAATTATGCTATACGAGTTAGTTGGGGGCAACCCTAACAAAGACAGATCCTTATATGGCTAACGTCTAGTGAAGTCTTCTTACTTGACAGCCATTAACACCCTCAGTCCTCGCAACTACCAGAAGAGATATTCTGCTCTCAGTTCATTCTACAGCTAAAGCAGATTAGATAGTTTTTAAGCGACAAGGACAAAACATGAGGTGCTGGCACTCCCAGTGTAGCCTGAAGGCCTGCAAACCAGCAGCTTTGCTATCTGCAGGCAGGAAAAAAAAAAAAAAAAAAAAAAAAAAAAGGATGCTCCAGCTAGGAAGAATTCGCTCCCCGCCATCTTTTTCTTGGGTCCTGTTCTCCGGGGCTGAACGGTACCCACCCTGTGGCTGGAGGCTTTCTTCCGTAGTCAGTCTACAGATTTCAAATGCTAATCTCTTCCAGAACCACCCTCACTTTAGCTACCTAAGCATCCCACATCCCAGTCAACCTAGCACGACAGAACCGTCCAGACAACCACCTCATGGCTCACTGACAATTTCTCTTAAGCACAGCAGACGGAAAAGCTAGAAGGCGGCACTTAAATTACTCGCGGGGTGAGGTGGGTGGGCACGGCAAAGTGAAATAGAGGTCTTTGATAGGTGTCGAACCTGGGTCAAAAGGCTGAGGTGCCTATTTAACATTTCAAAGCAGACCTGGCTGCCAGGTTCTCCCAGCATCCCTCAGTCCCTACCTGGGCACGCTCCCCTAAACTCCTCCAGCACAGGAACTGGGCGGCCCTTCCCGCAGAAGCCCTGCCCTATATAATCCAGTCATTTTGGTTTCCCAGCCTCTTTTGTCTACCTGTGGTGGTTTGAAAGAAAATGGCCCCAAAGGGAGTGGCACTAATGGGAGGTGTGGCCTTGTTGGAGTGGGCGTGGTCTTCTTGCAGGAAGCACGTCACCGTGGAGGCGGGCTTTGAGGGCTCAGAGATGCTTAAGCCACGCTCAGTGAGTCAGCGGCTTCCACGTAGCCGCTCCTTGTCCAGAGCCAACTCTGCCTTCTCCTCTCCATGATAATGGACTGAACCTCTGGACTGTAAGCTGCCATCTCAATCAAATACTTTTTTATAGGAATTGTCTTGGCCATGGCGTCTCTTCATAACAATAGAAGCCCTAACCGTGACACCAGCCTTTACTTTTCTGACTCCCCACCACCACCACAATCACCACCACCTCCCTTTCCCTCTCCTCACAGGGCCTGGCTGGGGGTCACATTCACTCTGACCTCTCCCAGGTGTCTCTGGCTATGTTTCCCCTTTATCTACAATAAACTTTCTCCTCCACCCTAGTTAGGAGCCCTCAGGACCTTCCTTCTTCATTTCTTTTTATTCCCTCAGTCCTTTTATTTAAAAAAAAAAAAAACAAGAAGAAAAAGCATAAGCAAACATGTTAAAATAGGAAGCCGTTCTCTTTAAATTATGCTGAAGTTGTAGCCCCGTGGTAGAGTGCATATTCAGCAAGCATGGTGGCCCAGGGTTCAATCCCAAGCACTTCAAAAGAAAATTACTAGCATAAATCTTACCATTCTTCTTCACATTCTGTGGTAGTGTTTCATAAATACCAATATAAACCGTACCCACAACTCAGACGGAAGCCCCCTGCTCGACCAGAGGCCTAGCCAACTGCCAGAACTCCAGATCAGTGCCTAGCCCAATGTCATCAGAAAGGCTTCTTCCAGCAGCAAACGGGAGCGGATGCAGAGACCCTCACCCAAACATTAGCCAGAGCCTGTGGAACCCTGTGGAACCCTGTAGAAAAGAGAGTGAGGAAGGACGGTAGGAGCCAGAGGGGTTGAGGACACCAGGAGAACGGGGCCCACAGAATCAACTAAGCAGGGCTCATAAGGGCTCGCAGGCTGAAGTGGCAATCCCAGAGCCTGTATGGGTCTGAGCAAGTCCTCTACAGACATATTGTAGCTATTTAGCTTGGGGTGTCTGTGGGATTCCTAACAGTGCAGAGTGTGGGGGTGTCTCTGACTCTTGTCTGCTTTTGGCACCCTTTTTGTCCTATTGTGTTGCCTCATCCATATGAGAGTTTGTGCCTGGTCTTTTTTGTAACTTGTTAACTGTGTGATATCCTTGGGAGGCCTGCTCTTTTCTGACTGGAACAAGAGGATCAGTGGAAGCCGGGTGATGGTGGCGCACGCCTTTAATCCCAGCACTCGGGAGGCAGAGGCAGGCAGATCTCTGTGAGTTCGAGACCAGCCTGGTCTACAGAGCTAGTTCCAGGACAGGCTCCAAAGCCACAGAGAAACCCTGTCTTGAAGAAAAAAAAAAAAAAAAAAAAAGAGGATCAGTGGATCTGGGGGAGAGGGGAGGAGGGTGCTGGGAGGAGTAGAGGCAGGGTAGGCTGCAATTGGGATGTATTGTATGAGAAAAGAATAAATAAAAAGAAAAACCAATATCAAAACATTTCAATGGCACATGCAATCACAGAAATTACAGTTAGTGTCTTGTGGTTTGTATTTGTGTGTATGGCAGGTTCTCGTGACAGTGGCAATGTTATACAAAACTAAACCTAGCAGGGGCTAGGTGGAGCACTCAGTCGGTAAGAACACTTGCCGTACAAGTGCGAGAATCCAAGTTTGAATCCCCAAAACCAAAGTGAGCACTAGTAATCCCAGCGCACCGGAGATTCTCTGGAAGCCCATGGCCAATTGGCCTGATAAAACAGAAAAACAAGAGACCCTGTCTCAAACAAGGTAGAACTTGAAGACTAACACCTGACTTTATGGTATGATCTACACAAGGTACACACATATACACACAGACACACACGCATACACACACACACACACCACAAATGCACACCTAAAACAATCATTTCACTTCTTGATACACACATGCATTATACAAATACTCCTTAGAAATGGTGTGGGCATGGCCATGATGGAGTTCTGTCCTTCCCGTCTCCAGGGCCCATGAAGATAATCAACTGTATTTGCCTGAGAAATACAGGAGCCCTTTCTGGGTCTCCCTTACAACCCAGCTCATAAAAGAAGGCAGGCAGAGCACTCCCTAAGCCCAGCCTGGAGCTGTGAAGGACCCTTCCCCACCCAAGTCTTATCTTCTTCTCAGTTGAAGAAAACAACTTATCTTCTGTTTTCCTAAGTGATACTGGACCTTGGGGCATTGTGTCAGGGTGTCTAGGGTGATAAGCGCCCTGTTACTTGGAAAGTCTTTACAGCAGGGTAGGAGATAAAATTCAAGGAAAGGTTTCCTCAGAAGAGGCCAGAGTGTTCTGAAGGCAATCAAGGAGAAAGATAGCTGGGCCAGAAATGTGAACCAGTGCGAATCAGGACGTTGGAAGAGATTCGGCTGCTGTCAAAATAGGAGTTGTGCTTTTGTGGGTCAGACTATGTCTATATAAATCCCGTACCATTCCACAGGCCTCTTTGTTCAAAGACCGTATCAAAAGAAATCCTTCTTCCTTTACCTGTGTCCCAGGGGACTTCCTGTTGGCCCAATGGACGGGTATTCACAAAGGTCCCGAAGCCTGAACTGAAGCTGAGCTGTGTCCTCTGAGGACCACACGGCCTGGAATTCAGCCCTGCGCTTATGAATAATGGAATGAGAGCTGTGGGAAGGGGCGGCGCAGCGGGAGGACCTTCATCTGGCTTCACTCACCAGGGCTCTCCGTTTTGCCCAGTCCTGGGTTTGTTTACAAGTGAGCCAATTAATCTTTATGACTTCCTGTCCTCTCCTGAAAATGAAGAGGGATGGCGGTGGTGGCTTGGAGGTCCTCTTACGACTACTGGAAGAGACTGTCCATTTGAAGTGCCTACTGCACGAGAGGCACATGATTAACACGGGCTCTTTTTCTTAGGAGCCTTAAAGGGCCTTTCCTTGAATGCTTTGTCATCTAGCAGCTAATAGCATACTGTCCCATACAGTTTGCTTTTTCTCCCCAAGTTAATCTTTCCTAAGCATCACAGAGTTCACAAAGGAGACACCGTACCTTATGGTTGTGACTTTACAGCATATAAAGCGTGTTCAAAGACCCTGTGTGAGATGCCTCTTGCATCTTCACAAAGATGCCTAGCCCCCAACTCTGTACCTATATTAGCCGACAGACTATTCTTGGTCACAAAGGACAGTCTGTCTCCAAGTTACTTCACTGAGTGAGGATACAGTTTCCACTTTGAAAAAAAAAAGAGGACAGCGAATTTGTAGCAACCTCAAAAGAAAGTGTGTGGCCTTGAGGAGTTTTGATTTGTTAGATGAAATGCAGAATGATTATGGGTTCTTTATCATGGGAGTACAGTGGTCTGGAAATACCTGGGGTGTGCTGTGCCTTGGAAGGGAAAACCCCAAACCTGTGATGGTATGGTAGAGCCCATTGCTAAGCAACAGAAGCAGCTCTAGGCTGTACAGGAACAAAAATTCTTTGTTCAGTACAATGAAGAATCATTCAGTGGAATCTATTTAATAGAATCTTACCTGCTGGGAACCTGAAATGGCCCTATTCTATAGCCATACTGATGAATATCTTGCATATCACCACAGAACCTTCATCTGGCGATGGATGGAGATAGAGACAGAGACCCACATTGGAGCACCGGACTGAGCTCCCAAGGTCCAAATGAGGAGCAGAAGGAGGGAGAACATGAGCAAGGAAGTCAGGACCGCGAGGGGTGCACCCACCCACTGAGATGGTGGGGCTGATCTAACAGGAGCTCACCAAGGCCAGCTGGACTGGGACTGAATAAGCATGGGATAAAACCGGACTCTCTGAACTTGGCGGACAATGGCACGGGGTTTTGATCCTACTGCGTGAACTGGCTTTGTGGGAGCCTAGTCTGTTTGGATGCTCACCTTCCTAGACCTGGATGGAGTGGGGAGGACCTTCTTGGACTTCCCACAGGGCAGGGAACCCTGACTGCCCTTCAGACTGGAGAGGAAGGGAGAATGGAGTGGGGGGGAGGGGGAGAGGAGTGGGGAGGAGGGGAAGAGGAGTGGGGAGGAGGGGGAGGGAAATGGGAGGCAGGGAGGAGGCGGAAATTTTTTCAATTAAATAAATAAATAAATAAATAAATAAATAATCTTACCTGAAATGTAATGTGTGCTATCCAAAGCGCCCATCCATGGCTGTAAACTAATTATCATGAGACAGCAGCTCATAGCTTTGTTTACTTTGTCTTTTGCCATTCTTTTTCTCTTTTTTTTCATGAGTTTATGCTCGTGTGTATGTGCAGGAGTGGGCATGTGTGTGGGAGGGGAGTAATATTTGTGTGTGGTCTATGTGAAGGTGTGTGGGGGTACAAAATCCGATGGTTCCTTTATCAATGTATTTCTAGGATCTCTTCGTCCACATGCATGCCCGGGAGATGAACGACTTTCAGCCCTACGCACCTTGTGACTCTCATCAGGTTGCCATTGACAGCTCTGCTGTCAGGATGACATAGGATTAAGGATGTCTGCAATTGATTAGGGAAGGCGGTAATCAATTCACAGCCCCGGCCTGGAACAGTTTACATATCTTTCATGCAGAGCCATGCCAAGGTTTTAATTATTGGCACGCGCACCTGGAGCGGGGTTGGTATTGATGTATCCACTTCCCAAGGTTAAAGGAAAGGGGTGGGGCTTGTTGAGCTCCCCATTCACAAGCACGGGCTGTGAAGAGTTTGACTTGGATAAATTATCGTAAAGGTCAATGTAATCACACCCCATCAGTTCTCCCGGATCTAAATAGCCCTGCACCTGAAGGCTGGTTCTGTTAACACAGTCAAGTAATTAGTTATTGACAGTGCAAGGAGCACGTAATTATTTATTACCTGAATGTGATACTGATTTGTGTCTGTGCTGATGAAGATCATCAGTCAGATACAAAGGGACAGCACGTTCATTTATCCCAGGCTTCGTGGAAGACTGTTCTGAGTTTTCATCCCTAAGGCAAAAACCAAACAAACAAAAAAGTTGCAAACACTTTTATCATGAAATAAAATTCCGTCCGCTTTCTTTGGTCAGAGCTTGAAGCTCTTGGGTTTGTGAGATGAATTCCTAAGCCTCACAAAGCAAATTTGAGAAGCTTTTCTGAGGTCCAATAAAATGCTAGATTCCAGCCAGTGACTCACCGCATTAGCTCTCTGGCAATGAACTGACATTTCTGGCCTTGTTCTTCAACATTCTATAATTTCATTCTTAGGAGACCATGGCAGCTCCTCCTAACTGAGGCTCACACTTGGTAAAAACTGGGCGATAATGATAGAAAGGCTTATTAACAAACATCGCCGTCCAGGTGAGCCATTCTCTAATTACCGTCTGGGTAGTGGTTTCACACAGGGATGGATTTTATTTTTCCTCTGTGGTTCTAAAAAGGATGACATTATAAAGGCTGTGCCAAAGGTGATTTAAACACTGGCCAATGGACAACTCTCTGAAGCGCAGAGAAGAAGGCTAGGTTTGGGCATGACTTCATGGCTTGCCTTAGAAAGCCTCGATTTCTGTTTCCGGGCCACCTTGCCAGTTCTCCCAGGACCTTTTAGTCCCTAGAGGCCAACTGCATTTGGAGCCACACTTCCATGTATCCTTATTACTAGAAAACACACTCTCAACTATGCCTGTTCATGCAGAAACATAGACATCCATTTGTGTGAAGGGTCTCTCCTTTGTGCTGTCTGGCTGATGCGGTTTGAGCTTTTACAGGATTTCAAAAGACACTGATGCATTATATGTGAGTCATAACAGCAAATCATACAAGAAACATGATGACCAATGGAGATTTGGGGAAGAAATGTTATACCCACTAGTAGTCACAGAACTATAAACGAAAGTGCCTGAGGAAGTATTTGTCTCCTAACAAGTTAAATGTTTAATTACATTTATGTAGGGGAGGGGCATGTGAGCACCACAGCACATGAGGGAGGTCAGAGGACAACTTTTAGGAGTTAGTCTGTCCTTCCTCCATGTGTTGTAGAATATTTTCTTAATGATGTAAAGATGTCTTACATTTGTTTCTGCTGCCTTTGTTAACTGTGTAAGGATGGGTTACATTTGTTTCTGCTGCCTTTGCTAACGGTGTAAGGATGGGTTACAAGGATGGGTTACATTTGTTTCTGCTGCCTTTGTTTAATTAGGAAAAGATGTGCTGTTGTTTCACCTTGCCTGCTTAAGGTACCTGACTGGTCTAATAAAAAGTTGAATGTCCAATAGCAAGGCAGAGGAGAGAGAGATGGGAATGGCAGGCAGGGAAAATAACAGGAGGAGAAATCTAGGCAAGAGAGAGGAGAAGAGAACAAGGGAGAAAAAGAGGGGCACACCAGAGGCAAGAAGACAGGCAGCTGCCAGCCAGCTAACCAGGAAAAACAGTGAAAGTAAAATACACAGAAAGAAAATATAAAAAGCCTTAAGGCAAAAGATAGATAAAAGCCAGGAGGTGGTGGTGCATGCCTTTAATCCCAGTACTCGGGAGGCAGAGGCAGGCAGATCTCTGAGTTCAAGGCCAGCCTGGTCTACAAAAGCTAGTTCCAGGACAGGCCCCAAAGCTACAGAGAAACCCTGTCTCAAAAAAACAAAAATGAAACAAAACAAAAAGATAAAGAGAAACAGGTTAATTTAAGGTAAAAGAACTAGCCAGAAATAAGCCTAAGCTAATCCAAGCATTTATAAGTTATAATAAGAAGTCACAATTCAGGAGCTGGTTGGTGGCCCAGAAGAAAAATCCTGGTACACATGTGGGTACTGGAATCGAACTTAGGTCATCAAGCTTGCTGGCAAGCGCCTTTCTCCACTGAACTATTTCAGCAGCTCACCCCCCTAAATTAGAAAAGCGTTTCATGGGAGAAACTGGGGTAGAGGAAAAGCATAATTAATTTATAGTGTATGAAAATATTTTTTTCAATTAAATAAAGGAAGGAGTTTTATCTGTGAGTCGTAATACGAGTGTATAGTCTTCCCCTTTTGCCACAACCTGGACTTTATAAACGCACATGCTATAATTTTGTGCAGGAGGTGTTAGGAGAGAACCACTAGGGAAAGGGCAGGCCTAGGAAGGTTTTCCATTTCTCCTTCCTCACCTTTGGATCCGTTTGCCCATCCCTTGACTCCGAAGTTTTACTCATAGGAGTTTATCTTCAAGAAGTAAAAGAGCTGGGGAGATGATTCAGAAAGTAGGGGCATGTGCCCCTTTTGCAGAGGATCTGAGTTTGGTTTTCAGCACCCAGCTCATAGATGTCCACAACTCTAGCTCCAAGGAGATCTGATGCCTCTGGCCTCTGAGGGCACTGCACTCATACACGAACCCACAGTCATACTCATGGCTTCAATAAAATAAGAGAATCTTCCAAACTTAAATATCAGAGAAGTAGGCAAAGATTTACATTCAAGGCTGTTCATCTCAGAATCATTTACTAAAATGGAAATTTCATTATAGTAAAACAATCATAACAAGAAGGCTTAATTCTAGGTATGCTTAATTATGGGACATCTACAAGCTATTGCATAGTTAATTTTACAATGTCCTATGGGTAAACAGAAAATCCTTCATGACATATAATTAAAAGGGAAAAGCACGTACAAAAATCGAAGGGAAACTAAGTTGTACATGTGAAAACATATGTTTCCCCTTAGATGATGAGATAATGGAAGATTGTGGGTTTTTTTTTTTTTTGAATATTTGAACACTCCAAAGTTTATAGCAATGTATTAGCATTTACTATAACAAAATACTTTTTTTGTTTGGGGCCAAATAAGTTTCAAGTAAAAGGGCTCATTTAGCTTACGGTTCTGGAAGTTCAAGGGTATGACACCAGAACCAACTGATTCCTGGTGAGGAGCTCATGGCAGATGCCATCACAGTGGTGGCAGAAGGACAGAGAGATCACATGGCAAGACAGAAAGCCAAAGGAAGGCGGGGGGGTGGGGCTCCCTCTTAAAGGATCCATCACCTCTTCTCAATACCATTCTGGGGAGCAAGCCCCCAGCCTACATACTCTTGGGGATACACTCATACCATATCCAAACCTTAGGAACCGTTATGAACATGTATTATGTTTGCAGTTAAAGAAAGATATGTCACTTTTCTAAGGAAGCATGTATAGAAGGTAGCACAAAGATCTAACCCTGAGGTGAGTGGACCGTTCCTAGAAGGCGTGTTGGAGCTGAGTCCTGAAATCAACCAGGATCAACACACTGTTGAGGGGTGGGTGCCACTTCAGGCAGAAAGGGGAGCATGCGCACAAAGACCTACACTTTGGGGGTAGAATCTGGGCTTCTAGGTTGTTTGCCATACATTGCAACTCCAGCCTGTGGTTGTTGTCTGGTTTTTCCTGTTCCCACCATCCAAACAAGGAAAGAGCACATAGACTTCCCACAGAGATTCTTGCCGGATCATGGCGGTTCAACTCCATAGTGGTATCAAAGGGACACAATCAGTGGAACTTTTTTTCTTCAAAGTTTGCTCTTTTCCTTGGCAAACAATTTGGGAATGAAAGCATCTCAGGAGCTCTTGGTGACACTGAAACATGCTATCACAGGGGTAAGTCACTTGTACTCCACTGTTATGTTGCCAAACTATGATGCTCAGTAGGTTTGGGGTACTAACCTAACCAGACCCATAAGAGACATACACTACCTGCTTCCACAATCCATTCACCAAACTTCAGTCACATAGCTCTTTATCGATGCAAAAATGGTGAGGCAGCTCAGCAGTTAAGACTGTTCTTGCAGAGGACCTGAGTTCGATTCCCAGCACTCACAGCAGACGGCTCCCAACCACCTGGAACTCTAGGGAGATACAATACCCCAGCCTCCGTGGGCACCTGCACTCACGGGCATGTACAGACACACAAACATACGCATAATCTAAAAACCAAAATAAAAGACTAGGAAATATTTTAAAGTATTTCCTTTAGTTTTTGAGATTATAAGATAATTCTATCATTTATCCATTCTTTTTTCTCCCTCCAAGCCCTCCCATATACCCATATTCCTCCCTCTCATGTACATTTATTTGTGTGATGCTTTCAGGGTTGACCATTTGGTACTGGATAACCAGTTGTGTGCTCTTCCCTAGGTAAGGCTATTTCTCCAGCTCTCAGCGTTCGGAAGTTGTCTGTAGCTCTTTGTACAGGGTCAAGGCTAAAGACAACTGAGGTTGAGGCTACAGGCATTTCCCTGTCCACCTTAGCTTATCCATTGCTGCCCTTGTTCAGTTCAGGTCTCAACAGCAGTGTTCTTTATGGGTATAGCATCTGACATCAGGCTAGGAAATCTTACCTTCACTGTGTGCCTACATGAGCCGGAATCAGATAGTAAACTCTAGAAGGATATGTTGTTTGTAGGGAAAGAACGTCTTGAAACTTGATTACTTCAATCCAGTGTCTTTGCTATCTCATGGACATTTCTAGTATGTACACCCCCCCCAGAAAAAAAGAAAAGAAAAGAAAAGAAAAGAAAAGAAAGAAAGAAAGAAAGAAAGAAAGAAAGAAAGAAAGAAAGAAAGAAAAAAAATGCTAGGAAGTGATAAAAACTCATTTTGGCAACAATCATTGATAATCTCACTTGATTTTTACATCAGTCCCATGAGGCTGATCTCACTATTTTCATTCCCATTTTGCCCAAGTCAACCAGCAGCAAGTGAAGCCATGGCTGGAACGAAATCTTCTGGATCCCCAAACTGGACTCTCTGTCCACTTTATTGTATTCAGTAGATTTTGTGAGGAAGAAGATTAACGTCCTGACCCCTAACGCGTGTGGTTTTATTTGACTGCTTGCGAATTGGAGGAAGAGAGAATGACAGTGTGAAGTCACCAGTTCTTACAATGAACTCCATGAAAGAGAGGGGGAGGGTAAGAGAGGGGAGCGGAGGGAAGGGAAGGGAGGAAGAGGAGGGGAGGGCAAGAAAGGAAGAGAAGAGAAGGGACAGGAGGGGAGGGGAGGGGAGGGAGGTAGAGAAAGGGAGGGCAAGAGGGAAAGAGAAGAGAAGGGATCAGAGGGGAGGGGAAGGGAGGGAAGGGAGAGAACAAAGGAACATCCAAGCACACCAGACATTTCATCTGTTGTGGTTGGGATTAAGAAAATCTGAGCCAGGCCCGGTGACTCAACTCCTATCATCCCAGGGTTTGAGAGTAGAAAGTAGGACCAGAATCTCCAGGCCAGCCTGGGCTACATAGGAAGTTTGAGGCTAGCCTGAGCTATATGAGATCCTGCCTCAAAACGTCAACAAAAAGCCAGGATGGTGGTACGTACCTGTAATCTCAGGATCTGGGAATGGGAGGCAGGTTGATCAGGAATTCAAGGACATCCTTGACTACTCAGAGTTGCAGGTTATCTTAGCTATGCAAAACCTAGCCTCAAAAAGAAAGGGGTGGGGGAAGAAAAATCTGAGGGAAGCCAAGTGGGAATCCTGGCTTGTGTGGCCCTGTATTGTGTGTGTGACATTGGGCCACAGGCCAGAATCTGATGTAAAGACCTGACAAACGGCCCCTGAAGAGAATAAGACAAATGGTACCAAGATGAAGGGTACCAGGCTCCCTCTGCCCAGGTGAGAGCTAGGACAGGGATGCAGGAGGGCACCTCGGATACCCTTGTGCGTGATGAATGATGAGAGAGCCCTGGAATGACAGTGAGCAGCTGCTCTGTTTCCGCAGAGCTCACAGCTGCTACCACTGCCGGCTTTCCCATCACCAGCTCCTTTGCCACGCAGGCTAGCAGAATTGATGGCCAAGGCTCTCTCCAGCGGCACTGATTCCTTTGCCGGGAGAAAGGCCTGTAAATGTTGCTAAAGCAAAAAGGGAAAGTGTGGGGTAGGAACAACCTTGACCTGATAAAGACAGCATCAGGAAAGAGGGCTCAGGACAACCTCAAAAGAGGGTGTAGGGGGAGCCCTTCCTTCAGCGGGTGGCTGAGAGGGTTTTTCTAGTCCGGAGCAGAGCATAGGAAAAGCACCACATAGCTGGTTTCTCTTTTAAATGCACTCTGCTTGAAGGATGTTCCTTTATTCTAGGATTATTTCCTTGGTTTCGATTTCGATATGAACTATTCTTCTATGATACTGTACTAATAAAGATGATATCCCCCCGACTCTTCTTTTACCCCCCCCCCATACAATGTAACAGAATGTTACTGTCCAACTTTTTCGTGGATGATGTTGTTTTGAACTTTTGGTCCATGAGATTTCAAAGTCTGGTACCCATTCCAAAGTCTGGAACTCCTTAAGAATTATTCGCAGAGAAATAAAAACAGAAGACAACTTAGAAAACAACTGCATGTACCACGTGGACTTCAAGAACAAATTAGGACCCAGAGGTGGAGTAGACAAGAGCATCTTTGACGCAAGTCATCCCACCAAGCAGAAAAGAACTAAGTGATCCGTCACTGTCTGCCTTAGGAGTTTGAACTCTCTGTCCCTTTTAAAGCCATGGTGGAAGGGAGGGAATGACTCACAGAGCCTTTGAGTGTGCCATGACTATCTCTAATACAGAAAGCACAGCTGATGTGAGAGACTGGGAACTGTAAAACTTCTCAGTTTTGGAAAATACTAGCCAAGAGCCAGCTGGGAAGACTTTGGACCAAAGAACGGTTCCCAGTGTTCGCAAGAATAATAAGGCAGAAGCCAACAATAGCAGCTGTTTGCGGGGGCGGGGGCGGGAGCATGTAGCGCAAAAGAAGGGCGAAGGAACAGGAGGTGCAAACAAATAATGAAAACTCCGCAGCAGCTATCAGACCCGCAGCCGTGAACGCTCCTGTGCAGGGGCACAGCCCGCACCTTCGGCCTGTGCTCTGGGACCCAGGCGGGAAACGAAGTGAGATCGATTACAAACACAGAAAGCTTCGACTTGCGTGTAGGAGGAGAGGGTGGAAGATGTCTTGAATCTCGGATATGCATGAATTTCAGACTGAGAAGAACCTAAGTATGAGCGCACCGACATATGAAATGAAAAGTTATTCACAGTCCCTGAAAGTTGATCATATTCATTCATTTTTGTCCCATGGGTATGATTTCCTATGGAAAGAAAAATGATTGGGGAATAGTTAGGAATATTAACGATAATTTATTAAACTCTAATTATGAAGGCCAAGTATGGTGATATACACCTTTAATTGCAGTACTTAGGAGGCAGAGGCAGGCAGATTTCTGTGAGTTTGAGACCAGTTTGGACTATGTAGAGAGTTCCAGGCCAGCCAGAGTTACCCAATAAGACCCTGTCAAAAAAAAAAAAAAATTAAAAAAATCCAACTGTGGGTCATGTCTGAAACTTTACATATTATCTCCTAGTTTCCAAGCAACAGCACTCTGAGGCAGGGCCCTAGTTCCCCAGTGATAGTACTGAAACTGAATGACAGTAAGATGGGCTGTCGTTCAATCTTTTTTATTGATATTTATTGAGCTCTACATTTTTCTCTGCTCTGCTCCCTGCCTCTCCCCTCCCCACGTCAGCCTTCTCCCAAGGTCCCCATGCTCCCAATTTACTCAGGAGATCTTGTCTTTTTCAACTTTCTACTTCCCATGTAGACTAGATCTATGTAAGTCTCTCTTGGTGTCCGCATTGCTGTCTAAGTTCTCTGGGATTGTGGTTTGTAGACTGGCTTTCTTTGCTTTATGTTTAAAAACCACCTATGAATGAGTACATGTGATAATTGACTTTCTGTATCTGGGTTACCTCACTCAAAATAATGTTTTCTAGCTCCATCAATTTTCCTGCAAAATTCAAGATGCCGCTATTTTTTCTGCTGTGTAGTGCTCCATTGTATAAATGTATCACATTTTCCTTAACCATTGATATCTGGGTCTTCTATTCAGTTCCATTGGTCCTCCTGTCTGTTCTTATGCCAATACCAGGCTGTTTACAGTACTGTAGCTCTGCAGTAGAGTTTGAAGTCAGGGATTCTGATGCCTCCAGAAGTTCTTTTATTGCATAGGATTGTTTTGGCTATCCTGGGTTTTTTTGCTTTTCCAAATGAAGTTGAGTACCGTCTTTCAAGGTCTTTGAAGAATTTTGCTGGGATTTTGATGGGCATTTCATTGAATCTGTAGATTGCTTTCAGTAGGATTGCCATTTTTACTATATTAATTCTGCCTGCCCAAGAACATGGGAGGTCTTTCCACTTTCTGGTGTCTTCTTCAATTTCTTTCCTCAAAGATTTAAAGTTCTTGTCATACAAGTCTTCCACTTGTTTGGTTAGTTACTCCAAGATATTTTATGCTATTTGTGGCTATTGTGAAGGGTGTTGATTCTCTGATTTCTTCCCCAGCCCCTTTATCATCTGTGTAAAGATGGAGGGCTACTGATTTTTTTTTTTTTTTTTAGCTAATCTTGTATCCTGTTACATTGCTGAAAGTGTTTATGAGTTG
Organism: Chionomys nivalis; assembly: GCF_950005125.1. Classification (NCBI taxonomy): domain Eukaryota; kingdom Metazoa; phylum Chordata; class Mammalia; order Rodentia; family Cricetidae; genus Chionomys; species Chionomys nivalis. The sequence goes on from NC_080110.1 coordinate 10,484,667, forward strand.
TAGAAGTTCCTTGGTACAACTTTTGGGATCACTTATGTAAACTATCATATCATCAACAAATAGTGAGAGTTTGACTTCTTCTTTTCCAATTGTATCCCCTTGATCTCCCTTTGGTGTCTTATTGCTCTAGCTAGGACCTCAAAAACTATATTGAATAGATATGGAGAGAGTGGACAACCTTGTCTTGTTCCTGATTTCAGAGGAATGGTTGGGAGTTTCTCTCCATTTAGTTTTATGTTGGCTGTTGTCTTGCTGTATATTGCGTTAATTATGTTTAGGTATGTTCCTTGTATCCCTGCTCTCGCCAAGACCTTTATCATGAAGGGATGTTGTATTTTGTCAAAAGCTTTTTCAGCATCTAATGAGATGATCATGTGGTTTTTATTTTTCAGCTTGATTATATGGTGGATTATGTTGACAGATTTTCATATGTTGAACCATCCCTGCATCTGTGGGATGAAGCCGACTTGGTCATGGTGGATGATGGTTCTGATGTGTACTGGGATCCGATTTGCTAGTATTTTATTTAGTATTTTTGAAACTGAATGACAGTAAGATGGGCTGTTGTTCTGATCGTAAATGTCCACACACTAAAGTGTTATCCCTCCGGGTGACGCTATTGGAATCTTGAGGAAACTTTAAGAGAGAGGGCACAATGAAGAGATCTTTAGGTCATTGGGGGTGTGCCCTCAAATGGGTCTGTAGGATCCATTCCCCTTCTCCTCCTTTTGGCTTCCCAGCCTTGAAATGAACAGTGCGGCTTCACAATGCACTGTGGACCATGATGCCTCACCACAGACTCCAACGCAATGAGCTAAATAGCCATGGACTGGCGCTTCCAAAACTGCAAGCCAGAAGGAATTGTTTATTTTGATAAATTGATTGTCTTAGGTGTCCTGCTATGATGGATACTTAATAAATGCAAAATGCTTATCCCAGACGTTATAACTATTGTCGGGGGTCAAGTATGGGAGCTAGGGTGCTCGCTTCCCTTGCAAGCCTGAGGGCTGATGTGGAGAGTCACAGTACCCACATAAAACCTGCCATGTCATCCCAGTACTAGAATGGGAGGGAGCAGAACAGGGGACTCCCTGGCTTGTTAGACTAACTAGAATTGGCGAGTTCTGCCTTAATAGTTATAATGGAGACAGTGGAGAGTGATCAAAGAAGGCACCTGACATCAACTTTGGGCCTCCATATATATGCACAAAGGTACACACTCACGCACACACGCATACAGGTGAACATGCATACACACATGGACGCCACACACCTGCGTACATATGCACACATGCACACATGCATGTGCACAAGAGGAAAAAAATGAATTAAGTATATACTTAACCACCGCTTTCACCAACCGGCTGTCCTCTGCCCGGAGGCACAGTGAATGACCCTAAAACTGAGGTGAGGCTAATGCTTTTCTCAGAATTCCTCCTATCGGTGCCTATTTCATCACTTGAGCTGTTGATGCCAAAGTCCTGGACCTGTTCTTCCTTGTACTTTCATGTGATCTTACAAAGTCGTTTCTGTGTTAAGCTACCTAGGAGTTGAGCTGACCAAACAGGATATGGAGGATAAAAGAATAAATCCCCTAGCAGGATAGTGGTGGCACCTTTAATCTCAGCATTTAGGAAGCAGAGGCAGATGGACTTCTGAGTTTGAGGCCATCCGGGCTTGAGGTGTGAGTTCCAGGACAGCCAGGGCTACACAGAGAAACCCTGTCTTGAAAAAGAAGAAGAAGAAGAAGAAGAAGAAGAAGAAGAAGAAGAAGAAGAAGAAGAAGAAGAAGAAGAAGAAGAAGAAGAAGAAGAAGAATAATTCCTCTGCCAGGTAGACATAACAGCCTTGTCTTCATTAGCAGCCTGTGAAAAGGGGCCCCCATCCTCTCCCAGGACCTAATTCACCACTATGTCTACTGTGCAGGCTGTTGCTGTAGGTTTGAGGAGATGTGAAGTGGAGAAAATCACAAAAAGAAAGACAGCAAAAAGAGGAGACAGGATTGTTGACATTGGCCAATAACATGCTTGATAAAAATTAAAAATCAAGGCACAATATTGGTTTAAAAAAAAAAGAAAAGAAAAAGAAAAAAGAAGACCTAACAAAGTAAGGAAGAAATAGAAAACAAAACTGGTTACAAATCACATAGTTGAAAAACTCAATAATTGAGAACAACCTGCTGAGCTGAAAGTGTTTAGGGTGTTTAGAGACCTGGAGGGTGTGCACATCTAGAACAGCAGCCCCGGAAGAAAGACAAACAAGCAAAACTGACCGAGGTTGTGAAAATGTCTAAAGTCATCAGAGAATTCACAGACTTGTAGGAGAACTAGAGGTATCTTTTTTTCAACTTGAGGAGGGACTAGACAGACTGCGTTAGATTGAAGTTTATACCTAACTAAATTATCTCTCTTCTATTAAGTGTACTGTAGGGAATGGAAGAGTCAGGTTTGTGAAACTAAGATCAAAAGTTTATGGGAGGAGTAGAGATGAGTGTTATCCCAGGAAGGCAAAAGGCTTAGGGATACTTTCCAGATAAAATGAAATTTAATGCCCCCAAAGCACAAAAACCAGAGAGCTGCGTATTGGAAAAAGGTACCAAGCTTAATCAATACAGTAACCGGGTTCCACCCAATCAAGCACTGGAAAATAATGGCAGAGCTATCATGGGAAAGAGAAGACTAAAGAACCAAAGAAGGGTTTTTTGAAACGGTAAACAAAACAGACACAACCTTCACGGATTAGCTCTCCACCACGGTGACGAAATCCTTGAGAAAATCCAACTTCTGAGGAGGAAAGCTTGTGTGGGCTCAGGGTTTCGGACATTTCAGTCTGTGGCTGCACTGTCTTCGTAGTTTTGGGCCTGTGGCAGCACAGGGCATCATAAGGACCTAACCTCCTATGCTTCTTGAAGGTTCCACCACTCCCCTATAGAGTCTGGGGGTTCAAGTCTTACATACGTGGACCTTTAGGGGATGCTTAAGGCCCAAAGTATAGAACCTGCTAAGACTGATCAATAAGAAATAAGGGTGAAAATTACCTGTGTGGCAGAAAATGGCTCAGTGGGAAAAGGCATTTGTCACCAAACCTGGCAACCTAATTTTGGTACCCAGGACCCTCATAGTGAAAGTAAAGAACCTGCATTCCCACACACATGCACACAAATCCATCCATCCATCCATCCATCCATCCATCCATCCATCCATCCATCAATATTTTTTAAATGATCTATATGATTTTTACCATTAAATGTCCATTTTACACTTATTCTGTAGGGATCTAGACATTATTTAAGGTCTCTATCAAGCATATTGATATTAATGTCTATACTGTAACCAAAATGGGAGTGGGATCTCTGAGAAAAGTCAAAATTGTCCATGAATGGCAGGGCCCCATGTGAATGGTGAGTGGAGACAGACCGTGGCACCAGACACAGGGGAACTTGCTCAGTGAAGTCTGTGAGTGTGCTTTGAGGAAAGATAATAAAATCAGGTCTTCCTCTGCTCCCCATAACTCTTGTCATTTGGTTTGGATTTCTTGATGTTAAAAGGAAGCAGGGCTGGTATGCAAGCGTATGCCGAATCTCCACCTTCCTCACACTCGGGAAGCAGAGGCAGGGGGATTATGAGTTAGAGACCAGTCTGGGTTGTAGAGGGAGGACCTTATTTCATAAAACAGTAGGAGAACGGAGGGGAGCGAGAATGGAGGGTGCAAGAGAGAGTCCAATAACTAGGTAAACAGAAGATTATTACTCTGGATTGATTCAGGGAAGAATTTTGTAGTAAAAGCATAAGAAAAGAAACAGCGATGGAGGGAACTCTGGATGCTGCCTTTATTAAAGTGAATTTTTAAAAAATCTGTCTATCAAAGATCCACGAAAATTAGCCAGGCATTGGTGGTGCACACCTTTAATTGAAGCAGTCAGGAGACAGTACTCAGGAGAGACAGGTGGATCTTTGTGAGCTCAAAGCTAGCCTGGTTTACAAAGCTAGTTCCAGGACAGCCAGGGCCACATAGAGAAACCCTGTCTGAAAATAATAATAATAACAATGACAATAATAATAATTCATGGAAACTAAATGCACAGAGGCTGGAGAGATGGCTCAACATCTAAGAACCCTGGCTGCTCTGTCAAAGGATGTAGGGATAAGTCCCGCCCCTTAGGGGGCGTGTTCGCCTCGAGATATAGGGATAAGTCCCACCCTTTGGGGGGCGTGTTCGCCTCGAACTCGTGATCCTCCTTTGTAAAGTGTGTTTTCTTGGTAGCAGCAATTTCTCCGGTCTGCTCTACCTGCTACAGGCAAGCAAGAGCTCTCATCTAAGAGAGGCTTCCTGACTCAGCTTCAGCTGCAAAACCCTGCAGCTCATTAAGAGGTCCTGCCACGAAACACTTAAATGGTATTGATAAAAGCTGGCTGTATGCTTGTTTGTTTTCAGCCGTAGCAGGAAAAAAGCTTTGCCGTTTAAAAATGCCGGTTGTGGTGGCGCACGCCGGTAGGATTTGCTGAAGGAGGCAGAGGCAGGAGGATCAGGAGTTCGAGGCGAACATGCCCCCTAAGGGGCAGGACTTATCCCTACAAAAGAACCCAGGCTTGATTCCCAGAACTCACATGACAGCTCACAACTGTCTGCAACTCCAGTCCTGGGACATCTGACACCTATGGTCCCTGCAGGCACTGGGCACACATGTAGTACACAAACACACATGCGGGCAAAATACTCATACACATAAAATAATGATAAAATATTTTTAACTAAATGCACAAAACAAATACAAAATAATATTTTCAACTGGAAACTCTAAAAGGAAAATAGAAACAATATATCATTCATGCAAATAAATACAACACAAAAATAGATCTTATTGAAAAGCTAGCAAAAGCACAAAAATTTTGTAATCCAGTAAGAAAATACAATCGTCTAATAAATGTGGTATTAGTCACGGTTCTCTAAAGGAACAGAAAAAGCACTCGGTTTCAAAATAATATAAAAATGAAAATTAAAATTGAAAGGTCCTATCTGCATGTTAGTAAGCATTCTTACACACTTCTCCCGGGAAAGGAGATTGATCCCACTTCTTAGAAAACAATTTCATGTCAAGAGTCTTTTAACTCAGTAAGTCCTCTTCTAAGCTTGTATTCTTGAGGATGGGAATTATACATTCTTCAAAATGGGGTGGTAAATTTTATTCATCCTTATGGTGGTGGCGATGCTCTACGAGAATGTGCCTCTGAACACTAGGGCCCGACACACAGTAGGGACTCACGGACCATCTGTTCACTGGCCCTGGAAATCAGTGTGGCAGCTTAAAGAGGAATAAGCTTAAATTATGACTTGGGAGAACGCTTAGCCATCCTAGAAAGTAAGAAAGACCTCCCTGGCCGGGTGATGGTGGCGCACGCCTTTAATCCCAGCACTCGGGAGGCAGAGGCAGGCGGATCTCTGTGAGTTCGAGACCAGCCTGGTCTACAAGAGCTAGTTCCAGGACAGGAACCAAAAGCTACAGAGAAACCCTGTCTCGAAAAACCAAAAAAAAAAAAAGGAAGACCTCCCTGATATAAGGCCAAAACCATGCCTACCCCTTCCCTCCCTGCCCGCCCCCTCCCCTCTCTCGTGTGCGTGTGTGTGTGTGTGTGTGTGTGTGTGTGTGTGAACTCGCAGGCACACACACAGAAAGACCAATGCACAGAGAACCGATGCATCTGCTGTGATGAACTTGAGAAGGAGGTGAATGTGTAGGGCGAGCCACTTTGGAATGGAATTGTGGGATTGTAGGAATTATTTCAGACCTAGCTATGTTTTAAAACTACTTGTGCGTCAGAAGGAAAAGAGGGCTGATAAGAGAGTTTGGTGGACAAAGGCGCACGCAGCTGAGTCTGTAAAGCTGAATCTGATGCCCAGAACCCATGTGGTGGAAGGAGACACACATGGACACACATCATGGACACACACGGCATAATAATAATAATAATAAAGGCAGGGGAGAACCATATCAGCTGAACAAGGTAACACATACCGGTAGGCCCAGTAGCGGGCTTAGGTAGGTGACTCACTTGCTTCTAGAAGTTTGACACGAGTCTGAGAAATACCTAAATAAATAAGAAAAAGAAGTCGGGCGGTGGTGGCGTATGCCTTTAATTCCAGCACTCAGGAGGCAGAGGCAGGCAGATCTCTGTGAGTTCGAGGCCAGCCTGGTCTACAGAGCTAGTTCCAGGACAGTCAGAGCTGTTAAACAGAGAAACCCTGTGTCAAAAAACAAAAAACAAAAACAAATGCTTCCTAGATGATGTATATGTAAAGTTAGTGATTGCATCATTTGTAACAAGGAAGAACAATCTCATGTAAATATTAATTGGGGTTTTTGTTTGTTTTGCTTTGCTTTTTAACACAGGGTGTCTCTATGCAGCTGTCTTGGAACTCTCTATGTAGCCCAGGATGGTTCCAAATTCACTGACATCCACCGACTGCTGCCTCTGGCATCCTGAGAAGAAAGGCATGCGTCACCACACCCAACTTTAACTCATTTTTTTTTTTTTTTGGATTTTTGAGACAGGGTTTCTCCATAGCTTTTGGTTCCTGTCCTGGAACTAGCTCTTGTAGACTAGGCTGGCCTCGAACTCACAGAGATCCACCTGCCTCTGCCTCCCAAGTGCTGGGATTAAAGGCATGCGTCACCACCACCCGGCTTTTAACTCATATTTTTAAGTTGACAAGAAATATTAGAAGCTATTAAATGAAACAAGACTCAATGCAAAACTTGCATATTTATCTTATAAGAAATATTAAAGAGAATTACCATTTCTGATTACCTGAAACCTGAGGTCTCGTGGGCATAGAGAGAGGCAATCCCAGGCTACCAGTTCCTACAGCTAGCAAGATTTGACTTGTGCCAACTAATAAACCCACATCCTATACTGCCTTCATCAAAGCCAGGGTCTTTGGCATGCTAAGCAAGCACTCGACCCCTAAGCTACACATCCCCAGTCCTGTGCTATCTTCTGTCCTAACCACAGCAGTACCAGGTACCAAACCATTGATAAACAATTCAAGGGCCCCAAGTCATTCCTATCAGGGAATCCTGACCCTGCTCACTCTTCATCAGCTATTCTCCCCTCAGAAGCTGCAGTAAAGTCTCTTGCCCGACTTTTCCCCTTGACCCCTTTACTCCCTGACCGCCCTGATATTTCCCCATGTGGCCTTTGATGTTTCCCTGCGGCTTGGTCCTCTTGGGAGCCGTAAGTTACAAACTGTCCTGTCCGCAGACTTATTTCTTAAGTTGTTGACCTCACAATATTCGAATAATAATAAAAATCTTCATTTCAAGGCAATTAGCAATTTTAGAATTATCTATAGATTAAAAAACAACTAATAGTCTTACTGGCACACTTTATAGATTTTTAAAATAATAATAATAATTATTATTTCCTCAGAAACTCATAAAAGGTATAAGAGTAGAGACTGCTTCCCATCTCCTTCTGTGAGGCTGTCATGCTGCTGAGAACCAAATAAGACAGAGATAGCAAGGAAAGAAAACTTCTGTATATAGTCACAAAATCCTCAACAGGTATAAACAATACCAAACCAACAACATAAGAAGGAATTATTAGCCAGAAACGGCGCCACCCACCTGTATACTTGTTCTCACAAGGTTAAAGCAGGAGGAGCACAAAGAGCTAAATGGTGGATAATTCCATTTGTATGAAATGAGCAGACCAGGCAAGTCTAGACAGGCAGAAAAGCCTAGGGTCGGCTAGGGGTAGGATACATGGGAAACAGAAATTGTCCAAGGGTAAGAGGGACAAACGTTCACAAAATAATTGTGTGCATTAACAACTGTGTAGCAAAACTCATTGCATTTATTCTATAATTTAAATGAGTGGTTGTATGGTATATAAGCTATAATAATACAGCTGATGTTTTAAAATACAGAAAAATATCAAACTATTTGTTAGGTTACTCAGACCTGTCTCTGGCACGTGATAGACACCCCTGTTTCATCTGAGTGTGCAGGTGTGCGCCCACATGCATGCCAGCTCAGAAACGAGCTGCCCACTCGAGTCTGTTACTAGAGTTTGGGAGGTTTTTCTCCATAGGCTTCCTATGTTTTCTATGATCGCATCATGCCATGTCATGAAAAACATATAAACAGTGCAAAATAATTTCTTACCAATAGAGCATTTAACCGAGACTGAGGTCAAGAGGGTTGTGTAACAGGATTGTACATTAGGTACAGGGTGGATCAGACATTCTGGGGCTGTTTGGAGAGATACAGGGAGGAAAAAATTCTTGAGCTGGGCCATGAAGGATAAGTAGGAGTTCTCCGGGGAGACGGGGTAGGAGGAATTTGCTGGGACAGAACAGAGTGTTCAGAATCTCTGACGTGAGAGCGTCCTGGCTCGGTCGACAACTGTGTGATTATGAGGTATGCCTGGACTGTAGAGTCTGTTAGGAGGGTGCAGCGGAGTGGAGAAACAGCCAGCGAGATAAGGTGGGGTAAGGGTGCCAGGCTGAGGATGGAAGGCCTGGCATGCTGTGAAGCTGGCAGCCTGAGGCACTCATACCAACCTACAGCAGAGACTGAGATAACGCTTTAAGAACCTCCCAAGTCAGTTCCTGGTAACACAAATGGCAGCCACAGATACGAATGGGCAACAGAGTAAGCACAAAAAGGGTTGTTTCGTTTTAAATATGCCTTAAGAAGATCCAGGCAATGATCTTCAACTCGCAAGAGCCAAGTCTTTGCAGAAATTAAAAGCCAGGCACTAGCTATTCTCAGAGGCGCACCTGACTCCAACCTCAGGCTGACATTATCATGGGGTCTTGTTCTCCTGGTCCTTAGGATGCTGTTTTTGGAACTGCTTTAAGTCATAGAAGGGTTGTTCTGTTGTCTCTGTTAGTCTCATTATTGCAGGGTTTCAGACGCAAGGTTCCAATGCCAGAGTCACTAAAGGAAGCAAAGCAAGTGGCCCCGCATATCAAGTGCCAGGCAGTTTTCCTCCCATAAAAACCAGTATACTGTTCCCTTCTCATCCAGACAGTCTCTCTCTTTGGAGGGTTGAGTCCTAGGAGCTGGTTAAAGATGAAATAATTAGACCTCTCTTTCAGCTGTTTGAGAGGAAGCTAAAGTTCAAGTAAAGGCATGCCCACGGAAAATGTTGGTATTCTATGACTTTCTGTGTGTGTAACATCAACAAAAAAATAAATAGAAGAACCAGAGAGGATGCATGAGTCACTGAGAATGTTTGAAACTGTTCGTCTCCCCCAGGAGATGGCCAGATAGTCAGGATGATTCAGCCTGGGAAATTACCAGCCCAGAATGAGCCAATGATCAAGAGGTCTAAGGATCTCGGAGGTGGGGGGAAACGGGGCCTTCACTCGCAGCTGGGAGTTTTAAAAAATTACCTCAGGGGATAGTGAAGGGCGGGGCTCCAACCTGCTTTTTTGGAAAGGCAACCCAGAAAGCTGAGCTGAGAAGGAACAGTTAAATGTGCTGGCCAGGACATTCAACAGCCATACCAAGGCTTAGCTGCTAGCAAACTCCTTCTCGGGTCTTGTTCTAGGGTCTTGTTAGAACTGCCAACAGCTTTGCCTAATCAGTGGAAGACATTGTAATGTTCACTGTGGCTCTTGACTCCTTGCCTGTCCACTCTGGGCAGAAGGGTGGGAAGTAAGAGTCCTGGGCGGAGGGTCCAGACCTCTTCAGCTGCTGCCAAAACACCCGAGTCTGAATAATCTATCATCAAAAATCATGGTTCAAAGTTCTGGGGGCTGGGAAGTCAAAATGAAGACCTGGTCTTGGTTTCCCAGCTGGAATTGGAGCCCTCACGCGGTGGAAGGGCCAGAGGTGCAAAAAGGAACAAGCATCCGTTCCCTACAACCTTCTATAAGGTCACCAATCCTTTTCCCGAGGGCTGGACACCCTCATGGCTGGCTCAACATCTGCTGGTGGCCCCGCCTCTCAATACACTCACTCTTGCGATTAAGTTCCAGCATGTGAATTTGGGGAAATATGTTCTGCCCATGGTGAGGACCTATAGGGTCATGCTTTGTCTCTGTAGAGCATCTTAAAGGGCATCCCCCATGAGCTCCTGCAGCCACCAGAAAATCTACCAGGGCAGGCCTAAAAAAAGTATGTGCTACTCAAGCCTGATAACCTGAGTTCTATCCCTGGGATCCACGTGGCGGAAGGAGAGAATGGTTCCTGAAAGCTGATCTCCACATGCTCCCTGTGGTCGACACACGTCCATGTCCACATACAAGAACGGAAGATTCCAGTGAATACCCTTCCTTTCTTCCTTTGGTCTTTGTTTCTTCAAGACAGGGTTTTTCTAGGAAGCCATGGTTGTCCTGGAACTCACTCTGTAGATCAGGCTATAGACCTCAAACTCAAGAGACCACCTGCCTGTCTGCAGGGTGCTGGGATTAAAGGCGTGCGTTGTCACCGCCCGGCTCAAATGAATTTCAGACTCCAAACAGTGAAGTCCCCATGACGCTTCAAACCTTTCTAAGGAACTCAAAGTGATTTTGGAAAATAATTGTTCCTCAAATTGCCCGTAAGACGGAGAATTGGGAGCTGACATTTGCTGAAGGATTACTATGTGGCAAGCCTTCTTCTTAAGCAATTATTTGTTGGATTGAACAAGTTATGTGTTTTCTACGGCTTTTTGTCTAGTTTAAAAATAGAGACAACTTCTTTCTTGGAAACTGTGTGTCCCCAGTTAGCTTTGTAGCAGGAGCTGAGTGTGTTCCCACAGGCTGAGAAGTGCCTGGCAGTTGGAGGTTTATCCACCTGACTTGTCCCTTCTTGCCCATGGGTAGACCTTGTGTCTCTTCTCAGAGCAACAGAGAACATGAGGCAAGATTCTCTCTTGCAAGGAGGGTGCTGACAGATGAGACTAAGGTGTGTGTGTGTGTGTGTGTGTGTGTATGTGTGTGTGCTCTTTAGTGGGCTTCTGAGGATCTGCTTGTAGCCAGGGTTTCACTATGTAGCCTTGGCTGTCCTGAAACTCCTAGAGATCCACCTGCCTCTGTCTACTGAGTGCTGGGACTAAACCACTGTGCCAGGCTTCTTTATTTTTTTCCAGACAGTCTGACCATCTGGTCCATGAAGTTCCTGCCTCAGCCCCATGCACAAACTACTCAGGCTACCTTGTCTCGCAAACTTTTGGTTGTTGCTTGTTTTGCATAAAGGTTTTCTTTCTTAAGGAAATGTATGGCTGCAGAAAACAGAACGTATACATCATTGAGAAGGTATGCTGTCCTTCACTTTGTGTGTGTGTGCATTGTATGTGTGTGAGTGTGTGCCGGTGTGTATGCGTGTGAGTATATGCTGTATGAGCCTTTGTATGCAGTTTGCCTAACCAGTGGATGAAGCGGTAGCTATGAGGAGACCTTCTGAGCTGACCCTGAAGTGATCAGAGCAGACAGTTGGGGAACAGCAGCAATGAGGAACCAACAGTTTTCAAACACACATAAGCCCCACTGTTTTAATCCTGTCCCACCTTGGGTATCTTAACCACGATGGAAGTCATGGCCCAAAACGATTGCTCCAGTATCTACTACTCGCACTGACATAATTCCCATATGTTTGCTCACTTGCAGTGTTCGAGATGGAACTCAGGGCCCTGCACACGCTAGGCAAACCCATCTCTAACATTCTGAGGCATGCCAGCAAGGAAGACTCCCATTTCAAGAAGCCGGAGGCATTGCCTCAGGCTGGTTGCTACCACATGAGATTTTTTTTTTTTTTTTTCAAGAAAATCTGGGTCTTTTATATGAAACTTCAGGATTTCAAATGTGGGCTCTAACTGAAGGAAGAGCTGCAGGCCGAGTTGATGAGCATAGACACTGACTGACCGTTTTTCAATGCCTGATCTGTCCTGCAGAGTAGTCATAAGGAAAAAATAAAAAACCACTTGGAATAAGACGAATGCTGTGTTGGTGTTTTATGTCAGCTTGACCCAAGCTGGAGTCCTCTGGGGAAAGGGACTCTCGATTGAGAAAATGCCTTTATAGCATTTCTATTTTGAATTTTCTCTTGGCCAGTAGGCAACTCTGTGAGGTGTAAACAGATGCTTCCTGTCCTGACCAGTCAGTCCCAAATAACCAACTCAGAGGCTAACTATGAATTATAAACGCACGGCCAAACGCTCAGGCTTATTACTAACTAGCTCTTACAACTTAAATTAACCATTTCTATTAATCTATGCACTGCCACATGGCTCATGGCTTTTCCTGTCCTTAAGCATGTCTTGCTTCCTGGGCGGCTGGCTGGTGTCCCCCTCCACTCCGTCCTCCTACTTCCCATCATTCTCAGTTTGGCTGTCCTACCTAATTTCCTGCCCAGCTACTGCCCTGTCAACTTTTTATTAACAAATGAGAGTAATACATATCCATAATGTAGAAAAGGATTGCTTCACAGCAGTGAGGCATTTTCCTGATTAATGACTGATGGGGGTGGGCCCAGCCTATTGTGGGTGGTGCCGTCCCTGGGTTGGTGGTCCTGGGTTCTATAACTGAGCAGGTCATGGAGAGCAAGCCAGTAAGCAGCACCCCTCCATGGCCTCTACGTGAGCTCCTTCCTCCAGGTTCCAGCCATGTCCTGAGGTGGACTATGATGTAGATGTGTAAGCCAAATAAACCCTTTCCTCTCCAAATAGCTTTTGACCATGGTGCTTTATCACGGCAACAGTGACCCTAAGGCAGGCGGTATATCGAATATTCACACTGTTTAACATGTTCCAGGCATTAATCTCCTTGAACTGTGTCCTCATGTACAAATGGATTTAGGCTTCTTTGGACTGGAAAGGAGATGGCATGTTTACCTTATTTGGCAGATCATGAAAGTAAGGAAGAGAAACTGAGAATTTTGCTCTGCTCAAGCAGTAGGAAGTGAAGTCAATGAAGCAGCGGCTTCACCATCCTCAGCCAGTGCTTGCAAAACAAGCGGTACGGTTTCCAGCCAGATTTACACTGATGCTCAACCAATATGGTTGGTTCCCTGCTGTGGGATAATGCTCTTGTACACTGTAAAGATTTATCACTTCTATTGGTTTAATAAAACAATGATTGGCCAGTAGTCATGAAGAAAGTATAGGTGGGACAACCAGACTAAAAGAATTCTGGGAAGAGGAAAGGCTGAGAGGCAGTCACCAACCAGACGCAGAGGAAGCAAGATGAGAATGACTCACTGAGAAAAGTTACCAAGCCACGTGGTTATATATAGACAAGAATTATGGGTTAATTTAGGTTGTAAGAACTAGTTAATAATAAGCCTAAGCTAATAGACCAAACAGTCTATAATTAATATAAGCCTTTGTGTGCTTATTCTGGACTGAATGGCTGTGGGACTGGGCAGGACAGAAACTTCCCTCTGTAGTTCCCTTCTCACATCCCTCCCTATGCTTTAAGGCATCTTTCAGGGGATTTTCTGATGCTAATGGGGGCAGTTTGGTATTTTTAAGTACAATGGAAGTTGACATTTCACTTTGACACCTCAAAAACTTCTGCAATGTCCAACATAATAATGAAATCTACGTGGGTGGGACTTGAAGCAGTCATAATGACCTCTGGGTTTAGCTCACCAACAGGCAAGGCCACATTACAGATGGTGAAATGGTATATCTTCAGAGAAGACCACAGCCTCCCAGGAAGAAGCTATACCCTCCAGCAAGTTGAATGGAGGGCCAGGGATAGAAGCATGAATGGGTTTTGCAAAGGTATTCTTCCACCTGTGTACACCAGGTAACACTGATCTTTTGACTCTTCCACAACAAGATGGATTAGATTGCAAAACAAATTAGATTCTCAAAGCTGAGTCTATTTGATGTAATTACAGCTGTTGAGCCTAATCATCCTTTCTAGGTATTCCCTAAAGACAGACGCTCTCGTAGAAGTAATGCCACTGGGAGAAATCCAACTCCAGAATGTTGCTCCTGACCGCACTGGCATTGAGTGGAATGGGGGATACAATATACCTAAGTTTCCAGCAACAAAAAATGACCTGAAGTAACTTAGACCCCGATGGTTACTACTAGAACACGGATGATGAGCTGTGTACTATGACAATTTTCACAGCAGCTAGGTTAAGCAAACTGCTTGGGCTCTCATCCACAGATAAAGAGATACAGAGAGCACACTGTGGGTACATGATGGAGAATTATTCAGCCATGAAGAAAAAAGATCACGTCATTCGTAGGACCATGGATGAAATGGGAGGTCATGACATTGGGTGAAGCAGCTCAGCCTCAGAACCACAAACATCACACACTTCCCCTCACGTGTGAAATCCAGATTTTAAGTCACAAAAGTAAAGGGAATGCTGTTTGGGAAGAATAAAGAGTCTAGAATTAGGGAGAAAGGGGAATAAGGAAGGATGATGGGGTGATAAAAAAATGATCCAAGTACATCGTAGACATGTACTCATTACTGTGTACAACTGACATATGCTAATAATTTTGAAAATGCTGTTTACACAGCTTGGGTAATAAAACTACTCATGATCCAATATCAGATGCAAACAGGGGTACAAATTTGTGTCGCGTATAAATTCTCCTTAAACACTAAAGGATGCTGAAGAGCTGACGGTCTTGATTGATACCTGGCAAGTGCTGCCGATGTAATGACAAGGGACAAGTGAAACCCAGCCTCTCCAGAGACTTAAAGAGCTGGGATGCTCCCTAATAATTACATTATGAAGAAACAGATAGCTTCGAGTTAAAATGCGTTGCATCCCATCTCGCTCCAGCCTGGATGACAGACATCAAGGAAACAAACAATAAATGTTGGCCAGGATGTGGGAAAAAGGAAGCCCTTCTATACCACCGGTAGGAATGTAAACTGATCTGGTCGCTAAGGAAACCAGTATAGAGGGTTCTCAAAAAACTAACAATGGATTTAGCGTTTGACCTACTTCTAGGTGTTTCCCTGAAGGACTCAAATCAAGCCGTCACAGAGATGATTGCACATTGGTGATCTTGGCTCTGTTCTACTCTGTAATGGCTGACTACGGACCAACCTTGGTGTCCAACATGGAGGCATGAATAAAGAATGTGATCTATGTGTACAATGAAAAACGAAGTTATGTTGTTTGTGGGGAGGTGGATGCAACTGGAGACAATTATACTAAATAAATTAAGCCAGCCTCAGAAAACAAACAAACGAAAAAACAAAACAAGCAGAAAACCCACTTTTATATGTGGTTCCTGGATTTAATAGAGACACACGAAATCATGTATGTATCAGACCTGAAAGCAGAGGTGAGACAGATAGGAGGTGGGAGAGGATGTGGGGAGTGTGGTTTAGAGGAATATGCTCAACATACAATACATATTAAAGGTTTGAGAGACTTCTCAGTGGTTCAAACCATGTGCTGCTCTATAGGGACTCAAGTTAGGACACCAGGTTGGGTGGTGATATGGCCTGTAACTCCAGTTCTGAGTAATCCAGTACCCCCTCTGATCTCTTCTGATCTGGGCATCAACATTCACTTGCACATATCTACACAGAGACACACAATTATAGATAATAAAAATAAACCCACACACCCTGCACACAAAGGACATGAAGGAAAACAATAGGTGGTGCTTGGAGCATGAATGTCATTTGCCTGTCACTAGAGTCTCCCGCTGGGGGAAGCCATCTTCCTCTGTGGACCCTAGGCAGGCTAAGAGCCACAGAAGCTGAAGCAGAGGCACCTTGGGATGGAGGGACATTTCCCGTGTGGGGTCTTTGCTGGCCTTGTCAATACTGGCAGTATATAAACATATTTAACTTGACTCAGTGAAAACAAAACAAAAACAAAAAAAAAACAAAAACCTCTGGGCCTCATTTGTAATCTCGGTGCCATGATTCCTTTTGACAGAGCTTCGTTAGCCTCTGAGGTCTCAGGATCTTTGACCACACACAGGGGTGACGCTGTCTCTCACAGATTTCCTGGGAGAATTAAAGATGGCTACTTTTCCGTTTTTGTTTTTGAGATAGGGCCTCACACTGGTAGCCTAGGCGGATCTAAAACTTAATTTGAGACCAAGCTGGTCTCAAACTCATGGCGATCCTCCTGCCTTAGCAACCTGAATGCTGAGATGACAGTTGTGAGCCACCACGCCTGACTGAAGACTTGGAGAGGATGCCTGCCTGTACGTTACAGACGCTTGAGCCATGCTTCTAGAGGTATCTGTTGTCTCTTGGGTTTCCTTGGCTTCCTCAGTCGGTGCATGCCCATGCAGGGACTGGCTGGTTCTGCTGGTTTGCTTCCATCCAGCTCCGATAGCTGTTCTTCCCTGCCCTCTTTGTGCCCCAGGAAGCTGGAGGGGACTGGCATGTATGAGCCATACTCCCTCTACTTCCTTAACCTCTGGCTTGGAGTAGGGTTTGGCCAGGAAACACTGACAGAAGGGTGAGTGGGGAATGAAACTGTGTAAAGTAAGCCTTGTCTCCCTCGCTCCCTGCCATAGCCCCTCATCCTCAATGTCAGCATTTCCCATCTCTAGACATGGTCTTGGTATGGCTGAATATGATCTGAGTCACATAAACATACACATACACACACATGTTCACTTGTTGCCATTTAATCCCTGTTGTGAGATATTAAGAAAACTTAGTCTCCCCAAGTGCGCTCACATGTGGGACCTTCCCTTATGATCCAAGAGGCAGCACCAGCTCAGGACTCTCCCAGCAAAAAGGCCATCGACAGGTGCCTTGAACTTTCTGATGTTATCCCGTCTCGGGTATTTCATCATAGGAACGAAAAGCAGATTAATACGGCTGCCTCCTCTTGATCCTTTCAGGCCTAGGGATAGGATGACTTGCCACTTGGCGGCAAGGCTACTTTGTTCTTCGCTAGGCTTCACTGGTTCCTTTAACCCCCCCCTATGCCCTGCACACAGTTTCTTTTGTTAATTTCCTTTCAGTTAAAGCATTTTGAGAATGTTGTCCGCTGCTTGTTGGTGCTCCGACTGATACACATCTTGTACAAGATAGCCAAGGCTCATGTTTCCTGGGGTTCTCTCTCTCTCTCTCTGTCTCTCAAACACACACACACACACACACACACACATACACACACACACGTGTGTGTGTCTTGGGTACAGTGAAAAATAAAATAAGGCCCTAGAACCAATAACAGCTTGGGAAAGGCTATTAAGGAGGCAATATTTGAGTCGTGTACTAAAAGGACAGGAGGCAGCTATCGGTGCCAAGTTCGTGTGCACGGTGGAATCCTGAAGGTGTGGATGGATGCACAGGAAGCAGGAAAAGGCTGGGGGTGGGGCACAGGGGCTGGAAATTGGTGAAACTGAGAAAGCATGCTGGGAACTGGCCAGAGAGGCAGCAGGGACTGATGAACGGTGGGTTTCATGGTGGGTTCCAGGAGGCTGTGGAATAGGTCTCTGACTCTGGCTTGGAAGGCTAGGAAAAAATTGAAGACATTCAGGCTGGGGAGTAATCGGAACCAGTTTTTTTCGGTTGGTTTTGGTTTTGGCTTTTGGTTTCTGAAGATAAGGTTTCTCTGTGTGTGTAGCCCTGGCTATCCTAAAACTCACTCTGTAGACCAGGCTGGTCTTGAACTTAGAGACCCTCCGGCCTCTGCCTCCCAAGTGTTGGGATCAGAGGTGTGCATCACCACTCCCAGCCTCCATGTTTTAAATCTAAATTTAAACAATGGATTATACAACATGCAACCGTGGAGGATGTTGCTATAGTTTGAACCAGGATTAATGGTGATTAGACTAGGCAGGTGGCCGTGCAGTGGGGGAAGGGAAGCAGCCAGCTCTGTGCACTAGAGATAGAATATCCTGAGGAAAGGCAACTGAGAGCTTGAAGAAAGGGGTTTATTCTGGTTTATAGTTCCATAGGGGAGACATCTTAGTGGGGCGGGGAAGGCCTGGTGACAGGGACATGAGGCTGGCCGATCACATTTCATCTGCACTCAAGAAGCAAAACCCCAGAACAGGAAGTAGGACCACACTTTAAGACCTCAATCTCCACCCCCACCCCCATGAAGCTCTCCCTTCAGCAAGGCTCCACCTCCTAGAGGTTCCACAACCTTCCCAAATTAAATCACCAGCTGAGGACCAAGTGTTCAAATCCATAGACCTATGGGGTGTATTAATATTCAAATCACCACCCTGGGCTGGCACAAGACTTCAGGTACTTAAGGTGTGTGTGTGTGTGTCTGTCTGTCTGTCTGTCTTTTTCTTTTCTTCTTGCATGCCTTTCTGTGCACCATGTGTATGCCTAGTGAGACGCTTGGAACCGGAGTTACAGCATGGTGGTGAGTCACCATGTAGGTGCTGGGAATTGAACCCAGGTCCTCTGAAAGAGCAGGGCATTCTCCTAACTACTGAGCCAGCCCCTACTTTAGGTTTTGTTTCTTTTTAACCAGTGTCTAAAGATCCTTAAACTTTTGTATTTTCACTGTGATCATTATTTTCTCAAATACACTCTCAACTTCATTTTGTTACTAAGTCCGCCATGGTAACAAATGATTGCCTACAGTAACAGCATTTAACACACTGCAATGTTTTTATTGAGAGGGAGAGAGAGAGAGAGAGAGAGAGAGAGAGAGAGAGAGAGAGAGAGAGAGAGGAGAGAGAGAGCGAGAGAGCGAGAGAGCGAGAGAGAGAGAGAGAGAGAGAGAGAGAGAGAGAGAGAGAGAGAGAGAGATAGCGCGCGCGCGAGCGAGCCCCTCACGGATATGCAACTTAACCGGTTCTTCCAAACTAAACACTCCCGTGGAACCTGCACAGCGTTGGAGAATTCGGCATCACCAAGACCTCCCGAGCCCTCTCTTACACTTCCCAAGTCCCGAAAACACCAACAAGAGTTGCCAGTTTTCCAACTTCAAACACCTCAGTTTGGTGTTGCTTTTACAGGCAGGCACACAGAGGAGCGGGGGCCCCAGGCTGCAGCGGGACTATAAAATCCCCGTCTTCATGCATGGTCAGGATGGAATTGCCACCCGGGACAGACCCTCAGTTTCACTTCGTGTTTCCTGCGTGTCACGATGAAGAACTGAACTAGTAAGGCGGTCCCCAAAGCGTGAGCAAGTCAAGCCAAATGTTACTGCCAGGCTGGTTCCCTAGAGCCCGCCCTGCCCCCATTCAGATGCACTGGGAGCACTGGGTGAGCAGAATGTTTGTTTACTGTGGCTATGGCTGATCAGCCATAGGTGACTCATAAAATGTCAGGAATGCAACGGTGTCTTGGCTTTTGGCTTTGTTTTTCTAATCTGCCTTCCAGCACTTTCACCAGCCCAAGCAAAAGGTGTTTTTATTAATCTAGAAAACAAAACAATAACAAAAAACACTCCAGCTTCCAGTTGCATGCACATACCCCCAAACACACACACAGACACACACACTTATTAGGTAGCTATGATTTCTCTGCTATGATTTCTTCAAGGTCTAGGTACCATCAACAAACACGAATGCCTTCTACTGTTGTCCTAGATGCAATGACTCCACTACATCCCCACCCTACTAGGATCAACTGGAAGTACAGAGGGTCAGAAAAATGAAGATTAAAGCTAGGGATGGAGAGATGGCTCAGTGGATAGAGTGCTTGCCCTGTATGCGTAAGGACTGAGTTCAGATCCCTTGAACCCATAGTAAAAACAGGTGGGCATTTTTAGCCCACCTGTAATCCAGGCTCCTGGGAGGAGACTTTGCAAGTTGACTTGCTAGACTAGCCAGAATCAGTATGCCTAAGGATGAGTGAGAGACCTTGCCTCCACATGCAGGATGTGACACACACATGCGCACACACACACACACACATACACACACAACAAAGTGCTGAGTTTTATGGGCTTAATATCTTCATGGTAACATCACATCAGACACTGTATCTGTCTCCTTGTTTTTGTGATGATGGCATCATGTGTGTGTGTGCTCATGCATGTGCTCACGCATGTGCAAGCACATGTGCTTGTCACAGCTCACTGTTTCACATAGATTATAAGGCTTATGCTTCAGGAAAATGACTGTAGCTGAGCCTAAAGCTTGTGAAGAGCCGGTCTCTGTTCCAAAACAATTTACCATGATTTCTACATCTTGCTGAGAAGGTGGCCACAATCTCGAGTTCTCACATTTGATTATATGGCAACTCTAAGACCTCTGTAAACCCTAAATATTATAAGGATTTTATAATCTATTACCATTAAAAGGGCAGCCCCTTGGAGCCTCTTCTGGCCCCTCATCCATCTGCCCTCTACAGAAAAGGGAAAGGCCCATTTGCTGCAGAAAACTGCCCTGTATTAAGGACGTATAGTTTCCTCTCCACTCAGATGGGAGAATGGGAGACTTTCCCTATTGGTGTCAATTCTCGGAGTGTCACGTGTTTGGAGAAATGAGGGAGACCTCAGACAGAATAACAAGAAAAGTACCAGTTAATCCAGCACAATAATGTCCACCTCACTGCCCCCAGGCCCATTCATGAGTCTTCTCAGGCTCGCCATATATCAGTGAAGAAATGAGATTTACACAGAAACCTGGCATTTTTAGGCATGACAAGAACATTTGGTTATTAGTTGTAGAGCTAACCAGGATGTTGGCCAAACATCCATCTGAAATGAAAAATACTTTCTAAAGCTTTATACTGGTCTTGCAGTATTTTTTCTTTATTTGTTTTTATATCAACTTTAACTATGAAGCTCTGCTTCACTGAGGACCAAGTGACAATTCCTTCACAGTATCGTGAGGTACTCAAAGTGTGCTCACACAGAGTGTCATTTGGCCCTGGGTTAGTTAGCAAATGCCTCCTGGTAAATGAGGCCTTCAGCTCAGACACAGCCTCCCGGGCACTAGAGTGCAGTCTCAAACTCCAGAGTTGAACCTGGTGCTTTCTCTGAGATGGACAGAAGGAGCCTTTTTGAAAGACCAAAAACACTGGACTCACTACAGGAGACTGTTCTGGGGATGAGAAATTAACAACAACGAGGCCATTTTTCATGGGCCCTCGAAACGAGAGCTCTCTTTCCCCTCTGTTTATACGGGAGCTTTGTTGCTTTAAAAGGCTCTTTCTTTTTATTCAGGATGAGAAGTCACCTTGCTTCTGAGGCCAGACGTGCAATTAGCAGCACCTTGGGATACTGGTTTCCTTGGTGCAGCAAGGCTTTGCCCAAAGGTCCACACAGGCCTCAGAGGGAAGGTGCTGGAGTTACCAACGCCTAAACCCAAGGAGCTGTCCCCACCCGTGTCACCGCTTTCCCCAGTCTTTCTCCTCCTTCCTCAACCGCCTGAGAGCCAGTATCAGAGCCAGAGAAAGGAACCTGGCGGAGAAGGAGGAAGGATGGAGGAGAAAGGGAGGGAGGGAGACAGGGATGAGACCAGGAAAGTGAAAATGGAACAGAGTGAAAAGGAAGAAATAAACTCCAGGATAGAAACCCAGGAAGTTCCTATGCAGAATCTACACTGCGTTTGACCAAAGGAGGTGGAACAGGACTCAAACCAATACCCCCAAAGGTTCAACTACCCTCGAATCATTTAAACACACTCAATTGGTAAGCAGGGTCATGGTAAAGATCTTCCTTTACCAAGGGCATGGTGGTACATGCAGGATTCCTGAAGGAAGCAAGACTGAGCACAGGACAAGGTGGACTATGAAGCCATCTCGAAAAGGACGCTTAGGCTGGCCCAAAGCATAGCTAGCTTAGGCTGGGTGTGGTAGCGCACTTGGGAGCCAGAGGCAGGTGGATCTCTGTCAGTTCAAGACCGGTTTTGCTTGCATAGCACGTTCCAGGGCTGTCAAAGTTACATAGTGAGATCCTGTTTCAAAAACAAATATATAAACAAATAAATAAGTGTGTGTGTGTGTACGCATGTACATATACTGGCTGGCCTTTCAGAGCTGTGATTCAACCACTGAAAGGGGGTGTATTCCTGGGCAGGACAGCTCTCTTCAGCCTTGGAGGCAGGCAGTCTTAAGGCCACACTGTAGCAACCTAGGCTGTAACAGTATTCAGCGTGAGGGTGGGTCCGACTGGCTACTGAGAGCCCACCCCACATGCGGTCAGGCAGAGGAGGAGAAACTGACATGAAACAACACAACACCGAAATGAAACATGGGAATGGCGTTCCGAAGGAGATAAACCGTACTGAGAAACAGAAGTCCACACGGAGACTGGGGGGAAGGGTTGGGGCTTGGGCAGGGAAAAGCAACATTGGGAGTGAATCTGAGTGACGCTGGCGTCTTACAAAGCTCTTTTGCATCTAAGATGGGCAGGTTGTTGTTGGTCACCTGTGAGGTAGATACCAGGCACATGCCCAGGACGTGAGTCACATGCCTTCATTAGCTTCACAGCCCCAGCAGGTAGGTGTCACCCCCTGGTTGGTTCCCACTGCATCTCCAGCATAGAATCAATGAATAGCGTACTCCCCCACCTCCCCAAGACCGTCCCGGAAAGGGCGATGCCTGACCAGGGATTGAGTTAGAGATGTAACTAGTTGCTGATGACCAGGCTAGCGCCTCTCTGAGCAGAGGAGTGACTTGAAAAGTGCATGGAGCGCTCAAGAGATAGCTCAGTGGTTAAGAGCACTGGCTGCGCTTCCAAAGGTCAGAAGTTCGAATCCTGGCAACCACAGTTTAGCCGGGCGGTGGTGGCGCACGCCTTTAATCCCAGCACTTGGGAGGCAGAGGCAGGTGGATCTCTGTGAGTTCGAGACCAGCCTGGTCTACAAGAGCTAGTTCCAGGACAGGCACCAAAAAACTACAGAGAAACCCTGTCTCGAAAAACCAAAAAAAAAACAAAAAAAGTGCATGGAGACACCAGCTGACCTAGGCCTCTGCTGTGAAGAGGGGAAAGGAGAAATGAGTGCTATACACAGCATTATCAAAGCAAATTTACCCAAAAATAGTGAAAGTCGTTGGAACAAACTGAATAAAACATTAGGATGGGTTTAGCCCTAGGTTCATTTAGCAATGCTGCATTTGGTGGACTATAAACACCAAGGGAAACCATCCACGAACAGAATCATGATAACATATGGCTCCCAGGCAGTTAACAATTACACACTAATAAAAGAGGACTCAAAGAAATATTTTTGATCGACAGGTGATTCTGGTTTGTATATCCACTAATACAAAATTTGCTGAAACAACACAGTCCTGCAAAGCAGAAATCCTATCTTGACCTTTTCTTGTTTTTTCATTTATAAAGTTACGTGTAAGCAAATCTGCCAAGAATTCCTACCTTCGGCCACCTACCCCCACCCCACCCGGGACTCTGCTGTGTCCACTGTTGATCTGCTGAATGACTGGCCTGCAGCCTGTCTCCCTGGAGAACTCCTCATTGGGAAGAGAATTAGTCCAAAACAAACCAGCCATCTCCTCTGTGAGCTAAGAAAGGAGGGTGGGGCGGGGGAGCTGTTGGTCTCAGACCCGGGTTAGGAACACTTTCTAGCTATTTGATGTCAAGGAAATGACTAATGGCTCCAAGTCTTAGTTTTCTTGTCTAGAAAACGGGAACAATAATGCCAGCTTTGTGGTGTGATGAGAAGCCCTGGGGCTGACCGTTGAGTGTCCTTTGACCTTCAGAAATGGAACCTGTCTTAGTTAAGGGGACTATCGCCAGGATGAAGAAGCATCACTATTGTAGAATATTCCTTTATACTGTGTGAAGATGTGTCACTGTGATTGGTTTAATAAAGAGCTGGATGGCCATTAGCTAGGCAGGAAGAGGTTAGGTGGGACTTCTGGGGACAGAGAATTCTGGGAAGAAGAAAGGAGGAGTTACCACAGGATGAGCCAAAAGGAGATGAGGAAGAAAGTGATCAAGATGTATGGGCTAATTAAGTTAGAAGCGCTAGTTGAGCCAAGCCTAAGCTAAGGCCAAGCTTTTGTAATTAGTAATACGTCTCTGTGTCATCATTTGTGAACTGGTGGGTCCCCCGACGAGAAAGTTCATCTGCACACCACAACCAAAGCAACTTGGGGAGGAAAGGGTTCGTTTGGCTTACACTCCACATCCCTGT
The DNA here is from genome assembly GCF_950005125.1 of Chionomys nivalis. Taxonomy (NCBI): domain Eukaryota; kingdom Metazoa; phylum Chordata; class Mammalia; order Rodentia; family Cricetidae; genus Chionomys; species Chionomys nivalis. Next base: position 10,508,633 of record NC_080110.1, read on the forward strand.
TCATCGAAGGAAGTCGGGACAGGAACTCAAAGAGAGCAGGAACCTGGAGGCAGGAGCTGAGGGAGAGACCATGGAGGATGCTGCTCATTGGTTTGCTTTCCCTGGCTTGCTTAGCCTGGTTTCTTATAGAATCCAGGACCATCAGCCCCGGGGTAGCACCACCCATAATGGACTGGACCATCCCCCATCGATAATCATGAAAATGCTCTATTGGCTTGCCTACAGCCCATCTCAAGGAGGAATTTTTCTCCCTCTTTACCTTGTATCAAGTTGGTATAAAATTAACCAGCACAGAGCCTGAGCATGGGCCTCTGTTCCAACTCTGCGTCTCATGCCATCCTGCTGCTGAGACAAAACTCTTTAGGCTGCGTAATTATAAACAACAAAATGTTCAAGGGGAGGACTCATGAGGCCACACCCCTCCCTGAACTATAGCTAATAATGGCTGCCCCGGATGGAGGGGTGTTTTCAGTGGCTGAGGCTGCTGGGAAGGTGCCTGTAAGCAACCCTCTTTAAACTCATTGAGCTTCAGACACTCAACAAAGGAGGTGATCGTGTCAGAGGGGTCGGCTGGGAAGAAAGAGTCCAACAGGAATGGAAGGGAGACAGACGAAGGTAAGAGGAGTGGACATGATCCAAATACATTATATGCGTGTATGAAGCTCATTAGTGTGTATAATTAATATATGCTAATAAAATGTGTTTTTAAAAACACAGAAATGTGTTGTTCCAGAGAGACCGGAAGGTTCAAGATCAGGAGGTGGCAGATTTGGTATCTGATGCGAGCTGGCTCTCTGCTTCAAAGATGGCACAATGTTGTTATGCTCTCTGTGACAGATGGGCAAAAGGAACTAATACTGGGTCCTCACTAAGTGGGAGGAATGAAGGCAAAGCGTGGGCTGCCCTGTTCCCCGACCTTTGGTAAGAGTGACAATCTTGTTCCGAAGATGGAGAACACATGACTTAATCCCTTCCCGTAACACCTAATAGTAGACTCTGGGTAGAAGGTTCCAATGTGGGGGTTCGGAGGCTCACATACATTTAAACCGCAGAACAGCGTTACCAAAACCTGGCTGGCGTACCTGCGAGCTTTGCTAGGATTGCAGATGTCAGGCTCTGCTCTGGCCAGATAAGATGATGCAGAATTTCCAGACACGGGAGCCCAGAAATCCGTGCTGGAACACATGCAGCAGGCAGAGCGACAGCTACCAAGGCTACTAAAGCTGCGCTGCCCAGGGCAACCTGAAATCAGCCAATCCGCATGTGGGCTGAGGTCCAAGAACCTCTGTTGTAATGTACGTAGGTTAGTATGCATTTAAATCAACCTAACACACTGGGCAACATAATTGCAGACTTTTATTAAATACTTTCCAGACCAAAGGTTTGAAAAGAGGCTATTTTTGTCTCTGATCTTACAGCATTTCTTGGAAGGTAGATATTTTTATCATTATCCACAGCCCTGAGGCTTAGAGAAAACGCAATCTGTCTAAAGCAGAATTTCTCGACCTGGGGGTAGCAAACCCTTGGGGGTCTGATGATTTTTCCACAGGAGTCAAATACCAGATATTCTGCAAATAAGGTATTTACATTATGATTCATAACACTAGCAAAATTATAGTTATAAAGTAGCAGTGAAAATAATTTTATGGTTGGGGAGGTCACCATAACATGAGGAACTGTATTTAAAAGGTCACAGCACTAGGAAGGTTGAGAACTAATGGTCTAAAGATACCAGGACCCAGGAGAGTCTGCCCTGGTTTCTCCAAAAGCCCATATTTCTCCAAAAGTGCATGCATCTCAATAGAGAATGGGACAGGATGCGTGTAGTATAGAAAGCAATTTAAAACTTGATTACAAGCCGGGCGTGGTGGCGCACACCTTTCATCCCAGCACTCGGGAGGCAGAGGCAGGTGGATCTCTATGAGTTCGAGGCCAGCCTGGTCTACAAGAGCTAGTTCCAGGACAGGATCCAAAGCTACAGAGAAACTCTGTCTCAAAAAACTGAAGATCAGAGGGTGGAGCACACCTCTGACCTAATCACACAAGGCCAGGCAGTGGTGGTGCACACCTTTAATCCCAGCACTTAGGAGGTGGAAGCAGGAAGATCAGGAGTTCAAGACCACACTGGGTTATATACATGAGATTTAACCAGTCTAAAAGAGAAACAGAGCTCACACCGTTGATCCCCGCACTTGGGATCCCACACCATTAATCCCAATAGGAGGGAGGTGGAGACAGGAAGTGATATGGCTGGGCAGAGAGAGGACTCTAAGGCGGGAGGAGACAGGAGTTTGGTCCTTTTTTTCCGGTCTGAGTATTTAGTAGAGGTAGGAACTTTAGTGGCTGGCTGCTGTACTGATCTTTCAGCTTTCACCCCCTAATATCTGACTCCGGGTTTTTAATTGATTAAGACTAATTAGATTCATGCTACACATGTGGCAGTCAGAAGATAACATATGGGAGCCAGTTCTCCACCATGCTGGGTCCAGGAGCTGAACTCGGGTTGGAAGCTTTGGCCGCAGGCAGCTTTACTCGCCGACTCCTCTTACCATCCCAGGAAATGATTTGAAGGCAAAGCATACAGTATTGAACAAGGTGTTGATCAATTGTGAGAAACAACACAGAAATTACTAACACATAGTTTTACATTGCTTTATAACACACATAAAATAATTAGAAGGGGGTGGATCTCAAGTAGCCCAATAATTAGTGTACCAGGCCCTGCTCTGACTACTTGATGGGCACAGAGTAGCTACATGATTACCTAGGTTTTGCAGATGAGAAGAAGCAAGAGAGCAAGGCCACACATATAGTGAGATGTGGCCCTGGTATTAGGAATCACGGGTACTAGGAATCACTAGAATGAAACATGGGTTTCCTGGGGGTTTGCCTTTTCTTTTACTTTACCTTTCTGGTGCAGTGGGTCAAACCCAGGACCTTGCACATGCTTAGGTAAGTGTTCCAGCCCTGAGCTACATCCCTGGCCCCACCAAGGTCTTGAATAGCACGTCGTGGAGCCTGCATTGTTGTGGGATATTTGTACATTGTGTAAAAATATATTGCTGTGATTGGTGTAATAAAAAGCTGAATATCCGATAGCTAGGCAGGATGTATAGGAGGGAACTCCAGGCACAGAAAACGGAAGTAGGAGGAGATAATCGAGATGCCAAGGAGACTTGGAGGGGGTCAGACATACAGAATGAAAAAAAAGGTAAAAAGTCACCAGACAAAATATAGATTAATATAAATGGGTTAATTTAACTTAAAAGAGCTAGTGGGACAAGCCTAAGCTAAGGGTAAACTTTCCTAATAATAAGTCTCCATGTTGTTATTTGGGAACTGGCGGCCCAAAGGAAAATCCAACTACATGGCATCGGAGCCTCCCACAAAGGAAAACTGTTTACTGTATATACACTCCTCCAAATGGCTTCCTTTATTTTGAACTCAATGGGGAAAACTAAGGAAAACTGTATCCAAAGAGTGAATATGTATAAAGCCCACCTTCCAACCAGTTCACACCACTGTAATAGCTCTAACCCAGCCAGCAGAGAGAGGTGGGTATGGCGACGGAACTCGGGGCCTCATCAGAAGTTAATGTTTCCATTGCACAGAAACACAGGGTGGCAAAGCAAGAACAAACAGTTCTGACCTTATTTAAAATCTTGGCATTATCCAAAGTCCATGGCTAGGGAGGCCAGAAGCACCAGGGCGGGACCCGCTATTGTTAGTTTGCTAGAGTCTTGCTGTCAAAACGCTTTCTAAATATTTGCCTTTTACCCATAGAGCTGGGTTCTCCTCAGGTGTGCTCAGAGAAGTTTCTTTCTGCAATAGGCTTCGGTCAGTAGGTGTTGAAATGCATGGGCGGTCCAAGTGCTTAGACTAAGAGACTGAGCACCCAGTCCTAGATGGAAGGTCTCTCTCAGCACACCCACCTGTTGTAGGATATTAGTTGAAGATGTGTTACATTTGTTGATGCTGTGAAACATCTGTTTAATGATGCAAAGATGTGCCGTATTCTTTTATGTTGCATTTGTTTAACTCCGTGAAGCTGGGTTACTTTGCTGTCTAAAACACGTGATTGGTCTAATAAAGAGCTGAACAACCAACAGGGAGGCAGGAGAAAGGACAGGCAAGGCTGGCAGCAGAGAATAAACAGAAGGGAAAATCTGGGGAGAGAAGATCGAGGAGCAAGAAGGTAGGGGAGGAGGATACCAGGGCCAACCACCCAGCTATACAACCAACCATGGAGTAAGAAGTAAAGTATATAGAATAGAGAAAGATAAAAGCCCAGAAGCAAAAGGTAGATGGGATGTTTTAAATTAAGGAAAGCTGGCTAAAATAAGCCAAAATAAGGCCAGGTATTCATAGGTAAGAATAAGTTAGAGGCAAGGCAGACCGATCTCTGTGAGTTCGAGGCCAGCCTAGTCTACAGAGTGAGTTCCAGGACAGCTGGGACTGTTTCAGGGAGAAACCCTGTCTCAAAAAAAAAAAAAAAGTCTCTGTGTGATTTATTAGGGAGTTGGGTGGTGGAGCACCCCAAAAATACAGACAACGACAACAACAAAAACACTCACAACTATACCCACTACCACCGCCATCAAGAAGGCTCAGGGAACGCTGGGGAAGCTATGCAGGGACACCATAAGAGCCAGAGAATGGGGAGGAATGCCGGAAAGGCAAGCAAGCTTCAGGGCTGTCCTTTCCATGACTGTAGCACCCGTGAAACCACAGCAACTGAAGTTATCAGCACAAGGCCAAGTTGGGGGAGGGGCTCACCAGGACCTGCCCCTTACTGAGAAGCTATTGGTAGTTCAGAGCTACTTGGGCAGGGACAGTCATTCTTCTTTGGCTGTTTGGCCACTGGCAGGTTTCCCATGGTCCTGGGGATGGCCCCACAACCGTGTACATATGAGCACAGCTAACTGGACTTAGTGGGTTATTTGAAAAAAAAAAAATGAAATTGGGTGCAGGCTGTGGAGGGGGTTGTGGGCAGTAGGAGGGAAAAGGGGGGTTAGATATCATATTTCATCGTACACATGTATGAAAATTGCAAGAACAAATAAAAAATTAGCTATGACGCTTGCTCATCGTGATGTTTTTAAAAAATATTTACTTATTTATTATGTATACAATATTCTGTCTGCGTGTATGCCTGAAGGCCAGAAGAGGGCGCCAGACCTCATTACAGATGGTTGTGAGCCACCATGTGGTTGCTGGGAATTGAACTCAGGACCTTTGGAAGAGCAGGCAATGCTCTTAACCTCTGAGCCATCTCTCCAGCACCCCATCGTGATTTTTTTGAACACTTTTTAAATACAGCATTAAACTAGCATTAATTTTGGTTATAAAAGTTTTTGGCATCCTGGCGCTTTTTGGGTCAAAGGTGAGCGGCTCACCTGACTCCGGGTCTGAGCCATGCAAATGTGACTTCTACCATTCCCAAAGGCAACTTAAGCAGGTGTGGCCCGGGACTCCTCTTGGGGTGTGTCCTTTAGATCTGGTACCCTAGCTCGGGAAACCTCAGGTGTGAACTTGGAGGAACCAGGTTGCCCTGCTTTTTTTCTTCTTAAAATAAAATTCTTTCTAGAAAATCTGCCACCTTTTATTTTTTATTTATTTTAGGAGCTTGTCTCTTTGTCAACGTTAGCCTTGGGAAAAAATATTGTGAAACAATGAATATTTTATTAAAAGTTTCTCTCTTTCTGTCTCTCTCTCTCTCTCTCTCTGTCTCTCTCCTTGAAGTGGAGTGGGTCTCACGTAGCCCAGGCTGGCCTCAAAGTTCCTGTGTACCCAAGGATGACCGTGAGCTCTTGCTTATCCTGCATCTAGCTCCCAAGTGCTTGTTTTCCCAAGTCCTAAGTTTCCTTCTTAATTAAAAAGATACTTGGGAGACAGAGAACAAGGGATTAGAATTCAGACCTCTTTGGGCTACCTGGTGAGTGGGACTCTGTTCGAAAAAAAAATATGAGGAAGGAGAACATAGGAAGAAAGGAAGAAAAGAAGGGAGGGAGGAAGGAAGGGAGAAAAAGGATGGGGGAAGATTTGGAGAACAAGTGTTCTAGCCTGACTACAAGCCAGGTAAAATCTGAATCAAACCAAAGAATGGCGTTTCCTTGGTCTAGTTCCAGGTTGTGATTAAGCAACACTCAAATGTACTACCCATTGCTCAACAAGCGTCACAGAATTCCTTAAACGAAATTAAACAAGTGTTTGCTTTCAACTCTAAAGGACAGGCCATGGGGCACCTTCCTGAATGCCTGTTTTAAGTGGTATGCATGGTAAAATCAGGTGCCATTGGGCTGTGGCAATCCCAAGAAGGCAGAGAGAGCTCCATCATGATTCTCGTGCTGGAATGCAGAAAAATTAGACGCATAAAAGGGAACAAAAATAAAGTCACGCCCAAAGGGCTCACAAAGAACTAGCTGTTTCCTTGGCAAGTAACTTGATCTCTCTTTTTCTCACATACTGAATGGGTTCATTTGTACCTGTCTCCTGGTGCTGGGAAAATAAAGAGAACCATGCACAGATGTCTAAGTGGCCCCAAATAACCACCACCTCTTCTATTAGATTAGAAATGTAAAGGTGTGTGTGTGTGTGTGTGTGTGTAATATATTGTACCTATTCATGTGGTTGTGTGCCCACATATGGAAAGACCAGATGTTGGTATTGTATACCTTCCTCAATGGCTTCCTACCTTAATTTTTGAGATCATTTCTTTCACTATACCTGGGCCCGATCACTTCTCATAGGATAGCCAGTCGAGGAGTTTCAGAGATCTGTCTCCTCTCTGGCAGTGCTGGAGTTACAAACATAACCAGCTTTAACATGGTTGACGGGGACCCAAACACATGACTTCCCACTTGCTCAAAAGGCGCGCCATCTCTCCAGCCCTAGCAACCTAGTTTTTAGAGTTGTCAAAACATGGCTGTGCAGAAAAAGACCAAATTTCCCAGCTTTCTTTGGCACCCCCCACCCTATGCAGTCAGGTGACCCCATTTTGGCCAATGATATGCGAGCAGCATCTAAAGGTTAGGAATGGTGAAGCGTGATGATTGGTCTTCATCAAACCAATGTAGTGGATGTGTTTACGAGGGTGTTCCCGGAAAGGCTTAGTTGAGCAGGGAAAAACCCAGCCCTGAGTGTGGATGCCATCAACCCCTGGAGGAGGGCCCTAGACTGATCAGAGAGGAGGAAGTGGATAGTGCCCCAGCATCCGACTCCCTCAGGCTCCTGACGGAGGTTGCAACGTGACCAGCTGCCTCATGCTCCTACTGCCGTGACTTCTCCACTGTGATGGTCGGTCCTCTCAAACCATGAACCTAAAGAAGCCCTTCCTCCCCTAGCTGCTCTTGTCAGGTATTCGAACATAGCTCAAAGAAAAGAAACAATACAAGAAGCAAGAGCTGTCTTGGGTCATGAGTACAGACAATGTCCTGTGAATGGTGACCCAAGACAGGACAAGTGTGGCTCTTGACCCCGATGAATCCAGGTATATTGTGTAGTTACAGCTGTAATTGTTTTTTTAAATGCTTATTTTTTTTCAGTATTGGGGACTGAGTGTAGGGTTTCACACATCATTAAACAAGAACAGGCAGCTACATCCCCAGCTCTTTCCATACTTTTTATTTTGAGACATGGCCAAAAAATAAGTTTCCCAGACAGGACTTGAACTCACTCTGTAGCCCAGGCAAGCCTTGAACTTGTGACATCCCTGACTCAGCTTCCTAAGTAATTGGGCTTATAGGCATATGCCACGAGCCCCAGCTAAAACTACTTTCAATTATGGTCATTGCAATTCATTTGATATGTGATCATTTAAAAACTTTCAAGCATATAAATATAAGATTAGGCAAGTCTTTTGTTGTTGTTGTTGTCCTGGAGGATAAAAACACAGATCACTGGGATATTGGAGTTTTAAAGAGACACTTCCTCCTTCACGGGCACCTGCAGCCTGTGCACGCAAGGACGGTATTATCTTCTCACAATTCCATCCATGGGACAGTGACCAGAATATCAATTTTGAGATGGTGTTTTTTTTGTTTTTTTTTTTTAAATATATTTATTTATTTATTTATTATGTATACAATATTCTGTCTGTGTATATGCCTGAAGGCCAGAAGAGGGCACCAGACCCCATTACGGATGGTTGTGAGCCACCATGTGGTTGCTGGGAATTGAACTCAGGACCTTTGGAAGAGCAGGCAATACTCTTAACCTCTGAGCTATCTCTCCAGCCCGGTGTTTTGTTTTTTAAAGAATCTATCCGTTCAGAAGAACAGAAAGGAAAGAAAGTGCCCAGAAATGGAGCCTTGAACAGGTACAATCTCCCAGGCTGTTTCAGCTAACCCCTGGTACGGGCATTCTGTGAGCCACCTCCCGCCTTGCCACACAAACCGACAACAGTTTTTAGAGCCAACAGAACCTCATCGGGAAACAGGCAGCGACCACAGTGTTTTCCCTCTGAGCGATGCCAAGTTGAAAGTAGGTGTATTATGTCCACACAGACATATGTTTGTTTATTTTTTAAGATAGGGTTTCTCTGTGTAGCCCCGGATGTCCTGGAACTTGCTCTGTAGACCAGGCTAGCCTTGAACTCACAGAGCTCTGCCTGCCTCTTTGAGTGCCGGGATTAAAGACTCGCGCCACCACTGCCCGGCTGCTCTCTATGCTTTATTCGGCCACTAAACCATCGTTGGTTTCTGTATTCGATTTATGTAAGATGAGTGGATTCTGGTCGGAGGTCTCCCAGAGGGAGTTTCTCTGGCAATGCGTGTCAACCGTCCCCACAAGCATGGGATCCTAGACTCAGTCTTTGTGTGTTAAAGCAATCAGCAAGGCCCTGTCGGCCTCACCTGTGGAGCTTGCCCAGACTCTGATGAGTTTCTCCGCCTGTTCTAAGACCTTGGTCCACACGACTGCCGGGAGCCCTTTAAACTGACAAGCAGTTGCCACAAGTGATGCTGTGTTAGAAAAATATCTCGAGTCTCTAGAAAAATGCGGCACAATGAGACGCGCAGGGTAACTTATAGATCCCAATGACTTTTTTTTTTAAAAAAAAAAAAAAGCAAATAAGCTAAGAAGGATAAGCAATTTGATTATGTAACTTGACTCTAATTCAGCAACTGAATTCCTTTCAGGAAACTGGACCAGATCCCATGCAATAACAACATCCCATTGCCAGTGCCAAGATGGAATGTGGCAAGGTGGGAAGGAAATATGCCCCAAACTGAGGGCTGTGACATCAGGCTGTGACGTCAGGCTGGTAATGACCGAGCGTCCTGGGCTCGGTTTGTTCAAGGCCGTCTGACTTGAGTAACCTAACCTTTCTGAGCCTCGTTTTTCCTGTATGAAAATAGGGATCACATCAATGAATACATGTAAGATTGAACAAGGACCCCCTGAGAAAACACCAGCATCGACTGGCAACGTTACCACAGCTTAGCTCCGCAAGCTGAAGGCTGTTGAGATTCAAACGTCTGGATTTCGAGCTATTTTTTGCAAGCAATGATCTCCTAAAAATAGGACTGTTTACTCGCATAGCTTTGGAGAACGGCTCTTTGACCAAGCAGATTCAGTGGAGAACTAAACAGCCCAGTGAGTGCCTCTCAGTCAGACCACACCTGGACTTCATTCCAACAAAGTCTGAACACCGGTGGAAAAAAACAAGCCCCTCAGAGGTGAACAGCCAGGCCCTCAGGGGCTTGCCAAGCCGAGTCAGCCTTGGGCCCTTCCTGTTTCAACCTGCTGTGAGCTGTAAGAACTACTTCCTGATTCCATGGGCTTGTTTCCTCAGCACCACTGCTGCCCATACCTTGGCAGGGAAGCATGTCCAGGTTGCAGGATTTGGTAGGACCTAACACTGTCCTGGGGACCGAGCATCCATGGGGCTTTTGCCACAGTCAGAATCGATGGAGAGTAGCCTCCATTCGAACTCCAGCCAGGCATTTATCATCAGACATGCTCATACCCTAAAATAATATCCTCAGCGGTCTCTTACATATCATACACCCTGGGACTCCAGCTAGGAATGATCTCATGAGCATGCCCAGTGGACAATCAGGAGTGCCCAAACTTACACAGAATATGGACGTACTTCCAAGATTTGATCTTTCATTTTCATGATGCATGTTTTCTTCATGACACTGATTTATTTTTGTCATGAAGCTATTTTGTCATGAAGACAACATAAGAGTTACTAAATAGTTTATTAAATAAATAATAATTGTTTATTTCTATAATTATTTTTATAATTTATGATTATTTATTAGATAAATAAAACTAGTAACTCACATTATTTAATGCATCAACAGATGGTGTGTGTGTGTGCATGTTTGCACACACACACGCATGTGCTCACTGTTTTGAAGACTATTTTCTTTTTTGTTTTTTTTTCAAGACAGGGTTTTTCTGTAGCTTTGGTGCCTGTCCTAGAACTAGCTCTTATAGACCAGGCTGGCATTGAACTCACGGAGATTCTCCTGCCTCTGCCTCCCAAGTGCTGGGATTAAAGGCGTGTGCCACCACTGCCCGTTGAAGACTATTTTCTTTTTCTCGTCCTTGTCACAGCTCCAGATTTATAAAACGTGGACATGTACTGGAGTAGATGTCTGAATCCGCAGTCCCACACTGTCGATTACTGGAGAGCCACATGCTAATTAAGTCATGAGCCAGTGAAGGTTTCTAATTTTTAAAGATTTTAATTTTTAGTACATATTTAAAATTTTTTTGTCGACATTTAAAAATTCCCTGAAAATTAATAGCAAAAGGAATAGGAGTTAGGCATGAAAAAGGTAATGTATAAGGATACTTTATAATGTACAAGAATGGCTATCCATGTTTCTTTTTTAACCCTGCATATACAAACCAGTGAATAGCAGCATAGATTCAAAAGCTTGGGAGGAACTTGTAATAAAACTATTCACATTGTTTCTTTAAATCTAAGACTCTTGCCAGGTGGTGGTGGCGCACGCCTTTAATCACAGAACTTGGGAGGCAGAGGCAGGTGGATTTCCGTGAGTTCCAGGCCAGCCTGGTCTACAGAGTGAGTTCCAGGACAGGCTCCAAAGCTACACAGAAAAACCCTGTGCAAAAAGAAAAGAAAAAAAAAAAAGGAAGGAAGGAAGGAAGGAAGGAAGAAAGAAGAAAGAATGAAAGGAAAGAAAGACAAAAAAGATAAAGAAAATCCAAGACTCTTCAGATGAACTCTTAGAAATATCTAAGAGTTCAGCAAAGTACCTAGGTAAGAATGAATATCCCCAAATAACATTGAGCCTATGCAGAAGCAGAAAACTAAGAAAGGGTAGAACTTTTAAAAAGGATCTGTCTTAGACAGGGTTTCTATTGCTGTGAAGACACACCATGACCATGGCAACTCTTTTTATCTATTGTTTGTTTGTTTGTTTCCAAGATAGGGTTTCTCTGTTTAGCTTTAGAGCCTATCCTGGAACTTGCTCTGTAAACCATGCTGGCCTCGAACTCACAGAGATCTGCCTGCCTGTCTCCCGAGTGCTGGGATTAAAGGTGTGTGCCACCATGGCTCTGCTCCACAGTAATTCTTACAAAGGATAATATTTAGTTGAGTGGCTTACGGTTTAGAGGTTCAATCCATTACCATCATTGTGGGACATGGAGGTGTGCAGGCAGACATGGTGCTGGAGAAGGAGCTGAGAGTTCTACATCTTCAATTGGCAGACAACAGGAAGTGAACTGAAACACTTGGCGGTATCTTGAGCATAGGAGATTTCAAAGCCCGCCCCATAGTGACACACTTCCTCCAACAAGGCCACGCCTACTTCATTAAAGCCATACCTTCTAATAGTGCCACCCCTGTGAGCTTATGAGGGTGGATTACATTTACAAGCTACCACACTGTTCACCAGTGTGTTCATTAATTATAGCAATAAAAACTTCGGGGAATTTGCAAGGCAGATGATAAGGAGTCAAACTCAAAGGACACACACCATGGCTAAGTAAATGGAAAGACACTTCAAGTTCACAATATGGGATGAGAGGACACAATGATGGGAATATTTTCAGTAAATCTATAACTGTATTGTAACTACAACTAACATCTACACGTTCCCCTGTGTTATTTGACAAGTTAATTCTTGATAACAAAGACTTAAGAACCAGACGTCACCAAGAGGACAGAATGACAAAGAAAGGCACTTGACCACACTAGACAAAAAGGCTTATCACAAAGCTATGGCATTAGTCAACACAACGCAGGACAGAATGAAGGGCACATAGCAAACACATGCCCATGGGAAAAATGTGATTTAAAAACCAGCAGGGAGATCACAATGAATCTGTTCAATGAATCGCACTGGGTCAGCCATGAAAAGAAAAGAGAAGAAGAAATCCACACTCTACCTCATTCACAGAATAATTTGCTAGATCCACTGTATGGCCTTGGGGCAAGGAGAGAATGACATTGCTGAACCGGACATTAGTGGGAATTTAAATGTAAGCCGCCACTGTGAACCATGAAGACAGGGCTGGGGTGGAGGGTAGGACAGAGCACAGATGTGCGGGGCCAGCATGCACAACTTACTGTGTTAGTACCAAGCACCGACAGAGCCAGCAATCAGGGCGTTGGGGGCGGGGTGCTAATATGTACAGGAAATTTTTTCTATGAGAAAAATATTTTTCAGATGCCTATATTAATCCATAAAAGTGTTATTATCCTGAATACATGAATTCCTCCAAATTAATGATAAAAAAATCAAGAGGATGAACACAAGCTAGGAGCAATGGATTCCCAGAAAATAAAATCTAAAGGACAAAAGACAAATGGTAACCAGGGAATGCAAATTTCACCAATGATGGGATTTCGAAAAAGGTCATTTATTTCCTTGCTTTGACAGAGTCTCACCGCATTATCACAGGCTGGCCTGGAACTCACTGTGTAGACCAGACAAGCCTCTGATTCATAGCAATCCTCCTGTCTCAGCCTTCTGGGTACTGGGATTGCAGGCATGGGCCACCAATTCCAAATCTATCAGGTCAGCAATGGTTTAAAAAAATGCATAATTTAAACTATTGATTACACAGGGAATGAAGATTCTTGTGCACAGTTAGGGTCTGTGAGTCTCTGCCTCTGGAATATAGTTGGAAACTGTCTGGGAGGTAGACAGAGTCTACTGAGAAGACCATAGCCACCTAGTGCTATGTGTGACCCCTACCCTACCTACAGACATTCAGATAAAGGGCATCATTGCATACACAGGGAAGGGGATATTTCTAACATCTAACAAGAGCGTGGATAGATGAAGGAACTTTGATATGGTCATAGACTATCTTGAGCAATTAGAATGGATGAATTGTATCGGAAAGCAATAATAGAAATAAATCCCGAAGCACAGTGTTAGATCCTGAAGGTAAATTACGGAGCGATGAGACAAGGCTCAGCCATTCTATTTAATAGAATGCATCACCACAACCCTGGACTGGTCTCGTTCCTGGAACACTGAACCCATCTCCTTGCACATCTCATTCTGGACCCTTCCTTCTCCATCCTTCATGTAACAGCTACCTCACAACCCACTGCTACCTTTCATGGGCTTCCCTCTGCAGCCTTAAAAAAAAAAAATCTAAATATCTGGTGCTGTCTGATTGGCTCATTCTAATATGCCCCACCCCTACATGACATTCCTGACTTCCCCTCCCACTGATGCCATCTTGCCTACAACGCTCCATCCATTCTGCCCTCCTCTTTGAATATGCCAGATTCATTTTTGTTACAGCGCCAACATGGACTGCTCCTTCTTGTCTCTGACATTTATTGGTATCTGTTGTATTAGTTACTTTTGAAACCTCAAACCCCACCCCTAATGACACACCTCCACCATCGGGGCCACACCTCCTAATCCTTCTTCAACTGGGGACCCAGTATTGGAACACTAAGCCTTTGAGGGTCATTTTCATTCAAAACACCACTTTCTCCTCTCTGGTTTTCTTAGACTTGTGACTATCATAATGCAAAAAAATATATATATTTATCCAACTTAATTTCCCATAGTCTTTTAGTCTCAACATTGTCTAAAGTCTCTTTTGAGACTCAAAGCAATCTCTTGATTATAACATCCTGTAAAATCAAAAGTCAAATTACATACTTCCAAAATGCAATGGCATGGAATACGCATTGCCATCCCAAAGAGAGGAATGGGGCATAGTGAAGAATTACTAAGATTGAAACCCAGCAGGGCAAACCCCAAACCCTCTAAACCTGTATATGATGTTAAAGAGCTTAGTTCTGCCCTTTCAGCTTTGCTGCCTGGCAAGGTATTTCTCCTTCCGTGTAGTGTTCCATCCTGTCTGCAGCTCCTGTTGGCAGATATCCCATGGCTCTGGCATCATCAACATTCTGGGACTTCCCAAGCAATCCCGGCTTCACTCTGTAGCTTCATGCAACAGCCTCTCAGGGCATCCAAGCAGAAACTCACCTGCCGCATACCTGGCTTCAGCAGCTCTTCAAAGTCATCAATGAAGATTCCACCAGCTTCTTATTCATGTATCCTTCATGATTCTAAAGCCAGCACCACTTGGACAACTCTGTCAAGCTGGGCTGCCAGTTTGAAAAGAACCCTGGTCCCCTTGAAGCACATTTACAGCGGCCTTGGTCATTCATTTTTAGGAGTTGAGAATTCCTCAGGCCTTTTCCTTCCATAGGCTGGAAGTTTGTCCTAAAGCCCCTTTCCCTTTGTTCTAATGCAGAGCCTCTCGACTCCCTAGCCTTTAGCACAAGACTAGGCTGCAACATCAAGCTTCCTGGCGCTGTTTTCCTCTTCAAACTCTACGTTTTGTATTTCTTTCTATGACACTTGCTTTTTTCCATTGTGAACCTGCATCAGAGTCCTTACCGTTAACCATGAGACAAAGTCAGTATTAGGCTGTCTGGAAATCTCCTCTGCCAAATGATAGTTAGTTAGTGCACTGCTTTTTAATTTAGCCACAGGCAGATTCTTAGGACAAGGGCAGAAGGCAGCCAAATTCTTTGCCAAAATATCACAAGAGATGTCTCTAGTCCTGTTGCTAATATTGCTCTCCTCGGAAAGCTCTTAAGCCAAGCCTCCACAGTCTGCGTAGCTTTGGCACTACTTGTCTTCCAAGATCCTACCAGAGTGGCCCATTTAAGCTCCACGTACAGTGCTCAACCACTTTTCTGGTCCAAGGTCCCAAGTCTTCCACATTCCTGCAAAAAACCACGATCAGTTCAGGCCCCTCGTAACAAGTGCCCCCTCCTAGTGCCAGCTTCTGTGTTAGTTACTTTTTTTTATTGCTGTGATAAAACATGGTGACCGTGGCAGCTTACAGAAGGGAGAGTTTATTTTGGGCTTATGGTTCCAGAGGATAGGAGTCCATTGACATCACAGCAGGGAAGTGTGGCGGCAAGCAGGGTGGCTGGAGACGGAAGCTGCGAGCTGGGAGCTCATCTTGAATCACAAATGGGAAACAGAGAGGAAGAACTTGGAATGGGCTTCAGGTTTTTGAAACTTAGAAGCCCCCTTCCAGTGATGCACTTCCTTTAGGGAGGCCACACCTCCAAGACCTACTCAAACAGTTCCACAACCTGGGGATCAAGTATTCAGATGCCAGGTACTCTAGGAGAACATGGCATTTAAACCACCACACTTGACAACCCTTTGATGTCCCCACATCCTCTGCCTATCTGAACAATACAGTGTCACATTTTAAGATTTTGCCATGCTTCAGCATCCTACAATCAGTGGTCTGATGGGACAGGCCTTTAATCCCAGTGTTCAAGAGGTGGAGACATGAGTTCAAGGCCAGCATGGTCTATCTAGAAGGCTTCAGACCAAACAGGGCTACACAGTGAGACCCTGTCTCAAAAAAAGAAAGAAAGAATGAAAGAAAGAAAAGAAGACAACTGACAAAGAGAATCCTACAATTATCTCATTTATTCATATATTTATATATTTAGGATAAGAGTTTAGCTCATCCACTACTATACTCCCAACATGAATGTCTGGGTCAATGTCCTTCAATAGCCTTCTCTAAGGATTCCCTACTTAGCAGAGACAGTCTAGCCAGCCACTCCATATGCACAAGCCGGGCGGTGGTGGCGCACGCCTTTAAGCCCAGCACTCGGGAGGCAGAGGCAGTCGGATTTCTGTGAGTTCAAGTCCAGCCTGGTCTACAGACTGAGTTTTAGGACAGCCAGGGCTACATAGAGAATCCCTGTCTCTATAAACAAAAACAAAATAACAACAACAAAAAAATGCACTTACTCTGTCAGGGGACCCACGTTTTGTTCCCAAGACCCAGCTCAGGAGCTCACAGACACCTCTAAGACACACACACATACTCACACACTCTCACATGTGTAAGTAAATAAAAATAGAGATAATTTTTTAAAAAAGAAAATAGATACCACGTCTGGGATTCAGCTCGGAGGTAAAGTACCCACCCATACAAGCATGAGGACCTCAGTTCAATCCCCAGAAAGCAGGTAAAGCCCAGTCATAATGGCGGGACTGTAATTTCAGCGCTGGGAAGAGGCAGATCCCTTATGTCACTGACCAGTCTGGCTTAGTCAAAGAGCCCCAGGTCCCAGAGATACCTGTCTCAAAAAAATAAATAAATAAATAAAAATAAATAGAAATAACTGGCCAGGCAGTGGTGGCACACTCCTTTAATCCCAGCACCCGGGATGCAGAGACAGACTCAGAAACTCTGTGAGTTCGAGACCAGCCTAGTCTACAAGAGCTAGTTCCAGAACAGGCTCCAAAGCCATAGAGAAACCCTGTCTTGAAACACAAAAAAGAGGGGGAAAAAAGGAAAAACCTTCCTGGCTCCTGCATGCATGCACATTTGCATACACAGTCTCTCACACGGAGAAAACTCCAGGACTCAAGAAAGAAAGTTATTAGATAGGAGGAAAAGGAAGAAGAAGAGGGGGGAGAAAAAGAAGAAAGGGTGTCGGGAGAGAGGAGGAAGGAGAAAGTAGATTCCGTTAAATCCAAAATAGCTGAGGGGAAAAAAAAAAAACTATAGGCTGTGGTTTTGGTTGGTTTTGACGTTTTCTTTTCTTTCTGTCTGCTTTTAAGGCACTTCTGGTCATGAACCAACCCCACTGCACAGGAGCGATTAATCTGGGAGACGAGGAGGAGCAGGCTCCACTTGGAGTTGGCAGGAGAAAGGCATTCCAGCCGGAGGGGCATACACAGGCAGGAAACTGGAGCCTGGGCTTCCGCCTCTCAAGGTGGGTTCGAGCGGACCATGAGCCTGTTTCAAATCTGGACTCTGGACCACAAAGAACGGCAGGAGAAGCCAATTCCCGCTCGGCATACAGGGACAGAATTGGCACCGGGGCTTCAGACACACATCATCACGGTTCTAAATGGGATGAGGGGGAAGAAACTCAACCCGCATTTAAAAGGCAACTCACAGGAATATGTGAAGCATCCCCCCGAGCTGACTACTGGCTCAGAATCAGTAAAAACAAATACGACTACTGGAAAGGAAGGGTTGAGCATATCTTGTTTTCAGTAATGAGTGAGATCCCAAGGGCAAAGCCGCTCCCCCACATCGTCGCCTTGCTAACAGGCGACTCATACCACAGAAAGGGCTTGTTTCATTTTTGACAAGACCTTAAGAACCCCAGTAAATCTAAGAGTAATGCCATCGCATACTTGCAAAAGTCATAACGCTGAGGCAATGAGAGAAGCCTCAATAAATCCTTACTTTCAGAATTCTGCTGACAAGTCTTGAGATCCTGTGTTTCTGACTGGATTATTCAATTTGAACAAAATGTAGTAAAACTTGCTTCAAGGGCTGGTTATATAACCACGGAATTGCTTTTTTGAAATCCTTGTTTAGAATGCAAAGATCCATGGCAGACCACTTCAAGCCTTCCCTGTAACCACCAGGGTTCTGAGGTTCATTCATGACATCCTTCTGTAGTAGCCTGGTGACTGTGTGCTTATGGTATCAGGTGTTAGGACAGCAGAATCCTCAAGCAAATCAACTGGCTTCATATTAAACCTCCAAGGGGAAATGAAGGCTTGATCGTCTCTAAAGAGTAACAACGGAGCTGGAATACTTGCAAAAAAGGAAAGTCCTATTAAGAGCCCTAGTCATTTGCTAACTAAAGCAGATTTGGGGGAAAGAATGTCTTCTACAGCAGTGGTTCTCCTCAGCCCTTTGTGATTGAACAACTTTTTCACAAGAGTCAGATATCCTGTATATCGTATATTTACATTAAGATTCATAAGAGTATCAAAATCACAGTTATGAAGTAGCAAAGAAAAACTAATTTTATGCTTGGAGGTCATGAGGAACTAACTGTACTAAAGGGTCGAGGCATTAGGAAGGTTGAGAAGCCCTGCTCCGAAGTCTCCGTGGACATTTAAAAAAAAGATAAATAATGAAATAAAAAGAGATGGTAGAAGTTGTAACAATTAAGAAACATTTTTGTTTCACTTTTCAACTTTTAAACAGACTGTTGAAAAGAACTGTAAAAATGAAAGTACTGGAAGAGCAGCCCCAGCCAAAGCAAGAAAAGGAGAGTCAGGGCTAAAAGCTAAGTGCCCTGTCTGCGTTTCCTAGCTTGGCATCATCTGCTCCCCGCCCTCCCAAAAAGAGTTAAATACATTACTGTCTAGAATTCATGATCATTGTCATTTAAGTGAAAACAAAAGAAAACAAATGTGTGAAGATATCAAAGGCATTGGCCCAAGAACCCAGCTTATTTTCCCCTTATTTCAGAAGCAGTTTTGGTCTGAATGTCTAAAGCAGCCCCCAGGTGTTTCCTGAGAGTTGAAAGGAGCGTTCTATTTCAGGACATCATGGGACAATTCATTTCACCTCCTCGCTCTTCCAATACCCTTCTCATGTGTTACTGGAAACTGGTTTGAAATCAAAGGCTTTTATGAGGTGGTTTTCCATGCCTGTCGATTTGTCTGCTCTATCTCAGGACATAAATCTGTGTGCTGGTGGCGGCGCCTGACAGCCACAGGTTCAGACCTGGGCTGGAAAGTTTGTTTCCACTCTGTTTGTGTTGGTTTGAGTTTTGTTATTGTTTGCTTGTTTGTTTGTTTGTTTTCCTTTTGGCTGACACCCAGGCCCTGTATCTCAATGTGACTGTGTTTTTGTTGAAGATGAGTTTTGAGGGTGAGGGAGTCTAGTTTTGAACTCACCATTTTTCAGTCACGTGGGTCGTCTGGGAAATAAAACAACTCAAAGTTCTATCCGGGTCCCCGCCCCCAAAAAGTTGACTTTAATCTAAAAGGCAATTGGGGGTGCTACTAGTATCACTTATAAAGCAATTTAACAGCAGCCTGAATCCCAGGTTCTAAGACTTGACTTACACACTGGGATCTAGTCACACCTGATGTTTCTACCTGTAAAACTCAAGAGAGGAATAAGATGAAGTGTTAGGCGCAGGTGGAATTCTTTAAGACACTCATATGCAGGCCAAATATCCTTCTGGGGGCAAGATCGAGAGATATCGTAGAGCCACTATCCATGGGTGACTATCCATGGGTAAAGCTAATCCTCTTGCTGGGTCACCTTTCAGTGGCAGGCAATTAATCTTGTGGTTCCTAGAACTGGACTTCCATCTGGTACCAGGAGGTTCTATGGAGAGAGGCAGGGGGAAGGGAGACTCTCGCTACGGTTGTATTTAATCTCTGTTTCTGAACTGAACTAGTTAGAGACGACACTCTTATACAGGAAGCAAATGTTTCCCCGTTTCTACCCTAGAGCTTCTCAAAGCAGCCAGTGTTCTGAGGTCACAGTAAAGGCGTGGAATCACATGCCACAGCCCTGAAGGTCCCTGGACAGTGCGATGAGTTTGTCAAGGCTGGCTTCTTGCTAGTTCTAAAGGCCCTGGCAGAGCACGGCACACTCTAGAGACCTCTGTTTGGGGGATGGAGATTTAACTTTAAAGACATTTAATTAGCAGATAAATATGGACTTATTTGCTCTCACTACCAAAAATGCTGTTTAAATATTAACAGTCTCTTAAGGGAAGGTTTGTTAGGGCTTGAAATGTGGAAGATGCTAAAACGTAATTAAGTCTGGATGTCGGCGGAACTATGTGCTTGAAAACCTTTAAACGTGTCTGGTGTGGGGACCCCTTTATCCAAAAGTTCTGTGGCCCGGGACCTACTCCATGCACATGCTCCCATAAGCACACAGTGCTTTGACCAGCTTTGTTACATTCCTCCTTGAGATGGCAGAAAGCAGGGAAACGACCTAACTATCCACTGATGGGGGCCGGAACCCATCAACAGCAGTGCATTCATGGGCTGGAATATGGTGCAGCTGTTGAGAAGAATGAAGCTACATGAAAACATAAAAAGCTATTACAGACCCCCCAGTAGCAAACCTGGGAAGCAAAATCACTGAATAGAGTGTGTGTATTACACTGTTCGCTTGCACTTAAAAAAAAAAACTGATTAAAAAATAGGTGCTTCTCTAGCATTAGAAGGTTCTGAATTTTTTTTTTTTAAACAAGTAACAGTACCCTGAGGGAGTGGGGTGGGGAAGAGGGTTTGCAATTTCGTCCCCCGCTTTAGTGACGTGCTGAATTGGCTACATTTTTAACCATGAGTTTGTTGCCTTCAGACTAATTGGGAAACTAGTTAATAAAAGATTATATTTACTCTGGATTAACAGAAGCAAGACGGGCGGCTACCACATTCCCGAACCCGGTTTGTAGGAGGATAACCGGGGCTAGGGGAAGACGTTAACCCATTCAGTGTAGAGGAAAGCGTCAAAGCCGGCGGTGTGCGACCCTCACACTTGGTGACGTCGCCGCCTCTGTGATGGCTTTACATAAGGTCCCCGAGAGACACACAGAGTGCCGGGCGGCAGCAGGAGCTGCCACGCTGCAGACCCATTGGGCTCCACACTCCGGGATGGGGATGGTGGCAGACAAAGAACGCTGCTGCGTCGCCCGGTGGCACCTCAACCCTTCCCTCTCCACGGCCGGGGTGCGCCCCAGACAGCGTCAGCCCCCGCAGAAAGAATAGAGACCGTAAAGGAGATGTCCCTCTCTTGCAGTCATTCTCCTCCCTCCCTCTCTACCTCCCTCCCTCCCTCCCTCCCTCCCTCCCTCCCTCCCTCCCTCCCTCCCTCCCTCCCTCTCTCTCTGTCTCTCTCTCTGTCTCTGTCTCTCTCTGTCTCTCTCTGTCTCTGTCTCTCTCTCTGTCTCTCTCTGTCTCTCTCTGTCTCTGTCTCTCTCTCTGTCTCTCTCTCTCTGTCTCTCTCTTTCTGCTTCTCTGCTGCTGCTGCTGCTGCTGCTGCTGCTGCTGCTGCTGCTGCTGCTGCTGCTGCTGCTGCTGCTGCTGCTGCTATCTTGATCCTTCTCTCTCATCCAGTTCCTCGAAATAGCTCAAGCCGGCCTAGTCCTCGCTTCTGTGTACGTAAATCAAGGTCGGGCTGCTTCCAGGCTCTAGCTGAGTCAGTTCTGTAGCAGCTTTTAAGAGACCAAGTTCTCTCTCCTCGGGCCTCATTAACTCACGAATTAGATACCAAGTCTTTCGGAAGACCGGCAGCCTTTTTTTTTTTTTTTTTAAACTTCTTCCAAATCTAAAACATTTACTCCCTGCTCCCTAGCCGAGGCGTCTCTCGTAAAAACTGCGTTTTTGTTGTTGTTGTTGTTGTTGTTTTCAACCGTCATTTTGTTCCAAGAGTATGCCGAGGCTTCACTGCTCGGCTAACAAGCAAAGGCTTGTTCTCCATCCGCTGGGGTTAGGAAGGAGCTAGGGAGAGTAAAGAAAAAGTAACTCGTGTATTGCCAGGTACTCGCTCTCGCTCACAACAGCCTCTTAACTCGTTCGGGTGCTGAGGATATAAATGAAGCGGAAGGCTGTGCTTTCGCATGCCTGGTCTGGGAAGCTAACTTTTCAATAGCCCGTTTCTCCCAAACGTAGCTCTCCTTGCCAAAAATAAAAAATAAATAAATAAAATAAAAATAAAACAGCAAGAACGGCAAACAGCAATCAAACCTTTCAAGGCTGTCGCCAAACTGAGGCGTTATTAGAAAATAGAGAGGAAAAGGTACCCTGTTTCTCCTAAGCTGTGGCACTAATCTGATGTCAGTAGCTAAAGCTGTTATTTTCCTTATTGGAAAAAGGCCAAATACCCGGTTATTTTTGAAGAAAGGCCGTCTAAACAATCCAGGACTTTGTCAGCCTTTCAGCTGTGGCGCTCACAGGACGAGGTGTCACAGCCCTCGAGACTGAAGTGTCTTTGTTTTCTTCAGCCACTTGAGAAAAAGTTTCGCCACGACGTCCTAATGACATGAAGTCCTACAAATCGACTTGGAAATGTCTAGATGTGTTTTTCCTAGAAGAAAAAAAAAAGGCCAGGCATCGATTTTCTCTGGCAACCATCAAAATATATCAGACCTCAGAAACTATACATTCCTGGACCTCACACGGAGCGGAGCGTGGCGAGGAACCTGCGGGGAGCCAAGCCAGGAGCCCAGCTGCTGTGGTCTCTGCAGTCCACAGCCCAGGCGGCAGAACTGTCACTAACCACGGCTCACAACGGCAGAAGAAAACCAAGCCGAAGTAAAAACTGTAAAGGGCAGTGGCAGGGGGACTCTTCCAAGTCACCCTTCCTACTCCTGGTTTGAGATCACATTGAACACATTCAACCCATGGCGCAGGAAACAACATAGACGCTCACGTAAACGTATTTTTAATTTGCAACTGCATCTTCTAAAACTGGTATCGAGAACTGATAAACAATACAGTGACCTTGAAACAAGAACTCTCTTTGGGAAGAATCAGCTTATTGTACAGTCATTCCACACCTACTGGGAAAAATAGAGCAGACGCTACAGACTATGGGGCACTGTCTGCGTACAGTTTGAGCTCTAGCTAGAGAAGTAATCAGCTGGAGGCCCAAAAGGTGTGTGTAGGCCTAAGCAGGGCCAGGCCTCTCTATGGAAACACTCAGGAGGTGGAAGGAGGAAGACCGGGAGTTCGAGGCCAGCCTCAGTGATGTGAGCTACGTGAGGGTGTCTCATAAACCATAAACCAAAACAAAATCCAGGACTGACAGACAGAGAGGAAGCGAGCCAAGGAGGCTGTTTTTCAGTACGGCTTTTCATAGTTGACTGTTGGAAACACGTTCCAGGTTTTACTAGGGTGGAATTTTAAGAGGTAGGTAAGGGAGGCAGGAAAGAATGGAATAAGCATAAAAAAAGGTTCCTGCCAGGAGGCTCTGACCCTACAAAGAACACAGGTTACTAAGAAATGCTGAAGCCAGACAAAGAGTCTGCCCAGAAGAGCACACCAACTGGTTATCCGACACCAAATGGTCAGCCCTGAACACGTATGTACTAAGTAACCCTGCACAGACTAAGAAGGTGGTATGTATGTACTCAGGAATATACATGTACACAGATAAACATGTATGTGCATATGCATGCATACATACATGCATACATGAATGTATGTAACAACAATTGCTGAAAAAAAAAGAGGCCATGAATTTGAATGAGAGCAAAAAAGAATCTATGGGAGGGTTTGTAGGAAGGGGTGGGAAGGGGAAATGATATGATTACATGTTATAATCTTTAAAAATAAGAGAAATAATTAAAGAAAAAAAGAATGTTACTCCCAGCAGAAGCTTGAGGGGTACAGTGAGGTTCTGGATCCCTCCTTTGCCTCACATCCCTCACCCATCAGTAATTTCATTGTCTCTATAATCTCCCACAAATCCAGCGAGAGTACTGGTCTCCGGAAATATTGTGAAGACCATGGAGCCTTCTCAGAAAAATATACTTAAACCACACACCATACACACACGTGTGTGCAAAAACTGAATAAGACTAAAATATAAATGTGAAATCTTTCCCTAAGCTATGACAATAATTTATGTGCTTCTTTATTGATTCCTTAAATAACAAGATACAGCAATAGATCTAATACCCACTATCCAACCCATACGTGCCCTGCAAAACCACTAACCAACCCATACGTGCCCTGCAAAGCCACTAACCAACCCATACGTGCCCTGCAAAGCTCACCCGGAAGGCAGGGTCATCACTAACCAACCCATAGGTGTCCTGCCAAGTGTGGGAGAAAAGCTGTCCAGTATGCAGCGTGGTGTCTGTGGTGGTTAGTACCACTCACCAAGCATTTGTTTTCTCCTCTGGAGAGCAGGGAGGTTTGCCCTGCCTGCCCCTTGTGGCTGAGGGGCACATTTTACGGCATTCTGGCCAAAGGGGGAAAAAGTGGTTAAGGTACTGGTAAGTATGCATGCTGGCAGGAGATGTTTCTTTTCCCATTGGCTCAGCATTCCAGAACCATCCAAGGGGTGGCTGCTTCTTCAGACTGGGGTTTGAGGAACTAAGAGCCTTGCTGTCGACCTGACAGACTCAGATGCAGAGATCTTTGTTATTTTTAAGATATAAACCTCTGCTGTTTAAGTCATCAAGCATCTTGGGTTCGCGAACAGCAGAACCTAGCCTGCTATGAATGGTGCATCTGTGCTGTGGTGGTTTGAGAGCCCCCAAGATTCTGTTTGCTTGCTTGGTTCCCAGTTGGGCTGTTGGGAAGGATTAGAAGGTGTGGTCTTGTTGGAGGCGGTGGGTGGCTGGGAGTGGGGCTTTGAGGCTTTCCCCCTCTCTTATTGCTTTCTGTGGGTCAGGGTGTAAAGCTCTCAGTTCCAGGGCCCTGCCGGCCAGTGTGCTGCCAGGCTCCCCACTATGATGTAAATGAACTAAACCTCTGAAACTGTAAGCCGGTCCCCAATTAAATGCTTTCCTTTATAAGACTTGCCTTGGTCATGGTGTCTCTTCACAGCTATAGAACAGTGACTGACAGTATGTATATTCAAAGAATTTACCTCCAAAGAAAACAAAAGAATAATTGAAAAGAGATGAGGGGTGTGGTTTACACTGGCTAGGAATGGAAAGCTTAGAAAGGGGGAGGAGGAAGGAGTACATTTAGATTAGAGTCTTCTAGAGTCGGGGGCCCGGGACTCAGGCTGATTCTGTAAAGTGTTAATAATACTGTATTTGGACATTGGGAAGAGTCATGCCCTCTTGACATTAATCACATGCTACATATTAACCACATCCGACTGTCATACAGCGCTGAATGAAGGTATAATACGTTTACTACAGAAATAGGGAAGAATGAATAAAGTCATAGTTTTTTGGTTTGTTCTTTGGAGTCAGGCAGCTTTGCACTCAAATCTCAGCTCTCCATTTTCACACCCTAATTTAATGACTCCAGCCTCCTTATCTCTAAAGGAGAGCTCAGTGGTTTGTTGTGTGCCCTCAACGAGGTCGTATGTGGTGAGCACCAAGGGCAACGCCTGGCATTACTGACATTCTTCCCCGGTCCTTTGGGTACCCAAGAGTTGCTCTGTTTTAGAATCATTGCCTTCTTCCCATGCTTAGAACACAATGAGTTCCACGGCCTACCCAACACAGCTTCAACCTGCGTCTCCCGGCAGCTTTGACTTATTGTCAGGTTCACACCCCCATTCTCTCCCTGACTACTACATCCATCTATTTTCTACTAGCTTAACAGATGGCCCGGGTTTTATTTTATAAATAAAAGAAGTGAGGTGAGCCCTCAGAGAGAGCCAGACTTTCAATTCAGTCTCGTGGTGACTAACGTGTTCCGTGAGAAAAAAAGTCTCTACCGCCTTTCCACGGCTATCGTAATAGCAAGTAAATGTCAACTTGACTCTCGCTGGGAGCAAAGGGGACCTCAACAATGGTGGTGGTCAAGAGTCGAAGCCAACACCCCTGCCTTAAGACAGATCCAGGAGGAGCCACGCATGATATGGCCATACCTATAGCATACCTCTGCAGGAGGCGGAGACCGAAGTATCAGTTGATGAAGCTCAAGAGGAGGAGACCAAATCTAAAGGATGGCTAGGGCCCAGAGAGATGGCTCGGTGGTTAAGAATGCTTGCTGCTCTTTTGCTGAGGATCAGGACCAGAGTTCGGTTCCCAGCACCCATATCAAGTTGAAACTCCAGGTCCAGGTGAGCTGAAGCCTTCTTCTGGCCCCCATCGGCACACATACACCTGTGCCCACACAGTCATACACACACACACGTACATCGATAATAAAAATAAAACTTAAAAAAAAAGTTGATAGTCAGACGATGATGGCGCACGCCTTTAATCCCAGCACTTGGGGGGCAGAGGCAGGCAGATCTCTGTGAGTTCGAGGCCAGCCTGGTCATAGAGCGAGTTCCAGGACAGGCTCCATAGCTACTGAGAAACCCTGTCTCGAAAACAAACAAACAAAAAGATGGATAGACTGGGCAAGAATGTCCACACCCAAAGCTGTTTTCAAATGGGGTAATGGAGAAAAAGAGAAAATTTTTTTGGTTTTATCAAGGAATCTAAGAATCTCCTTAATATGTTACATAGTGTGGTGGTGGTGTTTTCATAGCTTTTGTAACAAATTGCTTGTCAAGTGAACACAAGTTCAACTACCACCTACCTACCTACCCTTTAAGGATCAATCGAAAACTAGAATAGTCT
Source organism: Chionomys nivalis (assembly GCF_950005125.1). Taxonomy (NCBI): domain Eukaryota; kingdom Metazoa; phylum Chordata; class Mammalia; order Rodentia; family Cricetidae; genus Chionomys; species Chionomys nivalis. The sequence goes on from NC_080110.1 coordinate 10,535,127, forward strand.
AGAATTGGAGACATTAGCCTTTGCCCACATTTTCCAGAGAGGCCAGAGAACAGCAAAGACAGCTCTTTGTGCTCCCCCATGATGGAAACCCACCCGAAGAGTTATTAGGCTAACAGTAGGTATATGTCAGAGCTTCCTCCATCGCAACCAAGGTCTAAAACCCCAAGTCTAAACTCTAAATACACTCCAGGGCTCACAGATCCACAACTCAGAGAAAAACATAAAATTCTTCTTACCTAGCTAAAAGACTATGAAAAGGAAATATATGTAATATATCACACACACACACACAAAGAATTTGTTTCCCCAAGATTCTATTATAGCATAGAAGTAAAATCTGTGCTAAAACTTAATGTCAACCTGAGGCTGCAACAAAATGTGGCGTTCGCCCTTCCTGTCTCCTCCCCTCCCAGCATGCTCACAGGTGAGGTAACTTCCTGAAAATGACTGACTGAAAAAGCATCCGGACTCCATCTCTGAATTTTACGAATGTCGTGACTAAGACTCTAAGAAGTTCAATATCTTGTCTAGGACAAAGCAACTCGAGATAGTCCCTAGGTCTTTCCAGTCCCAGTTCAGGAGGGCACCCACCATGCGGCAGACCCCTGCTTTCCTGAGAATGCAGAGTTATCCCAACTCGCACAGAGTGGAAGCCAGTAACAAATGGAAAGCTGGCAGACCCAAAACTCCAAACCTGAGCCTGGTGGCAAACGAGGCTACCGTCTGCGTCTCTGTTCCTCGCGGGCACCTACTGTCTTCCTATCTGCCACATACCCATCCCTCTCCTTAACTCTACTCTCCTGGTTCCAAACCCCAGCCCTCAGGGATTCCAGAAGGACAGCACACAGCACAAGCCAAAGCCAGCTGTTCGTTCATATAAGGAGCTTCACATCAGACCAGAGAGAAGGGGTAGATAACAGGTATATTATATACATGGATCAAAATACCATGGTGAACCCCTCACTGTGTGCAGTGATTATCTGGTAACAATAAAGAAATCCTATTGGAAGAGTCTGGGGGAGAAAAAGGAGGAGGAAGAAGAAGAGGAGGAGGAAACAGGTTTTGATCAGCTCCCTGCTCTCCACAGGATACATCTAAATTTTTCATCAAGGTAAGGTCAGTCCCAGCTCTCTCTGAGAGCATGCCCCCACAAGCCTTGGTTCTACCCTCTTCATCCCCAAGACCAAAAGATCTTCCTCACCGAAGATACATACCTCATCTGAAGAGGCCTTCCTGCCTTAATACCCAAGTATTAGGAATTAAGATTCCTCTTCAAAGACCTTCCCTAGCCCTCAAGGCAAGTTCGGGGCTCCCAACCTGTGGTAACTATTATGACTTTATCCCTGCATACATGTTAGAGTCTCTGGGCAAGGTGACTGGGCATTGTGTTTTCCATCTTCAAGCTTCCGGTTTTTTTTTTTAAAGATTTATTTATTTATTATGTATACAACATTCTGCCTCAATGTATGCCCACATGCCAGAGGAGGGCGCCAGATCTCAGTACAGATGGTTGTGAGCCACCATGTGGTTGCTGGGAATTGAACTCAGGACCTCTGGAAGAGCAGTCAGTGCTCTTAACCTCTGAGCCATTTCTCCAGTCCCTCAAGCTTCCGTTTTATTTTCAATAAAAGGAGTATGTAATACCTTCCTGGGTTGCTGTGGAGATGAAATGGAAAGGCGCCACAGGGCAGGAGGCAGATCAAACTATTAAATAAATCTAAATCACATCTTCTCCATCTCTGCCCATAAAGGAAAGGGGCTCCTTTAGTGTAAGAGGATTGTTTTCTCTGGGTTCCTTGTGAATAATACAACGGGTGCCCAAAATGTCGCTAAGAAGGAGAGGGGCAGGGAAGCGCGTAGCTGAGAAAGGAGAAGCTGTTGAAAACCAATCTTCTTTTTTTTTTTTCGAGACAGGGTTTCTCTGTGGTTTTGGAGCCTGTCCTGGAACTAGCTCTTGTAGACCAGGCTGGTCTCGAACTCACAGAGATCCGCCTGCCTCTGCCTCCCAAGTGCTGGGATTAAAGGCGTGCGCCACCCGGCGAAAACCAATCTTCTTAATCCGACTTTCTCCACCTTTATTACCACAGACAATGGAGAGCAGAGAAGCAAATAAAGGGCTTGCAAAACACAAATGCACTTTCTGGCCAACCCAGAATGAAGGTCTACCACCTAGAAGTACAGGGAAAAGAAGCCGGCAACCTAAGAGAGTGACGTTCATCGAGGTGGCAGAAGTTAAAATCGGGAAGTAACTTCCAAGGGAAGAAACAACAGGGAGTCGGTTTTCCTGAGAGATGAAGATCACAGCAATACAAGATCAAAATCTAAACAGGAAAAGGGCTGCCAGATGAACAGAAGGGGGAAAACCATTTGGCAAAAAAGCTATCTTTTTATCTTAACACCACTGGGAACGGAGACAATCTAGGAAAAGTCTATGGTGTCCTGCGATGATTTAACTAGCAAATATGTCTCGTTCCACGCAGCAAAGGGGCTCCCTGGGAGGAACGTGGGCTTGGGCAGAGGGGGAAGCAGCTGGCATAATTTTCTCAGCTCTCACCAAGCCTCTGGCTTGGCTTTCCCTTCCCCTGTTCCTAACAGAGATGAGGCCTCAGAAGCGCCACCGTAACCTATTCCAGCCATCCCAAAGCGCGCTCCTGTTCTAAGGTGACGCGGTCTCTCTAGGTGAAGGATGGAGTTCAAAGTGAGAGTCGTCGTCTATAAAAGCAGTTTTATGTTTATGGCTCAGTAAATGTTTATTGAAGTGAGCGAGTCCCCTTCCCTGTGAAGGCACTTGGCAGGTCTGACCTCCCTTGTGGACGGGAGCTGGGGAAGGGGCAGGAAGACAGCAGGTTTCTGCTTCAGCTGACCTACTCAAGCCTTTGGGATGGGGAGGCTTTTCTAGGCTGGCTACAGCAGCAGCTGTCACCGACGCTGAGTGCGAGGTGAAGTGACTTAGACTGCAGCCATGCAGGAGGGAAACTGGGGGAAAAATTCTTTAAAAGAGGCTGGAGAAGACGAGCAAGCCGAAGAGAGAAGAATTGCTCTCAGCAGCAAACAAACTGAAGAAGGGCCCTCTTCCTTCCTTCCCAACAGAGCATAAACTCTTGGAAAAGAAGCCTCTGCTTGTTTAAATAAACAAGCTAAAAAAAAAAAAAAAAAGTTCGAAGTGCGGTGTTTGGGACTAGCTGTGCTTAAAAACCTTAAGGGAGCTAAAGAGAAACAGAGGTTTAATCCCAAGGATCCTAAATCTGTCAATCACCTAGCCCAAGGAGACGACTGCTTCCCTCTTTCAAAGGCCCATGATACAGTTACCAAGAATTTTAAATCTAACGGGCCGTGATAAAAAAAAAAAAAATGAAAAAGAAAGGCAGGAACTGTGCCCAAGAGGGGACAAGAGACAAAGCAGACTCTACTGGTGAGCACCGGAGAGCAGACAGTCACCAGAGCACCGTGGCTGTGAGGGGGTTACCTCTGCCAGAGGCATCCTGAACCCATCAGACAGCAGGGATGGGAGGGCTGGGATTTTAAAACAGCATGGAGATTGGAAACGCTGAGACGGGCTGGAGATGTGGTTCTGCAGGAGAATGCTTGCCAAGCACTGAGGAAAGCCCTATGTTCAATCTCCAAAACTACCCCCCCCCCGCAAAAAAAAAGATGCCTGAATTGCAAATGAACGCAAAACACTAAAGTGGATCAAGACATGTTGAAATCCAGCGGAGTAGCTAATCCTTGAGACTGAGGCAGAAGGAGCCAAGAATTGAAAGTATCCCACTGTGGTGTTATTCCAAAGCCTGATTTCACATGTCAGAGGAAGAAAATTTTGAGTTGCATTAACGGCAGCAAGGAAGAGTACAGGCTCTTTGAACAAAGGGAAGACGTGCGGCGTGTTTACTGCTTCAAGAACCCGAGAACCTGCTTGAAGGTTGCCGGTTTGCCGGCTACGGCACCGGCTGAAACCTAATCTATGAATCTGAAAGTTCTGGCAATATAAAGGACCTAAACTATGGATCCAAACTGTGTTCAAACGTCAGGGTTCTAGGGAGTTAACAACTGGAAGAGGGAATACAGGCCTCTAAGGAAATGACAGGCTCAGAGCCACATTCTTTCCTTGGGAGGGCAGAAAGGACCCGAAGATGGACAAGGACTACTGGGAGCCAGGGAGGCTTCAGCCCAGCTGTTAGAGCCACAGCCACTCACCCCCTCCTGCCCTGTGCCCAAACCCACAACCAGAAGGGCACAGTCTGCTCTCAGGACATTCCATCCCTTGGATTACTTGATGACGTCTCTGTCTCTACCCTCTGCCAAGCAGGGTACAATTTTCTAAAAGCAGGGGGATCCCTTCCCAAGAAAATAAACAGCATGGAACAACCAGCAGTCCCTTCCTGTCACCTATTCGGATTAACTGCGACGAAGTCAGACTTCCATACCGGCAACACAAAGCAAGACCTCCAAGCTCATACAAGCCAGAGTACGGCCCCTAAAAAAAAAAAAACAGCTGTCATTGTCCACTGGAAGGAATGACATTCATCTCTGCTCATTCAGAGCAGTCACTTAAGTCTGGGGGGACAGCCAAACCCTGCACAGGATACCCCACAACAACGGCAACACTTAGAATAACAGCAATAAATAGCCTTACTAATGCTTCACACCCCCACCCCCACAGAAAGACAACCCTGAAAATTTTTCCAACCTCTGCCGAGGATCATTTAGGGGAATACGTTCTTTGTTTGTGTTTTACTGGATCTAAAATGGGGCGATCACTGGTAACTGGCATCATTTAGCAGCCACCCAGTAAAGGGGCAAACTTCCTCCCCTCTGACCCCTTCGCCACTTATTATGAGCTCCCCTTTTGGGGGTGCTCAAGGAAAAAAGCCACTGACAAGATTGACTGGAGGGCCGGCGAGGTGTCTCAGTGGGTACAGGCGCCTGCCAGCAAGCCTGAAGACCTGCATTCAATCTCTGGGACCCACACAATGAAAGGAGAGAACAGATCCAAGTCAATTGTCCTGTAGTCCCCACATATATAGCCTGGCACACGTGTATACACACTCACATGCGTAGATACAAATAACACATTTCTTGACTTTTTTTTAAGAGATTGAGTAGAACCTCACACAGACAGAGTGTAACACTAATTAAGGTATCTGTTCTATTCTGGTTGAGGCAACAGTTGCTACCATAGCCTGCTCTAACTGGTTAACTCAGTGTCGAAAATAATCACCTCCCGTAAGTACTGTACTTTGCTCTTTCGGTCCTTGTGAGGATCGAACGAGATAATATGGATAAGGTACTGACTAGGAAACTGGCACACAAGGAACTCAATAAATAAAATATTAGAAGTTGTAAAGCAAAAAACGCTGTCCCCTGATGCCTCTCAACTTTCTTGGACTGGGAAAATAAAGCGATCGGTTTCACAGGCCAAGGCGGAGAAGCCTGGGCCGTCTCCAGCTGCAGGTCACTTGTTGCCATAATGTGGAACTTGTCCTAACGCAACAGGCACTCATGTCTCGCCCCCATCAGCTGAGAAGTGGCAGGAGAAGTGAAGGCATTCCACAAAGCCCCTTGCGACTCATCATATAAGACATCGGCCAGGAGTCAGGCATTCTACCAAAGAAATGTCCGTGTCATGAAGAAAAAAAAACGTAGCACCTGAATGTCCTAATGAGAAGGTTATTGCCCCGCCGTTGACTAGACTCTATAAAACTAGCTCTTATTTCAAGATTAGGCTACAGAGGCTCTTCCTACGCCACACCCAGCAATCCTTGGTGTTGGGTAGACTTAATAATTCCTTCTAGGTGCTAAAACTACTTGGGAATTTCAAAAACTGCAAGGTACATACGATATGTGAGAAGCGAGTTCTCTTAATCTGCACTTGATAGTTTTCTGCTCACTCCGAGTACACCCATGGCACACCAGGTTCGCCTTTCACCTGGAACACTGGAGTCTAGGGGCTGGCAGGGAAAATGTAAAGAGTGGCGAGAAGAACGTACGTCGAGGCTCCAGAAAAGATGACCCATCTACAGCAGTCATGAGACTGGGACCCAAAGAAAGTGGCCGGAAGCTTTGCCACTTTTGTTTAGTATTGGGTCTGCTCAGCTTGTTAAAGGGCAGATCCTGACATCACTTCAATCATTGCTAAACCATTCCTTTTGAAAATGCCGAAGGCCTGAGGGTTATACCCGTCCAGCTTGCACAGGACCAGGCTGTCTGACAATCCCTCGTCTGTAAACCGTGCTTTCTAAACCACGCAGGGCAGGTGCAGGCCTAATTTGGAGGCGAGCGAGTTAATGTTCTACCCTGTGCTGATTGCTTATATCTGTTTCACTTGATATAAGTTTTTATGATGACCCTTTATTACCATGGAAATGTACATCTACAACTCAAAGTAATAAATGCAAGTTGTAAAAGTCAGAGGTTTTTCTTTATTAGTTAATACATTCTAATCGAATAGTAACAGCAGTAAATAAACACTTTGAAAAACAGGCAAGTTACCCCCTATATCTGGAAGAAAAGTAAGTCAGTATTCTACACGGTAGAAGGGAGACCGCTGCTGATGTCCGTGGTCAGACAATTCAAGGACAACTCGAAAACTTCTAAAGCCATTTCCAAAAATCAATGGCAGTAGGTTAAGACTCACAGCTACGTCAAGGGGTTGAAATGTCTCTATCTACATTGGGTTTTATTATCGAGGATTGAGTTGCACCTGTGTAGCATGACATTCTTGTCTTTAGCCTTAAAGGAAAAGAGAGAAGTCTCTTCCGTTTGCACCAGTTTGAAATGTTTCTGTAAGTAAGGCTGTCTCGAAATGGATTACTACAGTACTCATTCACGGGAGAGTTCATACGTGTAGTAAAAAGACAAATACAGGATCTCACGGTGACTGGTTTTTGGTTGGTTTGGTTAATTGCATAAAATGAGGGGTAAATACAAGCATGATCGGTTTAACAAAACTCCTACCGCATACACCAGGATGGAAAGCATCCCGTGTTCTAACACAGACTGACCGCCAGGCATCTAGAAGTGGAGCTAAGCCTGGGTCAGCCAGGGTCTTTTCCTCCTTCAGAAACTCACATTGGGACTTTCTTGCCTATGGAGCTTGGACTTTTGACCCAGTGCATAGGAACCCGAAAAAGGCAAGTCTGGTAGCAAGATTCCCTCGCCTTTACTTGGGACGTTTTGTTTTTAATTTTAAAGGGCCATTTGGTCTTGATCAGCCATAGGAAAGGAGGCATCACTCAGCTAAAACTACCTAGGGGAATTTAAAAATACCTAGCTACATCTTCACACCTTTAAATTAGATTGAGCTCGATTGTCCTTAAGAAAGAGTTCTGCGCCGTTATCCAGAGAAGGGCCTCCGGGTCCTCTTATACATAGCTGCATTCGGAGAGTCTATATGAGGCATGTGTTTAAAAAAAAAAGGAGAGAGAGAAATACTTATACCTGGAATTTATAGTCTTCCAAGTAATCTTTTAGTCTTGTTGGTAAAGGCAGTCCCCAGATGGCACCGGTACATTTGTTAATGGTGAGGCGACAAAAATGCTGCAGAGACGGCGCTGACGTGTACAGAGGTTTGGTCAGATACAAGTGGACAGTCCCATTCCGGGGGGCTTCGGGGCCTGTCCGCTTATCCTTGCACATCTGAACATAGTAGTCAATCAGGTGAACCACACTGTCAAACTGCTTAAGCTTGGACTTGACACAGATGATGGAATCCAATCGGAATTTCCCTTCTTGGTACTCAATCCGCAAGTTAGTCGGTCCGGCTGACGTCTTAACAGATATAGTTAGTAGGTAGTCTGAATGCGAGCTATCTCTAATCAAGAAAGTTCCTTCGGGCGTCTCTTTTAATTTCTCTTTGGCTTCATTAACAGTCATACTTCCCCAGTACCATCCTGGGGTTTTCGTTCACAGAGAAAAAGAAAAGAAAGTGAAACAGTTAATTATAAGAATTTCTAGAATATGGTCTGCACTTGGCAGTCATCTTTCTACTTGTTTTGTTTGAGACGGGCTGCATGTAGCATAGGCTGGCCTCAATTTTACTTTGTAGCCAAGGATAACCTTGAACTTCTGATTCTTCTGCAATCACCTCCCAGGCCTGCACCACCATGCTCAACTAATTCTTCTTGTTATACCTATTTTTTAAAAATTGCCTGCTGGTGGAAGTTTATCAGGAACTATCACAAATCCTTTGATGGGTATTTAATAAACACTTAAGTCCATTCTAGGCACAACGGTAAGCCAAGTTCTTTCTTTTTAAAAGATTTTCCGTAGCTCTTCTTTAAACTACGTTAAGATTTTCTTCTAATGAGCCAAAAGAACATTTGCAATATGATAGACATGTTGGCTGAGAAAAAAAAATGATACTTTCAGTATAGTTAAATTGAGACAAAAACCTACTAAGTAAATTAGAAATAAATTAGAAGTTAGGGGAAAAGTGGAAAACTTATCTTCAGTATTTCCAATAAAAACAGAAGCATCTTTTTTGAATGGTTGGTAGCCCCCAGAGCTGCCCCCAAAGAACCTGTAATGTTTAGCCTCTTTTAGAAGCCCTAGGAAGCACTGCTTTGTGGACTGCTTTGGTTAAAACTAGCTAAGTTTGGGGGGAGAGTGCGTATTATCTGGAACTTTAAGTTGACAGTCTTCACTATATTCTTTTGGACTTTGCCCTGGTTCAAATTGTATTACAACCCCAATTACAACCCCTGTTCTCTGAAACTTTTATTTAATTGTTTTGGTCATATTCAGAATCTCACTTACAGAAGTGACTCAAGACATTTCATTTAATAAGTTTGAACAACGTGCCCTCCAATTCGGCCGACACCCCTCTTCAAACAACACAAACCGCCAGTATATATCCGGGAAACTTTTCCGAGGTGGGAAAGCCGGGGGCGGGGCGGGGGGAAGCAGAAAGAAAAGACTGGAACTTTTTCCCGTCCTTCCCACAATCTTATTGCTACCAAAAGTTGTCTTGCCTCAAGACAGATTTTAACTATAAGAGTTGCTTTCGGGAGAAAAATACTATATGTACTTTTTCTTTTCCCGCAGATGCAGGGAACCGCTTCCGCACAGCGCAGAGCGCCGCCTGAGACCAAGCTGTACCTGGAGGCTGTCCTGGGCACGGCCCTTGCCAGCTGCTCTCGGCCAGGCTACCCTGCAGCTGCGCTCCAAGCAGACTGTCTGTCTCCGAACTTGGCCGCCACCGTCCCGGGCTGCGGCGGAGGCTGAGCCCCGGGAGCGCAGGCAGCCCAGCCCCACTGGCCGCCGGCTCGCCCTCCGTTAAGGGAGGCGCCGGCCACTTTTCTCCCACGCGGGTGCGAGCAGGAGCGCCTAAGCCCGAACCCCGGTCGAAAGCAGCCCAGGGTCACCGCACTGGGACACCATTCCCAGCTCGCGCTCTGCCCTCCGCCCAAGCTCCAGCGTCCCTCCACTTTGCTTTTTTCGCCACCTAAGAACCCGCCGAGTCGGCGGGCATCCCTCTGTGCGGGTCCCAGGCTCCGGAGACGGGGACCGGACGCCAGGAGACTAGTCCCATCGCTCTCAGTGCTCCCCCACCTGAGCCGGCGTCCCAGCCGCGCTCTCTCCACCGCCTTGGGGGAGGCGCCCCGTCTCTCACTCCTTGCCAGTCGCCAGCTCCCTACCTGTTTGACTGAGCTCGCGCAGGGCCTTGGCCAGTCGTGCCGCCTCCGGGGACTGCTCCTCAGCAGACCCCGCGGTCCCCCACTGGCTCCGCGTCCTGTCCGCGCCATTCCCAGAGGGCTCCAGGCACCGCAGGGTCATGGGAGAGGAGTCAACACGTCAGAGACAGGTGGTCGCCCGAGCTGGGGGCCAGAAGACCTCGCGTCCTCCTTGGAAGTCACAGGGTATCTCAAAACGAGTCTCTGCGGGGTGTCCGAAATGGTGGCGGAGGGGGAGGGGACTGGAAGCAGCTGGTTCCTTCTCTCCAAATTCCGGCAGAATGGTGTGGCAAAGTCTCTCGCAGACACGGTCACCCACAGATCGCCTGTGAAGAGACAATGGGGCAGAGATTGGGTCAGTCTGGACTGGACCCCTACGGCCGAGGTGGGGGTGGGGAAAGAGACACGTGGAAAATCCCAGGGACTCCTCCGCCTGCGTGCTTCTGTACCATTTAACCCCAGGCATCCAGTCAACGCCCTGCCCAGCTCTAGGGGAAAGACGGGTAAAAAGAGAGCCCAGACCCAAGACGCTAGAGTTGGCTTGAGTGGAGAGGGTCAGATGGAAGACAGGGTGAGAATAAACAAGGTGTTTTCCCGCCCAAGAACTGTGCTGGAATCACACACAGGCAGCCTGGGGAACAGTCACCTGCGGGTCGGGATAGGCCTTTGTCAAGGGCAAATAGGAAAAAAGCAAAATAAATGCAAAGAACGTGGCAGTTCTCTGCACTTGGCATTTCCATCCCACACTTCGAGCAACCCCCTGGCCCTCGGGAGGATGCACCCGGCAAAACCTGGTTCCACGCCCTAAAGCGCCGCAGGGCTCCTGGGTCGCCAGCCGAGGGTGCTGCGGTGCGCTAGCGGTGCGCCAGCCGCTGCATCCCCGCCGCGAGGGCGGCCTCGGCCCCATTCCTGCGGCTTCCCGGAGCACGCTAGGGACAAGGACGAGGGGCGCAGCGGCGGTCGCTCCGAGACGCGGAATGCTGCTCTAGCAGCTGCCGCCGCGGGCGCTGTCGAGGAATCGGCCGGAGCGGGCAGCCCCCGCCCGAGCTCCAGATGAGGAGGCCGGGGATTGAGCCCGCAGCAGCGAGCGCAGCGGGTCGTGCCATCAACCAGCACCGAGGTCTTACCTCCGCCGCGGCGACTGCCGCCTCCGCACCAGGAAGCCTCCCCAGCGGACATGGGGCGGGGAAGCCGGGGAGAGGAGGGGTGCCCGTCTGAGTTCCCCCGTTGGTGTTTATTTGAAGAACGAGATGCCTGGGGATGCAACCGGCTCTGCGCTCGGTAGAAGCACCCGGACTTTGCTGCGCCGAAAGCAGACAAAAAAAATCCCAGGGATCGTCGCCTCGCTCTCCCCAGACACCCCAGGCTGACACCCCTGCTCGCTAGTGCCGGGTTTCCCTCCAGCAGTGGCGGAGGAGATGGGAGAAAGAGAAGGGGTGGGGGAGCAAGGGCGGAGGCTGGCTGGGAGGAGCGGGAGATCAGGTTATTAGGATTATAAATTTGGATAGCAGTGGTTGGGGGGTTGGGGGCTCCGAAGACTTCGCGAGGCTGAGAAGGAACGCAGGAGAGGAGGCAGTTGCATCCGGATGGGGCAGAGCCGCGACTCGAACTCTTCCCCGAGAGCCCTAAACTGAGGAAGCCCAGGCAGTCCGCCTGCTCCAGCGCTCTCACTCCGCCGCCCTCCCCCGCTCCCCCCCCCCCCCGCCACTCTGCCCCGGGCGGAGCCTTCGGGCTTCGTGAGCGGTACCTGCCGCAAGCTTCCAGGCTCGGGGCACAAGGGATCTTGAGTCCGCGCGCCCGGAGCCCCGGCGCGCACTGTCCGCGACCCGCGCAGCGTCGGCGGCTGCGGGAGGGAAGGCTCATGCTTCAAGGGAAGCCCAAGGCCCGCGAGCCGCAGCGGCGGCGAGACTTGGCAAGAGTTAACCGTCTGTCCCCTGAGCAGAGTATGCGCGCGACTTCCCAGCCCCGCGCGCCTCCCTCCCTCCCTCCCTCGCGCGCTCGCTCGCTCCCCGCCTCCCTCCGCCCCTCGCGCCCCGCCCGGCCGCTGCGGAGGCCGCTTTCCAGGAACTTTCCAGGAATCCGTCTCACGTGACCGCAGCCCCCGCCAGCGCTTTAAAGAGGCTCGGGCGCTAATGCGCAGGCTTCAAGGGAGCCGGCCTGAGAGCCGGTGCGGGTGCCGGTGGCTGCGGAGTGGCGGTCTGGGACTCCGCCCTCCTCTGACCCTGCACCTCGGGGTGCTCGGGGACAAGTGGGAGAAGTCCCTAGCCAGTGCCTGCCCCTATCCGCAGCAGCTGAGCACTTTGGTCCCCGTCCCCCCTCCTAATAGCTGTAGCCCCTCTCCGGCTCGCCATGGGAGGAGGGGATCTTTTTCCAGCCTTCCACACCACCACCGGCCTGCCAGATGCGACCCTCTGCATCCGGGGTGTATGGACAGACGGGAGGCGGGGCGGGGGTGGGGGTGGCCAGAAGTCGGTCCATCCCTCTCTAAGACACACGGAGCGGGGGGAAAGCAGGCTAGGGAAAGCAGGCTACTGCCCAGGTCGATGACCCCTCCTGGGGGCCTCGGGAAGCGAACCAGAGGCGGTCCCCCCCTCCGCCGTTGCCCTAGAAGACCGAGAGCGAGCGGAGACCAGCGCCTCCTTAAAGCCGCGCCGCGCACTGCTCTCAATCCCTCCCCCTGGAGTTCGGGCGGGTAGTCCCCTGCACCAGCCTTGCCCAGCTCCTCCCTTCCTCCTCCGCTCAACTCCAACGTGTCCTTCCGGAAGCCCCGAAAGGCCCACCCGGCCCACCTGCTCGGACCCACAGAGAAGGTGCCCTTACCTGTGCCCCGGTCGGTTGCGGGGTGACGGGCCCGGTGCGTCTGTCTCTGTGATTCCCTGCAAAACCGGGGACCCGGATCCCAGCACCTCTTTCCTAATGGGACCCTTACCTTGCACACTGTTGGAGGTCACCTGGCCTCCCATCCTACATTCATGAACGCCGGGCCCTGAAAAGTGACCCACTTTAAATGTGACCTACTTTTTTCCCGAAAAACAAACAAACAAACAAAATAACACTCATGGGAAAACCAGATTCAAAACTTCGATAACCACTTTTCTTTGAAATACTGTTCTGTTGCATCACCGCTCAAAAGCCTGAAAGGTCAATGGCCACTTTTAGTTGAAGCTGCGGCTATGGGGAAGTGGGGCAAGGGAGGTTAGGAGAGGGTGGGGGAGGCGCGGTTTCCAAGCCTTTCCTGGTGCCCCGCCTGCCGGCCCTGGAAGGAAACACAACCAACCAGCTCCAAGGTCAGGAGCCCTGGACCAATTTTTATCCACAGTAATTTTTTTTCCTCTTAAATAATCCTATACACGTGACAGGACGGTGAACAGGGGACATAACGCAGTTTAGAGAGGGGCTTTGTCGGCGATGGATTCGTAAGCCTGGAGCTGTTTGTTTTCTTGGACTCTTCGATGGGAGGGGTGGAGCCTAGAGAAGTTTGAGAAAGCCTGTAGCACAAAGCGGTTGAGTAACTGAACAGGGCGCTCGCCTCCTTTACACCCCTAACCTTTTCCGGAAAATTAAAAGCTAGATGCAAACTGTTGGGGGCAGGTTAACACCGATGAACAAATCAGATCCCCCATGGCGTCTCCAAGTAGTCGGAGGCCCAAATTAAACTTTAAACCACTAAAATGTCTCTGGTTCACAAAGGTCAACATTTTCTGTATGAGTGATGGTTTCTCGGTAAAGAACCTAAGAGAAAGTGTGTGCCTGTGCTTATGAATTCATCAAGTGTGTGTGTGCAAAAATTAAACAAATCAGCCGGGCTGTGGTGGCGCACGCCTTTAATCCCAGTACTCGGGAGGCAGAGGCAGGCGGATCTCTGGGAGTTCGAGGCCAGCCTGGTCTACAAGAGCTAGTTCCAGGACAGGCTCCAAAGCTGCAGAGAAACCCTGTCTCGAAAACCAAAAAACAAAAAACAAAACAAAAAAAAAATTAAACAAATCAGTTGGACTAAATCTTGCAACTGTGAGTGTGTTACTTTACTGTGACTGTGTTACTTTACTGTGTTACTTTACTGTGACTGTGTTACTTTACTGATTTCTGTGCCCAAACACCTGGCAGCGGCAGTGTAGGGGCAGAAGGACTGATTTTGTTTCATGGTTTACAGGACATGGCCAAGGAAGGCCTGGGAGCTGGAGGACCCCTTCCACATAGGCGGGAGTTAGTGGTGCCGTCTGCTGGAGAAGTGGCCAGGAAACAGGTATAATCGGTTACTTATACAAGCAGAGAACCCCACTCCAACAACCCACTTCCTTCAGCGAAACTCCACCTCCTAAGACAGAGGTTCTCAATTGCCTCAATGCTGTGACCTTTTAATACAGTTCCCCGTGCTGTGGTGACGCCCCTCCCAGCCATAAAATTATTTTCATTGCTACTCCATAACTGTGATTTTGCTTCTGTTATGAATCGTGACGTAATCATTTTTGGAGACAGAGAGCTGACAATGGGGTCCCGACCCACAGGTTGAGAACCATTGTTCTAAAGGCTTTACAACTTTCCAAATTAGTGCCACCAGTTAGGAAGCGGTATTCAAACCCATAAGCCTGGAGGAGATATTTCTCCATTTTTGGCTCCTGGGCCTTTGCACAGCTGTGTTTCTAGAATGTCTCCCCCTGATCCAGTGCAGGGCGGATTGTCATCATTCACCTCAGTCACCTCAACCAAGAGTCACGGTCCACAAATATTACTGTAGGCACACAGTTTACTGCCGGGACACCAAGCTATGTAGGATTTTTCAGAATCCTACAGATTTTGCATACAGGAACTATATTAAAGAGTCACAGCATTAGGGTGATTGAGAACCTTTTGTTTCTAGACTGTTTTATGCCCAGGGTTTTGTCAGTCTCTTAAATCCTCCACAAACACTGTGGGAGCCATGCCGGAAATGTCTAGGAGATCCTGGCAAGCAGAAAGGGAAAAACAAAATTATGCAATTATGCAAGCATCTGGGCAAAACCAGGAGTGGATGCGGAGACAGGAAAAGTAAGTATTTGAGGGTAACAGAAAAGGGGTGAATTTTAAAATCTGACATTCTTTAGTATTTTTGATAGTCATTATTTGGGCAAAGTCACTTGTGAATCAATGTCTTCAATTGCCCTGACGTAGAATATCTTATTGACCTTGGGCTTCGGCATTGAAGGACCCCTCTGCTGAGCTCTCATCCTGTCCCTCGTCATCACCTTTGGAGACGTCTGATAGGCATCTCCAATTAAATGTCCCAAACTGAGTCCTGATGGTCCCTCCCACTTAGGAGAGGAGCACACCGTGCCTTTGCACCCTCCCTGCCGCTCCTGCCACTCATCCCAGAGCTCAGGTCAAAGGCGTCAGAGCGTCACCCACCTGACTGCTTTCCTGTGCACCTGTGGGCCAATCTTCCCATTCTGATTTCCCAACAAACTTAGTCTTGAAGGGCTTGCCACACGTCTAGTGCACACCAGGACAAACCGCCCGGGTCACTGGGGTGTCTGCTAAGTGACTTCCTTGCGCTTTTGCGGCCTCTTGACAGAGAACCAAGAGTAAATATGTTGAAACTGAGTCCTTACTATGATACATGGAGGGAATGGGGGGGGGGTTGTTCACAAAACTAAAGAGCCCCTTCCATTCCCGGCATTGGGGAATAGCCTGGACTTGAACACCCCTTCTAAGGGCACCAAACCAGATGTGTTTGTTTTGCAATGAGGATATGCTAATACTGTAATTGAGACATTTCTACCAATTTACAGAAGTTGGGTGACCAATAGGTGATCTTTGGCAACTAAGTCTGATAGGAATGAGTCTCTCATGTACTAGTAGGCTGAAAGTACGTATTTAAGGGTCCACTACCCCTCCTCCTCTTTAAATGCATCCCATCCCACATCTTTATACCAGTGACACAGAGCATCCTCAGCCCTCTCTGGTTCTGGGATCATTCACTCCTCTAGAGCACACATAAGCCTGTTATCCACAGGAGTAGCTCAGGCCCTGGGACACAATGCCCTGTCTAGTGGCACAATCCCCTCAGGCATCAGAGCCTTGTCTTCAAGCCTGGAGAAACGCTTCAGGAGAAACAGCAATGATGACCAAGTAGGGTCAGAACGAAGACAACAGGAAAAGGAAGCTGGGGCTGGAGGGGCAGAAAGAGATTCCTGCGCCTTGGAACCCAACCTGCATGAAGCTGTCTTCTCTTGGGATTCGTGGGTACGAGAACCGATGACTTGAATTTCCCCGTCCTCGTTTGATTTGGACTTCTGTAAGTGTAGCCGGGACATTCTCATGCTGTCACTGGGCTAAGTGTGGAGGGACTTAAAGGGAAGGAGTGGAGTAGAGTCCTCAGAAGGGGAAGACGGGAGCTATTATCTATGCTAAGAAGCATCTCCCACTTTTCATTCCCATGTCCCTCTTTTTAAAAAAAAAAATAGGGGCTGGAGAGATGGCTCAGAGGTTAAGAGCATTGCCTGCTCTTTCAAAGGTCCTGAGTTCAATTCCCAGCAACCACATTGTGGCTGACAACCATCCGTAATGGGGTCTGGTGCCCTCTTCTGGCCTGCAGGCATACACACAGACAGAATATTGTATACATAATAAATAAATAAATATTTAAAAAAAATAGTTCATTTAAATTCATTTTATGTGCAGTGGTGTGAAGGTGTCAGGTGCCCTAGAACTGGAGTTACAGACAGCTGTGAGCTGCCATGTGGGTGCTGGGAATTGAACCTGGGTCCTCTGAAAGAGCAGCCAGTGCTCTTAACCACTGAGCCATCTCTCCAGCCACTTTTCATTCCCATGTCCCTTTCCTAATGTCCTATTTGTGCCATCCCTGTAGCTGAGGACTCACCGGAGGCCAAAGAAAGGAGAAGAGGAGCCCTGGAATGGGCGCCCCTAGCCAGGGTTAAGGTTCAGGAGAAGTGAGGCAGATAGAAGCCATTCTCTAGACTTCTGAGACCTAAGAATAGCAGGTGGCTGGCCATGCCCTCAGATTTTTCCTACAACGGTGTTTGCTGATGGGTGGAGCCAGTTAGTACTATTCACATCAGAGCTCTCTCAGGAATTCTTGTAAAAGCAGAAACCACAAACCACCTGCCTAGGGGCTGACTTCTTCAGACTGGTTGGTGGGCGCACCACCATTCAATACCAGAAAGATTAAAAAAAAATCGATGGATTTCATTCCCACCCAGATATCCTGCTTAAACCCCTCTCTTGCCCAAGTGTATGATCTGTCAACGTGAGGTCGCATTCCCTCAAGACAGCATCAGCTGAAGCAGAGCAGTGGCTGCCTTCTTTGGCCAGCACACAGTCATCCCATTGGCTGCAGGCCTCCCCCATTCTGTGATGTCCCTGGCATTGCACATAAATTGTTTTTTGTAGGGAACCCTTGTAGTTTTATCTTATGGTGGAGGAATAATTCTCTATACCTTAGCGTCCACCCATAGTGAGAAAATAAGAGAAAGCCCCCAAAACATTGAATACAGAGCCAGTGAGATGGCTCAATGGGTGAGATGCTTGCCATGGAGCCTGACAACTGAGTTCTAACCCTTGATCCCACATAGTGGAGGGAAAGGACCAACTCCCACAAGCTGTCCTCTGACCTTCAAAGATATCCCTTTGCAGGTTTATGCTGTGGTACGCACACACACATGCACAGGTGCGTGCACCCACCCCCCCACACACACACATAATTTAAAGATATTTTAAAAGACTAATTGTATCATGGCAAGAGGAAGAAAGCATATTTGTCCATGGAAGTGAAGTAACTCCTTGTGTTGAAGAGACTGGGTTCTCGCTGTGGGAGTGGTGGCTCACACGCCTTTAATACTAGCTTGAAGGCAGAGGCAGGCAGATCTCTGTAAGTTCCAGGCCAGCCTAGTCTACAAAGGAGTTCCAGGGCAGCCAGGGCTGTTACACAGAGAAATCCTGTCTCGTAAAAACAAACTAACAGGAGAGACAGGGAGAGAGGAGAGAGGAGAGACTGGATCCTCACGGCTGACTTATTTCATTCTTTTATGTTCCTGCCTAGTCTTACAGGCTTTTGGGTACAAGTTGCAACTAAGATTTTCTCTGGAAACACACACACACACACAAAAACCTGCTGGGTGCGTTAGCAGACACCTTCAATCCCAGCACTCAGGAGACAGGAGCAAGAGGCTCTCTATGAGTTTGAAGCCAGCCTGCTCTTCACAGTGAGTTCCAGGCCAGGTGGGGCTACCTAAGGAGACCCTGTTTAACAACAACAACCACATCAAAAAAAAAAAAAAAAGCCTCTTCAAGGTTCACTGTAAATCCCGGGCGGATTAGCCTCAAGTGAGAATCCGGATTGTGTAGGGACTTAGCCCCATCCATTGGGGGCGTGTTCGCCTCGGGCTGATGTTTACGGATAAATCTGCCGGGCGTGAGCCCAGCAGCCCTTTTCTTCTTTTGCTCCGCTTTTCCAGTGCTCCGCGGAAACCTGTGGTCCTGTAAGTCTATTTCCTTATTAAAGCTGTATATATCTATATAATCTGTCTACATTCATTTGCGCCACCACAGGATTGCTTGCGTAGGCTGTGCGGAGCTCTACGTAAGTACTTCTGAGAAGTTGAGGTTGCCTTTGGCTGCTGTAGGGACTCTGTGACAGGACTGGCCTGTGGCGTCAGAAGTCATTCATCGTAAGACTTTAATTCTGAGAAAGAGACCATTTCACCAGTGCAAGACTGTTTTTATCTCCTCCTCCTCCCCCAATGCTGCTCTCACCTCTCCTCTCCTTTTTTCTCAACACACCATGCCTGCCTCAGGGCCATTGTTCCTTCCCAAATGCTTTCTCCAATATCCATCAAGGCAATCACTGAACTCAAGGGCCTTTGTTCAAAAAGGCTTCTTCTCCCACTTTTCTGCCCTGTTAAGCTTAACTTTCACCTATGAATTTGCTGGTACTTGTCACTTCAGCGGTTGTTCCTTTGCTGTGTTCCCTATCTTTTCCCTGGATGTGTAAGTAGAAACCTGGTCTGTGTCCTCACTGCTGTATCTTGAATTCTTTAAACTCCCTCCCATCCTGGCTATGCTAGGCATCCACCAGAACTCAGAGACTGGGAGAACAAATGAGTCTTTTATTATTGTTGTTGTTGTTGTTATTTTATCTTCTTTCTGGCTTGGGTCTCCTTAACTTTTTCATCTCATGCTTTGATGTGCTTTCTTGGCTTGCTCTTGTGATTAACTTTACTCTTAGGCCTGCAACCAAGAGGAGCTCAGCTTCCATGAAGTTTTCCCCCAATCCCTTGTGAGTCTGACCACCTACAAATAGTATCTAGTCAAGAGCATGGACAAGACTCATCTCATCAACACGGCACATTCTTCCAACGTTCTAGGCCTTTTGGGTTTACCCCTTGAGAACATCTCAGGGCTGTGGGAGAGGCTCCATCTTGGGATGATTCCAACAAGGGGTGAGACCTCTTGTGAGAAAGCAAAGTTCTACAGAAGGCTTCGAAGTTTCAGCTGGCTTCACGGAAGAGGGCGCCTTGATCAAGAACCTTGGTGGATATTAATATTTTTGCTGTTCTTCTGAGTGACACCAGTGGACATGCAGTGGTGCATGTATGGGGGTCAGGAGAGTCAAACAATGCATGTGTGGGAGTCAAAGGACTCAGTTCCACCTTTGTGTGGTGTGGTGGTTTGAAAGAAATTGGCCCCCAAAGGGAGTGGCACTATTATTAGCAAGTGCGGCCTTGTTGGAGGAAGTGAGTCACTGTGGGGGTGGGCTTTGAGGTCTCCTATGCTCAAGCTGTGCACAGTGTCACAGTTTACTTCCTGTGGATGAAGATGTAGAACTCTCAGCTCCTTCTCTAGCACTCTGCCTGCCTGCCTGTTTTCAGTGTTTCCTGACATGATGGTCATGGACTAAACCTCTGAAACTAAATTAAATTAAGTTAAATGTATTCCTTTCTAAAAGTCTCTTCACAGCAATTGGCACCCTAACTACAGCATGCAGTTGGCACTTTGTAGGGTCGGCTTCTCTCCTTTCACTTTTATGTGGGTCCCAGAGATCAAACCCTGCTTGTCAGACTTCTACAGCAAGGTCTTTACCCTCTGAGCCATCTCTCTGGACTTCCTCTAAGCTTTTGTTTACTCCTTAGCATCATGAGAAAAAGGTGAGCTGAATGCACTATTATGTTTCCTCCTCAGGCTGGAAGAATAGTTCAGTTAGTAACGTGTTGGCCTTGGTAGCACAAAGACCTGAGTTGGATCCCCAGAACCCATGTGAAAAGAAGCCAGGTATGGTGGTACCTGCAGCAACTGTAGTGCCGGAAGGCAAAGACAGGTGGGTCCTTGGGGCTCACTGACCACCCAGACTAGCCTAATTGGTGCGCTCCATGCCAGTGAGAGAAACTATCTGAAAATAGCAAGGTCGAGAGTGTTCAAGGAATGACAGCAAAGGTTGTCCTTTGGCCCCTACACACTATTTACTGGCATACATACATACAAATTTGTACACACACACACACACGAGTTTTCTTCTCATTTGAATTACCTCCAACTCCTGCTCCATAACCTCCCAAAGAACAGTTGATGGTGTCATTAGCCCTAGGCTTCTAAATGTTTTCGACTTTCCAGACATTCACAAGGGTCAAAGTCTTCTGTGGTGGTGTGGTAATCCAGACAGGCAAAATAAATGCGTATCAATAAACAACACACGCCATTCCTGGCTCAGTCACGGAATTCTGAGAAACTTTAGGCAAAACTTGAGAGCCAAAAAAGCAGCTCTCACCAACCATAGTCCCCTCCACACACCACAGGAAAAACTGCATGCACCTGCTAAAAAGGAAAGCCAACTGATCATGTATCAATATTTTCTGAAATCTTAGCCTGGTAAAGTTATATTATGCCTGCCTCGCCACAAAGAAAGTTTAGCCTGGCAGGCAGTGGTGGTGCAAGCCTTTGATCCCAGCACTTGAAGGCAGAGGCAGGAAGATCTCTGTGAGTTTAAGGCCAGCTTGGTCTACAGAGAGGGTTCCAGGACAGCCAGGACTATACAGAGAAGTCTTGTCTGACAAAACCAAAAAGGAGGAGGAGAGTCTACAAACATGGACCTCCCTTTATATGATGGCTGCAATCACTCTCCTCTGGGGCTTTATATATTCCTGGTTTTTGTAACCACCCTTTGATGATAATTGAAACAAAAAAAAATGGTAAGCAAAACTAAGGTAAAATACATTACTCAGACAGTTCTGTAGT
The DNA here is from genome assembly GCF_950005125.1 of Chionomys nivalis. NCBI lineage: Eukaryota > Metazoa > Chordata > Mammalia > Rodentia > Cricetidae > Chionomys > Chionomys nivalis. Next base: position 10,556,021 of record NC_080110.1, read on the forward strand.
TGCAAGCAGATCAGAAACAATAGAATGGTGTGCACAAAGGTAACACTTTACGTGGGAAAAAAGTTGAGAGAGAAAACTGCTTTTAAAATAGGTCATTCAAATAATTGTGAGTGCTGGTCCAAAGGGTTAAAGATGTGTTTATTTCATGTGTTTGAGTGTTTTGTCTGCATGTAAACATCATGCATGCCTCGTGCATGCAGGGGTCAGAGGAGGGCATCAGAGCCTGGAACTAGAGAAACAAATGCATGTATGCCACCAATTGGGTTCTGGGAACTGAACCTGGGTCCTCTGGAAGAGCATAAAGTGCTCTTAACCACAGAGCCATCTCTGCAAGTCCCTCCAAAACATGTTTGTCTCTCTGTCTGTCTGTTTGTTTTCTAAGACAGGAGCTCACATTGTAGCTCTAGTTGGCCTAGAACTCACAGCAATTCTCCTGCATCAGCCTTCAGAATGTTGAGATTACAGGCTGAAGTCACAACACCTGGCTTTCTCAGAAATTATTAAGGATTATCTAGGGAAAAGTCATATCTTTTCTGTTTTGTTTTAATATACTCCCAGACAAGAAGTATGTGAGTATCTGTATGCCAAAAATCCTAAAATAAACATTAAAGTCTTGTTTCTTCTGAAACACACAAAACACACACAAATCCTCTTTAGAATTTGGTTCCCAGGACTCATGGGGAATGGTTTACAACTACATGTAGCTCCAGCTCCAGGGGATTCACACACACACACACACACAAGCACGCATGCACGCACATGCACACGCATGTGCACACACACGCACATACACATACAATTAAAAATAAATCTTTGCAAATAGCTCTCAAGACATCAAGGTCATAAATTCTGCCTTTTCCTTTGGCTTTTCCAATACTTTCTGGGAAGATTTTTATTACAAATTCCCCTGAACACGTTTTTTTTTTCTCTCTCTCTCCCTCCCATTAAAAAACACATTCTTAGAAGAGGCAAATTTGTCTGGCAAAATCAACAGGCAATTACTTGTCGTTCTCGACATAATATTTTAAGCCCACAGTCTACAATGCATTCTACTCTGCCACAACTCCCAAGCTTTACCCTACCACATACTTATTGTCAACTAGATTAATTTTATTGCGCTCGGTTGATTCCAGCTGCAAAATTGCACGAATAAGCATGGTTTAAGGAGCGGGGAAGTGGCTCAGTTGGTCAGTTCTTACCATACAAGTATGAGAACTTGAGTAAGGATCCAAGCCCCCACATAAAAGTTAGGCACCAGAGGATATGCGTGTAATCCCAGCACTGGGGCAAGGAGTGCTGCCCAGAGAAAGAAGGGTCCCTGGGACACGTTGGCCAGTCAGGTAAGCTCTGGGATCATGCATGTGGGATTATGCATTTTTTCTATGGCTGTGAGAAAACACTGCGAACACCCATACCTTAAAGAAGGAAGGCTTTTTTTGTGGGTTCCGGTGCCAGAGAAGAAGAACTGACATCAGGAGACCAGAGCAGGAAGCTGAGGGATCACACCTTCAACTGTAAACACAAAACAGAAAGCAAGCATAAGGTGGAAGTGAAGTGGAGATCGCTCCTCTTGCGTAAGAACCTAGAAATGGCACACTGGGTCAGAAAATAAGCGTACGTTTACAGTGATAAGAATCTGTAAGGTGTTTTGTTATTTATTTTAGAAAGCTCGCATAGGGTGCTGGACAGAACTCACCCATGAAGCCCCTTCTTCCCATGCATACAATATGACATTTTAAAGTAGAATAGCAAATGATCTGTTATATTCCATCTCTCCTGCTTGACTTAAAGTTCAACAACAAAGTCTATGCTTTCTCTACCTCCAGAGTAAATCGGCGATCGGTTTCATGGCCTGCATGGCCTCAGCCTTGTGTCCTCCTCTGTCTTTACCTCTCTACTACTCCAGGACCAGTCCTTTGTCACCTACAAATCAAACAGCATTTGTCCCCCTGCCAAGAACAATCCCTCTTCTCCAAATTCCTCCCATATCTAATAATCACATTCGTCATTTCTTAGTCTCGTCCAAGCTACTCTTTCCTTTAAGCCTAACTCCCTGTCTTAGTTACTGTTCTGTTGCTATGAAGAGCCATCATGACCAAGGCGAGCCCTAGAGGAGAACGTTTAATTGGGGTTACAGCTTCAGAGGATGGGGAACATGGCAGCAGGTGGACAGGCATGGCGCCGATCCACAGGCAGTAGACACACAGAGAGGGGCTGGGCCTGGTGTGAGCTTTTGAAACTTCAAAGCCCACCCCCCGTGATACACTTCCTCCTAATCTTTCCCAAACTGTCCCCAGAGAACCAAGCATTCAAATCTATGAGCCTTTGAAGGCCATTCTCATTCCCAATACCACAGTCCCTAATCCTGTCCAGTCCCACATCCCCAAACGTTTCCAACAATGCCTCTGCACGCAGGTCCACGTAGGTTAATACCTAGCATGCTATTCAAACGGCTTGTTTTCCCAGCTACCCTATGCATTCCATCAGCTCGAAGGCTACAAGTGTTTCGTTTACTCTGGTGGCAGTAGTAATAATCATGCCAAAGTCCATTCAGACTGGAAAATAAAATTCTTTACCCCGAGACGTTTAGAAACTACAGAGATGTATTGCTTGCTCACAGTCCTGGCCCTGGGAGAATAAGATCATGTGCCTGCAGATCCCTCATCTGCTGAGGGCTTCTTCTTTCTCTTTCAAAGGTAGCACCTCCTGATTGTGACATCACACAACCCCAAGGGCAAGCGCCATCTCTCAGACCGCTTTCCGAATACGTGAATTTCATTTTGAGGGTCCCGCCTTAATCATCTCCAAATTGCTCCCTTGGAGAGTAGTGAGCTGCAAGAGAACACAAATATTCAGACTGCGGTGAGTGATCATTTTAAAAAGAACTTTAGTTATTATCGATTAGGTACTTAATGCGGGCCACACATCCTTCTAAGACAGTGATCCTCAATCTTCCTAATGCCTTTAATACAGTTTCTCATGTTCTGGTGACCCCCCCACCATAAAATTATTTCACTGCTACTTCATAACTATAATTTTGCTACTTTTATGAATCATAATGTAAGTATCTGTGTTTTCTGATGGTCTTAGGCAACCCCTGCGAAAAGGTCATTTGACCCAGGGGTTGTGACCCACAGGTTGAGAAACACTGTTCTAAGGGTTTTTGACTCATGGACATTCCACAATCTTTCCACACAGGTCTTGTTAAGATCACCTTGTACTGTAAACAGAGGTTGTGCTTTGTTTCCTGGCTGCCCAGACCTGAATAATCACACAGAAACTATATTAATTACAACATTGGTTGGCCAATGACTCAGGCGTATTCCTAGCTAGCTCTTACATCTTAAATTAACCCACTCCTATTAGTCTGTGTATCACCATGAGGCTGTGGCTTACCAGTAATGTTCTGGTGTCCCTCTCCTTCGGCAGATACATGGCATCTCCCTGACTCCGTCTTCTTTCTCTCTGCCTTCAGTTTAGTTTTCCCACCTAGCTCTATGCTGCCCTGCTATGGGCCAAAGCAACTTCTTTACTAACCAAGGGTAATAAGACATATTCACAGCATACAGAGAGGAACCCCACATCATTGTACAAATCAAGAACCTGAACTTCAAAGAAGCCATAACGTGTGCAGTATTAGCATTCCAAGAAGGATATTGATAAACAAAACAGGTATCACCATTCCTCCAGTTTCCTGGTATGACGCTTGTCAGCAAATAGACTTCCAATAATATTTGCAGAATTGATCTGAAGTTGTACCTGGAATAGCAGCTCGGCCTGGCAGAGAAGAGAGGGCGGGGAAGGCAAATGTTCATGAACTTGGGTCCACATCAGGGTTAGGACCGGGTGATACAGGGCTGGAAAGACTCTCAGTACTCCTGTACCATCCCCATTCAGAAGCTGTTTTCTGTCTAGGGAGCACCTGAATCTGCTGCTGTTTCAGTTACTGACTGCAGTTTCATAATCACTGTTCCGCTGCTCAAGGCAAAGCACAGAGCGACTTCGGTGTCCCAGAACCGCCTCTGCCTCTGCAGCCAAAGGTAGTTTTTAACTAAGTCTCTATCATTCTAGTTTACCAATAAAGACGCGGGAGTCAAAACTAGGGTGAAAACCTGCCAGCTCCGAGAGGCTGAGAAGCAACCAGCTGACTCTCCTCCTTAGCCAGGGACCCAGCAAGAAGGTGTTGTGGAATGATCTTTTTATATACTATAAAGATGTGTCCCTCTGATTTGGTTTAATGAAAAGTTGGGAAGAAAAGCAGAGTCGCCGAGGACAGCCTGGTCTACAAAAGCTAGTTTGAGGATAGATTCCAAAGCTACAGAGAAACCCTGTCTCAAAAAAAAAAAAAAAAAAAAAAGCCAGGTGGTGTTAGTGCATGCCTTCAATCCCAGCACAGTGTGATCAAATATTTCTCAACACAGGCCCACTTTCAGAGCCAGCTTCTAAGTGAGCTCAAACAGTACATGCTCATTTCCTAATATAATGTACATCACACTATCCCCTCCCAATTCCATGTCTCCTCTTCTTCTTCCTTCCCCCTCCTTCTTCTCCTCTTTCTCCTCATCTCTTTCCTTTGATAATGCACTGTTCTACTTTCCTTTTTGTTGCTATGGAAAACACACTCTCACCAAAAGCAACTTAGGGGATGAAAAGATATATTGGGGTTACACTTCCAGGTCATGGTCCACCATTGAGAGAAGTCTATAGTAGGTCTTTCTCATTGGACTTTCTTGGGCCACAAGCCCCCAAATAATGACACAGAGACTTGTTATTAATTATGAAAGTTTGACCTTAGCTTAGGCTTATTACTGACTAGCTCTTAAAACTTAAATTAACATGTTTCTATTAAATCTACGTTCTGTCACAAGGCTTGGTTACCTCTCCTCTGTAGTGTGTACGATGTCCTGTCTCTTCTCTCCTGCCTAGCTATTGGCCATTCAGCTCTTTATTAAACCAATCACAGTGACACATCTTCACACAATGTAAACAAATATTCCACAACAATTCTCCCTCCTTCAGCAGTCACCAACAGCCAATAGCACCGAAGTTTCTCCCCTATCCATTTGGTGGAATTTGGACTGGCTCGATCTTGCCCAAGTAACCACAGATGCTCTGAGTTCTGAAAGGCAATGGCCATGTCATGTCCAAAACATAGCCCTTTACAGCCCACCTTTCCATCCTCAGGCCTTTGCACTCTTCCCAGCCTCTCTTCTGCGACGCTCCCTTAACCTGGTGAGAGGCGTGACCATAGATGTGTCTCCTTCAGGCATGAGCGCTCACAGTCTCTTGTTCTCTGTACTCTGATCAATTGGGAGCCTCTGTAGTAGCCATTGCCCACTGGAAAAAGAAGCTTCTATGACTAAGAAACATCAATCTATGAGTATAAACAGAAATATTTAGAAGGAAGTTTTGACAACGTGACCATTCCGCAAAAACAACAATAGCAGATTGGACCTAGATCCTCCCTAGGGTCCTTGACTTTCCAGTCCTCCAACCCCCACCTCTATACACTGGGATTACACATGTACACAGCCATGCCCAATTTTATGAGATGCTAAGAATCAAATCTAGTGCCTTGTGCATTCTGGACAGTTGCTGATTGAGCTAAAACTGATTCTAGGATCAGGCAACACTTCATTCCATAGAAGGGTTTTCATAGGCTCGGCAGAGGGGCTTGATCCTTCCTGTAGGTTGAAGATCTGAAATAAATAAAAGTTTAAAAAAAGAAGGGAAGGAAGGAAGGAAGGAAGGAAGGAAGGAAGGAAAAGAAAGAAAGAAAGAAAGAAAGAAAGAAAGAAAGAAAGAAAGAAAGAAAGAAAGAAAGAAAGAGAAAGGTGAATTTGTCATGTCAGACTGCTCTCCTGGAAAAGCACCGGGCTGAGAGACACAGGAATAGAAAAATATGTGATTAATATTGGATTACTTCAGGTTACCAATTTTGGTGAGGGATTAAGGCAGAAAGAGCGCCATTGTCGAGCCAGCTGAAGCTGCCTCTGGGGAAATCGAGCTGTTATCTTTCACCTGATTTCTTGGAAAGCCAGATACCAGTTTAGTTTCAGTTTAGTAAATTGAACTTTAGTGTGGTTCAGGAACGTGGTCCACGATGGCCCGCAATTTTTACTTAACACTATACAGTCGGTCATACTGTATGCAAATGAACAGTCAGTTGAGGGGAGCCGGGAAAGGGTGCGCTTGCAGAAGCCTCTGAGGGTCTGACATGCGTTAGCCTCTTGAAGGGCGAAAGTATTCTTCACCCCAGAGGCTCTTTAAGCCCTGTCGAAGAGGAGCTGGTGGCAGCTTTGCTAAGCAGACACGGTTGCCCATCGGTCATTGTGGTAGCTTTCTGTTGTTGTAACAAAATACTAGAAATAATGAGTTTACTAGTCACATTTTCAGAGCCTCCAGTCCGTGGTCACGTGTTCTCTATCGCCGGGAGTGGTGGTAACTTCAGGACAGAGGAAAACTGTTCATCTGATGACAATCAGGAAATAACTAGGAAGGAAAGATGTTGGGGTGTTGTTGTCCCTTTCAAGGGCACAATCACAAATGAGCTAACTTCCTTCTACTAGTCCTCACCTCTTAAAGGTTCTACAACCTGATTATGCTAGTCTTGAGATCAAGTCAACATATGGTCTTGGAGGCATTTAAGATGCCAAACTATACTAGTTATTGAATGTAGTCTGCAGCCTCTATCCCTTCCTAGGAACCAGGGAACAGAAGTTTCTTATTTGTGTGTGTGTGTGTGTGTGTGCATGCGTGCAAGCATGTGCATGTATCAGTGCATATGGAATGCACCAGCACCTGGGCCATAGTCATGTGCCTCATACTGCATGTTAGATGGTCCATGAACTTCAAGCCAATCATTCTGCCTCCCATCTCTCCACAATAGTTTTGGAATCACGGATGCTCACTCAACAACTCAACATACACAGGCCCTGGTTCCATGGCTGGAGCTGTGTAAACCAAGTACAGGCCTGCAATCTGAGCATTTAGGACGCCAAAGCAGGGGAATCAAAAGTTCAAGGTCATTCCCAACTATGTAGATGAATTCAAAGTCTCCTAGGGCTATATGAAATGTTATTTCTAAAATGAACCTATCAAATTGACCTTTAAATAAGTATGTTTATGCCCATAGGATAGTTCTACTGCTGCTGCTCCTTTTCTTCATGTAATTTTATATTGTTTGCATGTGTGTGTGTGTGTATGCATGCATGTGGTGTGTGTGTATGCATGCGTGTGTGTGTGTGTGTGTGTGTGTAGGAACCTCAGTATATGTATGGAGAACAGAAGACTACTTTGAGTAGCTGGTTCTTTCCTTCCGCCTTCACCTGGCTGCCAAGGATGGCACATAGGCCATCGGCTCTAGGTACCACTTGCCCAGCTAAAGAGAAACTTTTCTTTGCAGTTGTCCAGTGCCCCCCCCCGACTCCTAACTGGTCAAAGCAGTGAGAATAAACTACCATTGGCAGTCTAGCCATAAGTGGGACATCTGTATCACCTCATCTGAGGCCTGGGAAATATCACAGAAGAGGGGTAGAAAGTGGTAGGAAGGTAGAGGAACTGGAGGAGATGGGGAAGCAGGGTGCAACGCTGATGTTTGGACACCAATCGCCTGTTGCACCACTGGACACACAGCGGCTGTGATTATCAACCTGAGATCTCCACAAGACTGGACCTGCCAGCAGTCTGTCCTAAAAGGATCTACACACACAGAAGAGCTGATGAGGGAGGGAGAGACATTTTCTTCAGTGTAGTCTCTGGTGAGGTACACACCATCCTGTACGTGACTCCCACCCACAGCCCTATGCATAACCTTAACAAAAGCCATTGGTCACATAAGAAAAAAAAGACATTGAAAGCAGGAGAGAGCTAGTGGGAAAGAGAGTGGGTGGGAGACAGGAGGATGGCTATGAATAAAAGGCATTATGTCTTTATGCATGAAAATGTCATAATAAAACCAATGTTACATATGATTAATTCATACTTGTAAAAACAATTTTAAAACAATTACTTTATAATTTGCTGGGTAGTGGTGGTGCACACCTTCAATCCTAGTACCCAGGAAGCAGAGGCAGGTGGATCCTTTTGAGTTTGAGGCCAACCTGGTCTATAGAGTGAGCTTCAGGACAGCCAGGGCTACACAAAGATACCCTGTCTTGAAAAACAAAGAAAGAAAGAAAGAAAGAAAGAAAAAAAAAAGGTATGTAATTTGTGCCATGTGTTTTGATAGGTGCAGTTTTGGTTTGAGTACTTTCAAACTTCAGTTAGTTGAATCAGCAGACATGGAGTATTTTTATCCTCCCCAGCTCAGAAAAGATCAGCTGCAGCTACAGCCACCTCCTCCTCTGGCTTGTTTCTGCTCTGTCCTTAAAGATGAAAAATGTTGACACTGATTTTATTTCTATAGGGGATGTGGCTGTACACACATGTGCCGCGTTGTCCATGTAGAGCTCAGAGGACACCATGGGTTCTGGGGATCCAACTGATATCATCAGACTTGATGGAAGCACTTTCACCCACTGAGCCATCTTGTCAATCCTCCTCTGCTCCCTTCTGCCTCACTCAAAGACTTTAAACTTGGAGAGCTGACCTCAATATAGAACCTGTCCAGAAGCTTCCAGAAAGCCCAGCCACAGATCACTGGAGCTTCTGCTCCCAATGGGGATTTGTGTGACTGGTGTGGGTCTTAATGACACTGGGAATTCTGAGGTTTAACCTGTGTCTAATTGGAAACATCACTTTCCTGGGACACCTAACCCTGAGCAGACAATGCCTTGCCCAGACAACGCCTTGCACAAATGCTTCAACAGACTTTGTAGAACAAGCATCATATATTAAAATCATCTGCACAGCTAGGCAAGCACACATTATTTATTTTCTCGAATTCATGTTCTACACTTCTGCCCCCAAAGCCTGATGCAGAACCCGGCCAGTTCTCTGACTCCAATGAAGAAGGCAAGGAACCTGAGGAACTGCGACACACAGGTTGAGAGGGAAATGCCGCCAGGCTGCTGGAATTCCTGCTAGTTGTCAGAGTCATAGAGGGCCTCGGGTATTCCTTTCTTTCCAACTGCTCCGCCCAATCAAGTTAAACAGCCCCTACGAGTAAACAAATGTGGCAAAGTTAAACAAATATTTTTTTCGCAGCTGGATTGGTTCATCCTTTGTGTGGGCTCACGTGGCGGGAGGGGGAAGCGCCAGAATGTTTTGATTAAATCAGCTGTTGCCATCAAAGGCTGGTTTGCGAACTGGCTGTCGTTTTTCCTGTTGGTTATCTACTTAAGTGAGAGTTCTTGGTAGCGCGGAAAGGATTTCTCTCAACAGGAAGTTCACAGGGCTTCTTAACCTAATGTTCTCACCGCCTTACCAAGCATGAAATTGACAGGTCAGCCAGACACTTCTTCAGGACTGCAGAGGAGAACCTGACATTGAACACTCCCTGCATCCCTGTCCCAACAAGGGGGGTGTGTTTAGGATAATGGACTTCCCACTGTCCTTTGCAGCAGCGTGATGGAGTATTACCACATCTTGCTTCCTGATTGGAAGAAAGATGATAATGTTTCTCCACAGCGTCGCTATTGCGGTTCTCCCCACCTGGAAAGGTCTTGGGGATTGTGCGAGATGCCACCACGCCTTCCTGGGGGTGCTTGTTTAGTTATCAACCACCCAGAGTGAGGGTGACCCTGTGCTAAAGGGGACAGATGATGGTGGAAGATGGCGTGTATCATATATATGAAACAATAGCTGGCGCTTTAATTGTATTAATCCCACTCCTCCTCACAGCTATGTGGGGCAATGCTCATAACATTTGCATTTTGCATAAGAACAAAACTGGGTGAAGAGATATTATCACTTGCCCTAACAGACATCCCAGCCGGGCGGTGGTGGCGCACGCCTTTAATCCCAGCACTCGGGAGGCAGAGGCAGGCGGATCTCTGTGAGTTCGAGACCAGCCTGGTCTACAAGAGCTAGTTCCAGGACAGGCTCCAAAACCACAGAGAAACCCTGTCTCGAAAAATCAAAAAAAAAAAAAAACAGACATCCCAGAGGCAAAGATGGGTTCCACACCCAGGCAGTCTGGCCCCGAAGCCAGAATTATACTATATTACCAGATGTCACTAGAACTCCTAGTAAGATTTCTTAAGTGTCCCCTATGTGCCAGCAGTGAGGCAGAGTTCTTTATACATATACATCTTTAATCATCATAAAAAAAAATCAGATAACTGTCATCACCTCACTGACGCCTACAAAGATTGAGTAACTTGCTTCTGGCAACCAGAAAAACCAGTGGAAAACAGCTGCCCAGATTGTGCAGGGCACACTGACTTTTCTGCCTTGCCCACGGGCACTGTGAGCATTTCTTTAAGGAACAGATGCCATGACCAAGGATGTGACGGGAAACAGATTGCTTCTCCTTTTAGAAAATACCTAGCAGGAAGCCCAGAGACTGGTCCATAGAACGCAGCTGCTCTAGCCTACTTCCCCGTCCAGCACCTCCTGCCTTCTGGAAAGAACACTGTTTCATTTTTGTTGTTGGGGGTGTTGTAGTTTTCGGTTGTTACTATCATAATGTCTGTCAAAGCAGTGACTCCAGACAACACAGAGTTCTGGAACTCCGAAGTCCAAACTGGGTCTCACTAGGCTAGCGTGAAGGTGTCAACAGGGCTCTGCTCCTTCTAGAAGCCTGGTATAAAGTGTCTTTGCCTGCCCTCTTCTGTTTCTAGCAGCTTCCCACGTTCCTTGGCTATAGAGCCGCCCTTCAAAGCTAACACCGTCCAGGCATAGTCTTTTCTCTCTCCTTTGTCTCTGTTTATTTCTTTCCACTTTGAAGGACACCTAGGATCCCGCCGTGGCTCCCCAGCGGTCCAGGACACTCTCCTCATTTTAAGGTCACCTCCCTATGCCATGTGACCCTCAAATAGGTTCCAGAGACTGGGAAAAGGTCTCTGTGGGTAGTCTAGGGGATTTTGCTCTGCTTCCCACGGGGGCTTCCCTTCCCTACTCTTACACCATATTCTCCAGGTGAGAACATCAACTCAGAGGGTGCGATGGCACATACCTGTAATCTTAGAACTTGGAAGGTGGAGGCGGGGGATTACTAGTTCAATGTTATCCTTGGCTATACACTTTGTTAGAGACCAGTCTGAGCTATCTGAGATTCTGTCATTTTCTCTCTTTCTGTCCCTCCCTTTCTCCCTCCCTCCCCTGTCTCTCTCTTTCTTTTGAAAGCAGATAACTCAATAACCTTGACTCAGAGAACAGGCTTGTAACTTTGACGAGACTTCGCAGGGAAGAGTTACTTCCGTTCCCACGAATCAGGCTAATAGGGCAGGGGTGGGGCTTCTTCCTCTTCAGCTCGGACTACCTCTGTTTCAGTTGTATATGCTTGGGACTCTCTTTCCTGTTGGGAGCTGCTGTGCCCACCAGCACCCAAACATGGGATGAGCTTGCCTAAAACACAGGCTCTCTCTGCTGTTTCTCCAGGGAGAATCTATGGGGTCCTGGAAATCTTTTTTAAAAAAGAAACTATAATATATAGTACATGACATAATATATTTTATAGCTAGATAAGGTCTCATATTTCATTGTATACATGTATGGAATTCTCAAGAGTAAAGAAAAATCATAATAAAAATAAAATGAGATCTATTTAGTGGTGCCCCCACAAAAGCCTTCTCTTGGCAGGCTTGTGAACAGCAAGCAAACCAGAATCACACTAGCAGTTGACATAGTCTGTGAAAATGATAAGGCTTTTCTTTAAACAAAACAAAACTTGCTTATATTTGTGGGTCCTAGGTTTTTTTTTACAGAGACATAAAGCACACACATATATACATGTATGCATAGGTATGTACATACGCATGTATGACATGGAAGCAGAAGGGAGATGGGTCAAGGAAGAAGACTAGGAGGGAGAGAAAGGGGGAGAGGAGACTAAGGGGAGGAATGAGAGACATGAATATAGTTAACGTACCTGATATATTAGGAAGAAATTGACTTTGTGAAATCTAATGCTATGATACAACAAACATGTATCAGGGCTTTAAAAAAAGGAAAGATTTTTTCGAATACATCCTCTTCAAACTCTTTATAAAACTCTAATTTCTCTGGACAGCCGTTCTATAGCATTGTCAGAGACCTGCTCATCTGTACTGACCTAGACTCGATGGGAGATGACAAATGTCTAGACAACAGGCATTTTAATACACCGATACTGTAGGAATGGCCTTTGGAATGCACAGAGTCACCAAGGAACCTGCTTGAGGGGTATTCAAGGCATTTAGACAAGTCCAGAAAGGCGGAAGCCTGCCTCGATTTGGCATTCTGTTATAGTCTCCATTGCTCCTTGAGGAACCACTCCCATGTCCTTGAAGCATGGATCTAACTCAGGAATCTTCTGTGGATCAAATTTGAGGGCTGAGGATGGCAGTTTCATGCCAGGAACTGTGTCTCTGAGCTATGCAAACAAGTAGGGTCTTTCCTCCCTTTCCTAGATACAACTCATTCTATGAAGGTGTCTTAAGTTACTTTTCTATTGGTGTGAAGAGACACCATGAGCAAGGCAACTTATAAAAGATAGCATTTAATTTGGGAGCTCCGCAGTTCCTGAGGGTTAGAGTCCATGATCATCATGGCGGGGAGCACGGCAGCAGGCAGGCGGACATGGAGCTGGAGCAGTAACTGAGAGCTTACATCTGATCCACAAGCACGAGGCAAAGAAAGAGTCAACTGGGAATGGTTTTGAAATCTCAAAGCTGGCACCCAGTGACACACCTCCTCCAACAAGGACACACCTCCTTATTGTGGAATATTAGTTGAAGATGTGTTACATTTGTTTATTCTATGGAACATTTGTTTAATGATGCAAAGATGTGTTGCATTCTTTTATGTTGCATTTGTTTAACTCTGTGAAGCTGTGTTACTTTGTCTGCCTAAAACATCTGATTGGTCTAATAAAGGATAGGCAGGGCTGCAGGCACAGGAAATAAACAGAAGTAGAAATCTAGGGAAGAGCAAGCAGCAAGAAAAGGAGATGAGGATGCCAGGGGCCAGAAACCCAAGACACACAGTCAGCCTCGGAGTAAGAAGGAAAGAAAGACATATAGAGTAAAGCAAGGTAAAAAGCCCAGAAGCAAAATGTAGTTAACATAATATAGGATAATTTAAGTTAGAAAAGCTGGCTAGAAACAAGCCAAGCTAAGGCTGGGCATTCTTAAGTAAGAATGAGCCTCTGTGAATTTATTTGGGCCCCCAAAGAATGAAAAAAAAAATACACCTCCTAGTAATTCCCAAACAGTTTCACCATCCGGGACCAAGCATTCAAATATATGCTTCTCCGTTGACTTCCAAGCCTACACTACACCTGAAACCTGAAACATTCTCGCTGAATGCTTAGGGCTGGTAAGGTAGAGTTCAGACAGAATTTCCGCTTGTGACGTCCTAATTTGCTGGCTACAGGGATGAGCGTGCCTTCCTATAGTGATAAAGATATTACCCGAGCTCTTAGATCACAAACATTGGATCACATCAAACCAATCAATTCTTTTCTAGAATTTCATAAACCGTTCCATTACATCACAGGATCCGCCGAGGCAGAGAAGCGCTATGCCTAAGGATCCACTCTCTTACGGACACCAGGAAACAACACTGTTAATCAGAAAACCAGAAGGCATAGATGAAGCCAGGCATGGTGGCCACATCTTTAATCCTAGAACTAGGGAGACTGAAGCAGGTAGATCTCTATGAATTCGAGGCCAGCCTGATCTACACAGTGAGTTCCAGGCCAGCCCAGACTACATAGTGAGACCCTGTCATCTACTCCACCAAAATAATAATAATAATAAGAAGAAGAAGAAGAAGAAGAAGAACAACAACAACAACAACAACAACAAGCCCCATCCTTGAGACATTACAAGAAACAGAATATCTTGCTTTGGGTCTTCTTTTCTAATGTGGAAGCTCTCTCCAGAGAGCCCGGCAGGACATACCTCTGTGCAGAGTGTGTTTGTAGCACTTGGGTTCACTGGAAGGACTGTCATGGTCAAGCACCACAGACTGAAAGACTAAAGCAACAGCAATTTGCATTGTCATGGTCTCGGAGGCTGGAAGCCTAAGTTCAGCTTCCCAGCAAAGATGATTACGCCTGAGACTTCTCTTTGGCTTGCAGATAGCCATCTTTGCCGGTGACCTCATTTCCCTCTCTGCTAAAGACACCAGTCAGATTGCGTTAGGGAACCGCCCTGATGACTTCATTTAATCTAATCACCTCACTAAAGACGTAACATCTTCAGATACGGGGGTGGGGGCGGGAGAGGTGGGAGCTTGCAATTCACCAACACAACAGCAGTCAGTGGAGAAACCTGCAAAGAGTCAGCGTGCTACCCTGGGAAGAATCTACCTCACTTCCCCATCTAGGGAATACAGAGCTGGATGATTAGGAAGACTTGAGAAGTGGGTTGAGTTGTCGCTCAAAAGATACGTCCGTGTTCCAGTCCCTGGAACCTGTGAAGTGACTTAATTTGGAAAAAGAATCCTTACAGGCGTCATTAATGAAGGGCTCTCTCCGGAAAAGAGCATGTAGGCTTAGGTTGGGTCCTAAGTCCATGGACAGTGTGAAGAGAAGGGGAATGTGGAGGGGAGCAAGAGCGGCAAGAAGACAGGCAGAGAAGAAACTGAAGATGGAGGAGGAGTGACACATGCAAATGAGACAGAACGGGGGACTTCCGCGGAAGAGCAGACATATGTTCTCATGCCCTTAAACCATCAAACCTGTTGCCCATCACGAGTTTCTCTCCTCCTTGTCAACAACGAATGAAACACGCTTGCCGCGGGTCGTGTCAGGATGTCTTCAAGGACAAACTGAATATGGATAGGTGTCTTGCAGGAAAGTCCCCTCATGCCTCGAGGAAATTTCCTCGTGACTATCAAACCCTCAGACCACCCCGGAAACGGAAGAGGTTACCTTTCCTCTCTCTGCGGGCAGCTTAAACCTCCCACCACCAGTGCGGCCCCTTTTCCTCACCTCCGATTTCCTTCCAGATAAAACGGTGCCTACGAGTTCACGTTTTAGCCTTGGTTTTTATCTCAATGATTCCCTGGAGAAAGTTCCCTGAGTCCTGGATCACAAATCTTGCAGCAGCCACTGGAGGCTCTGAGAGAGGCGGGGAATTGATTCTCCCTCGGGACCTAAGAATGGATCCGACCTTGCTGGCACTTGATAGGTTCTTGGCCTTTAGAACTGTGAGAAAATAAGTTTCCATATTTCTAAGTTACCCATTTTGTGATGATTGCTTATGACAGACAAAAAAAAAAAAAAAAAAAAAGAAGCGAATGCTTCCAGTTTCCTTTGAAAAAGGGTGGGAGCTACCTGAGAGTTATAGAAAGGGCGGGGCGTTTCAAAGCCGCCTCTGGACAGGTCTTGGTGACGTAAAAAGTAGTCAAGTCGCCGGGCGGTGGTGGCGCAGGCAGGCGGATCTCTGTGAGTTCGAGACCAGCCTGGTCTACAAGAGCTAGTTCCAGGACAGGCTCCAAAACCACAAAGAAACCCTGTCTCAAAAAAAAAAAAAAAAAAAAAAAGTGGTCAAATCCTCTTCTACTGGCTTCTGGGACCCTACTCCTCATGCTGGGTCTCTTTACTCAGCCTTAATACATGGGGCAGTGGTTTTTCTTACTGCGACCTGATATGCCATTTTTATTGATACTCATAGGAGACCTGCGCTTTCCTGGATGGAGATGGAAAGGGAGGGGTTTGGGTGGTGGGAGGGGAAAAATGGGGAGAAGGCTACAGCTGTGATGTAAAATAAATAGTTGAATAAAAAAGAGTGGTCAATTCACCAGGGGATAGTTATTCTTTGAGCAGATGGCTACAATGTGTCCAGAAAGTAGAACCTGCTCTTTCATTTTCCAGGTTGTCCGACCCTTGAAGCCATCCTCTTTCTGGCAGACACTTTCATTGGGTAATAAATTAAGAATACTGTCCGAGTTTCACTGAAAAGCCACTTTCTAAGAAAGCTTAAACTTGCTCTGCACCGTAATATCCGGTAACAAACACTGATAGCAAATTTCCGTGCCCGCTTTCGCGATCCCAGGGTCATCACAGAATCTCCATTGCTTCACAGCCACCAAGAACAGCTTCTTTCTGCCCTTTCTTGGAGATAGAAAAGGGAAGGGGAAAAAAGGAAGAAAGAGGAAATTCTGCATTCGACTGATAACAGAGGAGAAGCAGGTCCATAAAGCAAATTCCCAATACTTGGCTTTATGCATTTAACATCTTTAATCTGTTCATGTCCCTAATCAGAAAGACTTTTTATTTTCCGAAAAGTAAGGTATATATGCCAGAGCCTTTCGGGAGGTCTCCAGATGGTAATTATGGGTCAGAGGGGCAAAATGTGTGTGTGTGTGTGTGTTTACGCACACACACGCATGAAGAAAGAGAGCAGATAGCTGCCAATTAACATTTCAACCCAATGAACAATGAATTTCCAGGTACAACAAACCAATAGCATATATATCTTTATGTGTGTCTGTGTATGTCTATGTGTATATGTATATATGTGTGTGGATATGTATATATGTGTGTATATGTATATGTGTGTGTATATATGTATATATACAGAGAGAGAGAGATTTATTTAAGGAACTGGTTCACCAGTCAGGAATGACAAGCCCATAATACCAGGATACATACCTATATACAACCAAATTCAAAATTCAATGTGTAGTTTCTATTGAACAATATAGTACTACTCACACCACCATAAAGTTAATGTTTTTTTTTTTCAGCCAAGCCATTGTAAGTCAGGGACTCTGTGTTTAATAGTGAAAAATTGGAAGCAGCTTCAATGAACTGCTTAAAACTGTTCCCATCTAACCCATTACTGAGCCACACACACACACACACACACACACACACACACACAAGTCCATCCATTGCTCTTGGAGTGCTTTCTTTAGGTTGCTATTGTAGAATTTTATTATGGAGTGAGGGAGTGTTGTCATCGGATCTCGAAAGTCTACCCAAGCCCCCATGTTAAATCATGGTGCCCAGCCTGTGACGTTTTTGGGAAGCAGTGAAACCTTTAAAAGATGGGACCTGGCGGGAGGTCTTAAAAGCCATCTGGGGCTTCTTACTGATTACCAGTCTTGTCGCTGCCCCAAAAGTGGCAAGCTTAAGAGAAGGGTTAATTCTGGCTTAAGGGTTTGAGGATACTGCTCACCATGGTGGCAAAGTCGTGGAAGCAGGAGTTTGAGCCAGCTAGTCCTGTTGGGTCCACAGCCGGCAAGCAGAGAGTCGTTAACCCTGGTGGTCAGCCAGCTTCCTCCCTTTGATGAAAGACATCAGTCTAGGCAATAGTGCTGCCCACATTTGAGTGTCATCTTGACCTAGGATACTTTTTAAAAATGTTAATCTTTATTTTTCAGGCCATTTTTTTTTCATTATAAATAAATAAATAAATAAGATCTGGAACCCGGGAAAGGATTCCTGACCTCTAACCCTTAGATGCCCGGATTTCCAGACATCTGGGGGCTTTCAGCTAATGCCTCAGGAAAGGTGAGGGCTCAAGGTGGCTCTTAGGAGCAGACTGAGAGGGGTTCGAGTCACTGTCAGGAAGAACTACCTCGTTCCAGCCTGCTTCTTCACAGAAGCCTATCCTCAGAGGAAGGAGAGACTTGTGTGTGCGGGATGTTCATCCACTTCTGGGCAGACTGCAGCAGGGAGGCACAACCCTTCAATCAGCCCAGACAGGATGTCGTAATCATCACGTGATCTTTGTGCTTCCTGAAGATCCACTGTGGTCCTGGGGAAATGTCTCCTAGATTATAATCGCCTGGCAGCGTTGGCTGGGGACATTCAGGTGTTTTCAGATTCTCTTGAACAGGAGAGAAGGCACATTCGGTGGGATGCTTTTCTTCCTGTCGAGGTATTAAAGTGTTTCCTAGTCTTGTCAACATAAATGATTCCCCTACCACATTTCCACACCCCTGATACTCCTGATAACTTCCATCTTCCTACAAAAGGCTCTCTCGGTGGGGACCACGGGCTGGAGGTTCTTAGTCACCAAACTCATTAAAGGGAGAACACTGGCTCTTGGTCTTGTTAGGAGGAACCAGGGCCTGTAGCCTGAGAAGCCGGGAAGATGGAACTTGTCTTCTCTCCAGCTAATTTTAAATAATTATTTCTGATTATAAAGTGATATACATTCATGTTGGTTCCTTATAGTCAGTCATAGTCCAAAAACATTAGATGGAAAATTCTAGAAGTAAATAATTCATAATAATTAACTTTTATTACAGTGTATTACAATCATTCTCTTTATTACTAGTTATTGTAGTTAATACCTTATTTTGCCTAATTTATAAGTTAAACTGTCATAAGTATTGATGGATTAAAATATGACTTGATACTATCTGCAATTTCAGATGATACTGGAAGTATTGGAACATATCACCTATGATAAGCAAGAACTGACTGCTATAGACCTTGTCTATATTTATTATTCATTTTTTAGAATAAGCTTGCAATAATAGAATTACTGAGGCGGGAGAGATGGCTCATTGGTTAAGAATACTGGCTGCTCTTCCAAAACAAACAGGTTCGATTCCCAGTACCCACATGGCAGCTTGCAACTGTCTGTAACCTCAGTTCTAGGGGACTTGACACTCTCACACAGACATACATGCAGGCAAAACACCAATGCAATAAAATAAAAATTAAAAAAAAAAAAACAAAGAATAGAATTACAGTCTGTACTAGTTATCTTTCTATTGCTGGGATAAAACACTACGATTAAAGAAATTTGTAAAAGGGACTGGAGAGATGGCTCAGTGGTTAAGAGCATTGCCTGCTCTTCCAAAGGTCTTGAGTTCAATTCCCAGCAACCACATGGTGGCTCACAACCATCTGTAAAGAGGTCTGTCACCCTCTTCTGGCCTTCAGGCATATAGACAGAATATTGTATACATAATAAATAAATATTTAAAAAAAAAAAAAGAAAGAAGTTTGTAAAAGAAAGTTTAATTCGGATTGCAGATCCGCAAGGTTAGAGTCCACAATGGCTTGACGATGGCATAGAACAGTTAAGAACTCACCTCTCAAACTGCACTGAGGGGACAGAAGATGGCAGGACACTTCTGAAGCCTCAGAGTCCACACCCCTCCCTTGTGACACACCTCCTCCAACAAAGCCAGTCTTATGTCCTAACCCTTCCCCAAAAGTTTTATTAACTGGGGATGAAGTCGTCAAACACATGAGCCTCTGCGGGCCGTTCACCCTCACCACCATACTCTCTGTATTAATAGATCTGAGAAACTTAGACTATTTGGGCATGGCCGGGCGGTGGTGGCGCACACCTTTAATCCCAGCACTCACGAGGCAGAGGCAGGCGATCCCTGTGAGTTTGAGACCAGCCTGGTCTACAGAGTGAGTTCTTCGACAGTCTCCAAAGCTACACAGAAAAATCCCGTTTTGAAAAACCAAAGAAAGGCAGTCGTGACCCAGCCACAGAAGAAGCAAGATGTGACTGCCTTGCCGAATAAGGTACCGAGCCACATGGTTAACATAGACGAGAATAATGGGCTGATATAAGTTATAAGAGCTAATAAGAAGTCTGAGCTAATGGGAAGAAGGGGGGGAGGACGAGGAGGAGGAGGAAGAGGAGGAGGAAAAAGAAAAAAAAAGTTTTGGAAGATTTTCTAATGTATATCATCAGTTTTGATTCCCTCTTCAAGGATTATATGTTCCTGAATAAAGGCTAGGCAAGCATCCTTCTATTCTTTCTATACGAGTTTTCAAAATAACCCATTTTCCGATGTGAGTCAAAGTAATTGAGGAGCGATAAAGATTGGCATTAGCCTCTTTCACATACTAGTCCTTCCTCTGCTCTGTCCTTACCAGAATCACAGTCACAGCTAAAGAAGGAAGACCATCCTCATGTCCTTTTGTTCTTTATAGTGTCAAGCGGGGAAGTGGCTTCTTTTTCTTCTCACTGTCTGTTATGTGGACGGATGTAAGATTAGATTAATCATCTTTTAAATTTCTTACTTCATTTTATGTGTATGGGTATTTTGTTGGCTTCCATGTGTGTACCTGGTGCCCACAGAGGCCAGAAGAGGGCATTGGATCCCCTGGAACTGGAGGTACAGACGATCGTGAGCCAGCAGGTGAGTTCTGGGAATCTAACCCAGGTCTTCTGGGAATACAGCCAGTGCTCTTAAGAACTGAGTCATCTCTCCAGTCCCTAGATGAATCATTTCACCACCATATGCACGTGGAGGTTTGAGGAGGAAGTGTAACTGAAATATCCCTGAACAGCAGTAATAACAGTTTGCTTGTTAAAACAAAACCCTGAGCACCTCACTCTGGTCAGTCAAGCGGTGATACGCCTCATAGGGATGCTTTTCATTCCGGAAGCCTATTTTGCTGCAGTGTTCCTCCGCTTCTTTATTCCTCTAGCTGTGTGCGTGCGTGCGTGCGTGCGTGCGTGCGTGTGTGTGTGTGTGTGTAGAAGTGCATGGTGTCTGCGCGTGTTGGGGAGGTGGGTGGGAGTGAAGGCCAGGGGACATTTGGTGTCCTGCTCTACCACAATCGGTCTTACTCCTTTGAAGCAGGAGATCTTACCTGGAGCTACGCCGGCAGTCAGCAAGTCCCCAGCAATCTCCTCCTGCTCTGCTCCCAACCACGCTGGGGTTACTGATACCTGCAAGGCTGCTCCCAGCTTTTTCTGTGGGTGAGGAGGGTTTGAACTCAGGCCCTCGTGCTTGCATAGCAAGTGCTCTTACCCACAGAACCATCTACCCGGTCTCTATTACATAGTATTGCATCTTCTAGCTTCATCTTTTCTTCTGAAACAGTTCTCAGAAAGATATCCACTTTCCAAGAAACCCAGCGCTGTCAAAATTGACAGCGCCGTCAGTGCAGCGGTGCTCAAAGGAAGCAAAAGGTTCCTTGGCCCAGTGCAGGGTCGAGGATTCGCTGAGTGCAATACGTTGTTTGGATGTCATGTTCCGATGGGGAGCCTGTTTGGCAGGAATTTTTCTTTACACAATGGTCTGATTTAGATGAGAAGTATTAAGATGGAAATGACTTTTTCTTTTCCCACAAGGCTAAATAAAACTGATTGTCTGGTCTTTTCCTCAGGACTACATGCAGTCTGGAGAAACCCATAATGAGTTTTATTAAACCAATACAAGTGACAAATCTTTTTTTTTGTTTGTTTGTTTTTGTTTTTGTTTTTTCGAGACAGGGTTTCTCTTTGGTTTTGGAGCCTGTCCTGGAACTAGCTCTTGTAGACCAGGCTGGTCTCGAACTCACAGAGATCCGCCTGCCTCCCAAGTGCTGGGATTAAAGGCATGCGCCACCACCGCCCGGCGCAAGTGACAAATCTTTACAGGGTACAAGAGCATTATTTTATGTGCATTGGTGTGAAGGTGTCAGATCCCCTGGAGCTGGAGTTACAGACAGTTGTGAACTGCCATGTGAGTGCTGGGAATTGAACCTGGGTCTTCTGGAAAAGCAGCCAGTGCTGTTAACCACTGAGCCATCCCTCCAGCCCCCATACCTGGACTTTTTTTGTGGGTTCTGGAAATCAAACTCACTTCTTCTTCAATGGCAAGCCCTTTACTAACCGAGCCATCTCTCCAGCTGGGGTTTGGTGTGGCCACTTGAACAGGCAACTCCAGAGTCTTCACCTTTGAACACAGACATCACCAATAACAGCCTAGCGTGGTGGTTTTCAACCTTCCTAATGCTGCGACCCTGTAATACAGTCCCTCAGACTGTGGTGACACCTGACCATAAAATTATTTCTTTGCTACTTCTTAACTGTGATGTTACTACTGTTATGAATCATAATGTAAATATCTGACGTGCAGGGGGTATCTGATAGGCGACCCCTTGTGACCCCAGGTTGAGAACCACTGATCTGGCAGCTTTTAGGGCTCCAGCCTTACATGGGGGCTTCATGCGCTGTCCCGTTCATTCCAAGGCTTGCAGCTTTTGAGCAGCTATGGTCTGCCCCTCTGCTGACTGCAGATGGCCGCTGTGGGACGTTGGGCGTCTGCGCATGTCAGCACATCTAATGAATCCTGTTAGGGCTGTGTGTGCACGCCATCAGTTCTGCTCCTCTGGAGATGCCTATTACAACTTTGCAGTGGATTTTCCTGGTGTCTCAAAGTCACTAATCAGGGCGGCTGTCTCATTGGAATGGATTGTTGCCATAGAGATCGCAGCAGACTGGGTCCTCCCTCTCATACTGTTGCTATCCTGACAGCTTACTGAGTTTTTAGGGGGGGAAGCGCTCAGGCCTTGTTACCAACAACATCACTCTTTTATAGACGAACGGCACGACAAGCACATCTCTTCTGGTTCGTTAGTCCGAAAGATTCTGAGTTTTCATTTGAATGTGGGAGCTTGGTCCTTCAAAAAGAAAACCACAAACGTGTGTGTGTGTGTATCCAAATTTTCCTCTTGTCCAAGTGACTTACCCGTGATTTTTTTTTTATATTTATTTATTATGTATACAATATTCTGTCTGTGTGTATGCCTGCATGCCAGAAGAGGGCACCAGACCCCATTACAGATGGTTGTGAGCCACCATGTGGTTGCTGGGAATTGAACTCAGGACCTCTGGGAGAGCAGGCAATGCTCTTAACCTCTGAGCCATCTCTCCAGCCATCCCATGATTTTTTTTTATATCAGTTAATATTCTTTCGATTGTATAACACTAAGATGCATTTAAATGTATTTGCAAACTAATAGTGATAATTATTTTCTAGCCAAGTAACCAAGACTTGGTTTCTCTGTTCACATACGGGTGACTTATCTCCTCATAGCCATAAAATGGTTACAGAAAGGCCAGCCTTAACATGTCTTCAAATTTACAGACAGCAGAGACAGAAGACTTGCCTGATGGTGACATTCGTAAAGATCTTGAAGCTTCCTCTGTTGCACTAGTTTAATTCATGTGTCCCCCACAGGAGCACATGTGCGGGATGCCTTGAGGCCGGACCATGACTCTGCTCTTGATGGAAGAGTTCCCAGTGTTGCTGGGATCTAGATTTGGAGTTGAGGAAGGGGAACTCCCGTGAGGAAACAGGAAGTTCGTTCTCTAAGGCAGAGCAGGCTGAGAAAGCCTCTAATAGTGGTGTCGTTAGCGTTGCCCCAGACCCAGGGCTCTCTTCTAAGAAGTCGACTGTTAGTCATCTTGGACGGCTGTCCTTGAAATCCGTGTGCATCTGGGTAAACACCAAGATCAGATTTCCTTTCAGCCCCAAGAGCTTGGCCGGCAGAAAGTAAACAGGGACAGCCGGACCTGTGCAAACAAGTCCTGGTTAGACAAAGCACGAAGTTGAAGAGGCCCTTGGAACATTGTATGTATGGAACAAACAGGAAAGAAAGAAAAAAACAAACAAAAAAACCAAACAAAACCAAAACACCAAACAAAACCAAAACACTTACTTTCTCTCTACCGGAGATGCCTTTCTGGCTTACAGAAGAAAGGTTTGAAGAGTGTGAATAGTGAGATAGAGAAGATTTGAAGAGTGTGAACAGTGAGATAGAGAGGGTTTGAAGAGTGTTAACAGTGAGATAGAGAAGGGTTGAGGAGTATGAATAGCGAGATAGAGGTGTGAAGAGTATGACTAGTGAGATGGGGAAGGTTTGAAGAGTGTGAATAGTGAGATGGAGAAGGTCTGAAGAGTGTGAATAGTGAGATGGGGAAGGTCTGAAGAGTGTGAATAGTGAGATGGGGAAGGTTTGAAGAAGAGCATAAATAGTGAGATCGGGAAGGTTTGAAGAGTGTGAATAGTGAGATCGGGAAGGTTTGAAGAGTATGAATAGTGAGATAGGGAAGGTTTGAAGAAGAGCATAAATAGTGAGATCGGGAAGGTTTAAAGAGTGTGAATAGTGAGATACAGAAGGTTTGAAGAGTGTGAACAGTGAGATAGGGAAGGTTTGAAGAGTGTGAATAGTGAGATAGAGAAGATTTGAAGAGTGTGAATAGTGAGATAGAGAAGGTTTGAAGAGTGTGAATAGTGAAGTAGAGAGATGAGGAATCAAACCACGATTTAGAGCAACAGCTTTCAACCTGTCGGTCAAGACCCCTTTGGGGATCCAACAACCCTTCCACAGGGGTCAAATTTCAGATATTTACATAACGATTCACAGCAGTAGCAGAATTACAGTTATGGAGTAGCAACGAAAATAATTTTATGACTGGGGGGGTCACCACAACATGGGGAACTGTATTAAAGGGTCACAGCATTAGGAAAGTTGAGAACCACTGACTTAGACTAAGGCTGTCTCTATGAAAAAGACACTTGGGACGCGCCTGGATAGATATAGGCCAACACTACATATAAAGTAAGAGGTATTTCAAACATCTCCCACTTTTATTAGGGGAAAGGCAAGTCATTTGTGGTCACTGTGCTTATGTCATTTTGAATAAGATGTTGGGGACACTTATGAAAATGAAGTTAACTTTTAACAATAAAAACAAAATTAGCTCTTGACTATGTCAATTAAAGCCAGACTCATACAAAGTCACTGCAGGCAGGAGTGAGATTTCTCTCTAGGTCAAATGTAACAGAAACTCAAGTCAAGCCAGCGGAAGGGGATCTCTGTAGAAAGACTGTGTGACCTGCAGACAAAGAAGTAGAGTTGTCTACAACATCTGGAATCTTCTCTCACCTCAGCCTCCTCTCTCTTCTGTGTGTGTGTGTGCGCGCGCGCGCACATGCACATTTGTGTGTGAATGTGGGTGTTCACGTGTTACGAGGGTGTGAAGGTCAGAGGACAAGCTCAGGTGTTGGTGTTCATCTTCCCCACCTCTCAGAGACCAGGTTCTCTTGTTGAGGTTTACTGTACTGACTGCTGCTGCTGCTGCTGCTGGAGAGCAGGCCAGGGCCTTCAGGAAAGTGCTGGCCCCCACCTCCCATCTCTCTGAAAAAGTGATAAGGTTATATAGATGCATGCATTCCTGAGTTCGGTTTTATATTGGTTCTGAGGACCTGACCTCAGGCGTGTGTATGGCAATCATTTCACCCACTGAGCCCTCCCTCTCCCCAGAGTCTTCTCGTTTCATCTGGTTCCTTAGCACCTTCTTTCTTCACGGGGAATCATGCCACAAGTAAGTCGGCTCTACCATCTGCCCCCACCCCAACTGTCTTAGATGGAAAAGAAGCCACAACTCTCTCCTTTCATAACTGCATAATAAAATATAATCATAGCTGTTTTTTTTTCCTGACCCGGTCTGGCTGTCCTGGAACTCACTGCGTAGACTAGGCTGACCTTGAACTCACAAAGCTCCACCTGCCTCTGCCTTCCAAGGCACCACACCTGGTGATACCCACAGCTTCTTACAGGGAAGTTTCTTTATAAGAAATAGGGAACAGCCAGGCGGTGGTGGCGCACGCCTTTAATCCCAGCACTCGGGAGGCAGAGGCAGGCGGATCTCTGGGAGTTCGAGGCCAGCCTGGTCTACAAGAGCTAGTTCCAGGACGGGCACCAAAGCTACAGAGAAACCCTGTCTCGAAAAACCAAAAAAAAAAAAAAAAAAAAAAATAGGGAACAGATTCCTGGTTTCTAGATGTTGTGCTCCACTAAAAGAAATCAGAACTCCTTAGGAGAAAGGCTGATTCCAGAGCTAGGGCTGGAAGCTTGTCTGCTTCAGCATGCTGCAGAGTGGGAGAAAGGAAGACCCAAAAGTGATGGCCGATGTGCCAGGCAGCTGCAGGAAAGCCTTGTCCTGCTTGACTTCCAGCCTGCGTCTGAAGTCACCAATCCCATCCTCCTCCTAGAAGCTCCATCCTTTAACTCTTGGCCGCCACCTTCGACCCCCATTCTTCAGACATCTCCTTCTGGAGCCTTCCCTGTCGCCTAAATATATGAGATTTTTCTTGGCTTTCTGACCTCAGCCTTTTCAGCCTTTTTTCTCTTCTTTTTCTGCTTCCTCTTAGGCAATCCTGGCCAATCCCAGCCTCGGTTGTTGTATGAAGACTCTCAGGAACTGTTTCTGGGTGCATTTGTGTGTGAGCTGTAGCGATAACAGGGACTTAGAAACTGCTTTGGCTAAAAGCACCACTTCCTCCCTGGGCCCACAAAGAAACTAAATGCAGGGCACAAGCCTGGCATCAGGCCTTCGTTTTGCATCAGCCTTCTTCATCTTGAAACTGTGGGTCAGACTTCTGCCTAACCTTCATGCAGGTATTCCCCTCATCCTAAGACCTCTTTGAAAAGTTTCTGCACCTCAATAAGCCTCTCTGCTGACGCAACAATCCAAATCAGACCAAATCAAACTGACTTAGAAAAAACCCAGGTTTAATGGATACAAACACTCCCAGATGGCTTAACAGTCTGCCCCCAGAGAGGAGTTGGAAAAGGAAGATTAGAAAACCATGTGTTTGTTCTCTGGGGAGCCGTTTAAATACCCTGTGGGAATGGTCTCGAGCATCTCTGGGGAGGGTTATCATTTGGCAGGCTTTCTCAGGGGCAGAGTCTGGACTAAGGCAGCTCCAGGGGAGAGAACTTGGGGTGGGACTTCAATCTGAACATTCCAGACTCTTTGGATATGTGGATGCTAGGGGCTGGGGTGAGGCTTCCATCCAAACATTCCAGACTCTTTGGATATCTGGATGCCAGGGGCTGGATTGAAGTTTCCATCCGAACACTCTTCCCCCACCCGTTTCTATCTTTATGACCTGTACCCCTGTGCATAGACATATATACATAAAATTATAATTTGGGCTCCATATATGAGAGAGAATTACAGAATTTGCCCTTTTGAGTCTGGGTTATTTTGCTTAATATAAAAGAGTGACGTCACAGAAAACTGTTTACCCTTCTGTCACACCTCACTTTAAGACTGACGACATCCAGGTCAGAGTAACTGGGTATCTCACTCTCAGCCTTGGGACAGCCCTGTCTCACACCCTATACAAATTAATTCAAAGTTTCCCAAAATCTTCTCCCACCTCCCATTCCTGGACCAGCAGAATCTCACAGAAAGATCACACCACAGTGGTACGGCCGCTATCACCCTCTAATCAATAAGGACCCATTGGAAACACCTTGCAGAACCAGATCTAAGACAACCAACCAGACACGCTTTGACAAGCACTGCCCCCTGCACCGCTTTTCCGTTTAACCCCAAAATTCAAGATGGACTGAGACGCTTAATATCCATCCTCCCCCAACACTGCCTAGCTGAGCTGATTAACATCCCTTCACCCAGACCCCCAGAGTTGAGCATTTGCCCTAGGGTGGTGAGTTGCATGGCATCTTAGTGACTGCTCTGTTGCTGTGAAGAAACATCATGACCTAGGCACTTTATAAAAGGAAACATTTAACTGGGGGCTTGCTTGGTTTCATGGCTTAGTCCATGAAGGCCATGGTGTTGAGTACAGTGGCAGGCAGGCAGGCATGGTGATGGAGCAGTAGCTGTGAGCTCACATCTGATCTTCAAGTTTCAGGCAGAGAGACAGACAGACAAGTGTGAGCACACACACCACACACACATACACACACACACACACAGAGCAATGGAGAGAGGGAGGGAGAGAGAAAGACTAGGCCAGGGTGGGCTTTCGTTTTTTTTTTAATTATTTATTTATCATGTATACAATATTCTGTCTGCGTGTATGTCTGCAGGTCAGCAGAGGGCGCCAGACCCCATTACAGATGGTTGTGAGCCACCATGTGGTTGCTGGGAATCGAACTCAGGTCCTTTGGAAGAGCAGGCAATGCTCTTAACCTCTGAGCCATCTCTCCAGTCCCCAGGGTGGGTTTTGGAAACCTCAAATCCCACCCTCAGTAACTCACCTCCAACAAGACCACACCCCCTAGTCCTTCCTAAATAGTTCCATTGACTGTGGACCGAGCTTTCCAAAATATGAGCTGCTGGGACCATTCTTATTCAACTACCACATAGATACACAAACAGTTTAGACAGACAGACAGACAGTTTCAACACAGTTGTCTCCTTAAGCTCCAGAACTACGTGTCCACCCACTTGCCTTTTACGCACCCCTAATTGCTTTAACTTGCTGTTATCTCAAAGATAAACAGAAGAAGTTCCCTTTCCTCCAGTGAACTTTTTCCCACTACTGACATCTGCTTGTCCAAGCAAGTAACTCAGAAAAAAATCATTCCCCTTTCAGCCCAGTCCCCACATCCTCCCTTCTCTTTTTGTCTTCTTTTGAAACAAGGTCTTACTATGGCTGACCTAAGACTCCTAACCTTCTTGCTTCAGCCTCCAGACTAGCAGGAAACTATACTTAGTGCCCATGTTCCTCAGCCAGGAACACATGTGAAGCTGAGTAAGTTGAGCTCATCACCAAACACAGAGAAGAAGAACACTCAACATGGGCAACCTGGAGGTTTCCCAGGAGAACAGTGGCAGGAAATCTGTTGGATTTAGGATAAGGCTGGGTGACAGTGTAAAACATTAAAAGGAAGCAGACTCAGCTCCAGATTGGATACAATCAGGGACCAGGAGGATTTTATGACTGAAAATCACAGACTTTATCTCCAAGGAGAGCAGTGGTGATTTGAAAGAAAATGCCCCCCAAAGGAGTGGCTCAACTAGGCAGTGTGGCCTTTGTTGGAGTAGGTGTGATCTTGGTAGGTAGGTAAGGAAGTGTGTCACCATGAAGGTGGGCTCTCAAATCTCACATAGGCTCAAACCGTGCCAAGTGAGCCTCCTCTTGCCTGCCTATCAGTAGGATTCTCAGTTCCCACACCAAGTCTGCCTGCATACCACCATGTCGCACCATGATGATAATGGACTAAACCTCTGAAAATGTAAGCCACCCAATGAAATGTTTTTCCTTTATAAGAGTTGCTGTGGTCATGGTGTCTCTTCACAGCAATAGGAACCCTAAGGCGGGCTGGAGAGATGGCTCAGAGGTTAAGAGCACTGGCTGCTCTTCCAGAGGTCCTGAGTTCAATTCCCAGCAACCACATGGTGGCTCACAGCCATCTGTAATGAGATCTGGCGCCCTCTTCTGGCGTGCGGGCATACATGGAGGCAGAATGTTGTATACATAATAAATAAATCTTAAAAAAAAAAAAAAAAAAAAAAGGAAAACAGAAGCTAAGGAAAAAAAAAAAAAAAAAAAAAAAAAAGGAACCCTAAGGCAAGGGCAAACCAAAGAAAGGGTAGAGCCGTGAGTGGTGGAGCGGCCGTGCTCATTTTCCCCGAGGGGAGGATGTCTTTTTTTTTTTTTTTTTTTTTTTTTTTTTTTTTTTTTTTTTTTTTTTTTTTATGGCCGGCACAGTAACTCTATTCTTAACTATGCTTAGGTGAATTGTAACATGGACTTACGCTGTCTTCATTCATTCAGGTCCCAGAGAAGTTGCTCGGATGTTGGAATTCTATAAGAACTTTATAAGTGAGGAAGACACAACCCTCACTGTGAATGCTGGGTCATCTGGATGTGAAGAGGTGTGTGTGCGTGCCTGTGTGTGTGTGTGTCCCCCGTCTCACTAATCATCACCCACGTTCCTCCCCATACAACTCAATCATCAAGTCCTGCTCACCACGCTGTGTATCTCTGAAATCAAGCTCCCTTTAATCCTTTGTGCTGGTTCCCTAATCCAGGCCCTTGTCAGTTGCCACCCTAATCATTACATCAGCCACGTGATGGTGCCTCTAGCATTCCCTCTTGCTTCTGTTCCAGCCTGTCCTCCTCTCTCCACCCTTTTGCCAGAATGAAGCTTCTAAAAATGTCATCCCTCGCTAAAATTCTTCCTTGGTGGTATCGACAGCTGTGTTCTAGCATTGCGTGGCAAAAATAAAAATCAGTGTGGTTAGCAATGCAAATAAACTTTCTCTTTTCTTCCCAGCAAGGAATCGGGAAGGGCAGAAAGTATATTTGCATAAAGAATCCTTTGAATTTAGAGCCTATTTTGATATTCTGATTCACTCTTAAGAAATTATGACTCATTGAGAATCCACTGGATGACATGACTGCTAAAAAAAAAAAAACTTGAATGTGTTATTGGCACCATTAGTACAAGTAGAGTGTCTCGAGCAAAAAAAAAAAAAAAAAAAAAGTGCTCAGTTCTAAGTAACACATTTTCAGAGAGATGCTATTAAAAGAATGAATGAATGCATGGGCCCAAAGAACGGCAACCAAGAGAGGAGAGGTTCAGAGAACATGTCATATGGATAACAAGAAAAAAAATCAATTAAAAATATGAAGAAGGGCTGGAGAGATGGCTCAGAGGTTAAGAGCATTGCCTGCTCTTCCAAAGGTCCTGAGTTCAATTTCCGGCAACCACATGGTGGCTCACAACCATCTGTAAAGAGGTCTGGTGCCCTCTTCTGGCCTGCAGACATACACACAGACAGAATATTGTGTACATAATAAATAAATAAATATTTTTAAAAATATATGAAGAAATCTGACAGGGGTTTTTGAATGCAGAGAACATGTCATATGGATAACCAGAAAAAAAATCAATTAAAAATATGAAGAAATCTGACAAGGGTTTTTTGAATGTCTAAAGAGTTATCATGTGCAAAATGGAGCCCACTTAATCTTGTAGTTCTAGAGGTGGGGTCAAGTTTGAGAATGACAAGCCATAGGGACCCTGCCCTCAACACTTTCTAGTAAGATTCTACTAATGGAGTTAGCCTCCTGTAAAGGGCAGAGACGTCTAACTATAGAAACATTAATATTGCTAGAGAAAGGCAGGGTAATGTGTGCAGACGATAACTTTCTCTGTGGGGTCAGTTGCCTCCTCCCATGTCAATGTGGGACCCACAGTCCGTTTCCTTGAGCAGCACAGTGTGTGCCTTTACCCCCCGAGCTGCCTCATTGGTCCCACTTTCTCAAAGACTCCAATAGCTCAGGCAGCAAGAGGGAGAACGGATAAACGGACTAAATCAAGTGAAAATATTCTACACAGCAAAGGAAACAATCAGTAGCATGGAGTCCTAGCCCACAAAATGAGAAAATAAAATCTTACTCATCTGGTGAGGAGCTAATATCCAGAATATAGAAAGAACACCAAAAAAATAAGAGCAAACGAGAGAACAAATAACCCAACCAACTCGTGAGCAGATGAGCAGAAGAGACACTGATCAACTAAAGTGCACGCCTTGAATTCCAGCACTAGGGATGCAGAGGTAGGCAGATCTCTGTGAGTTTGAGAGAGCCAGCCTGGTCTACAGGCTAGTTCCAGGACAGCCAGGGTTACACGGAGAAACCCTGTCTCGCAAAAAAAGAAGGAGGAGGGAAGAAGGAGGAAGAGGAAAAAGAGAAGGAGAAGAAAGATGAGCTAATAGGTCAATCAGTTTATAATTAATGTAGACCTCTGTGTAGTTCTTTGGGACTGAATGACGGTGGGTGATGGAGGAAGGTCATTGGTTAATCAATAAAGAAACTGCTTGGCCTGATAGGTTAGAACATAGGTGGGTGGGGTAAACAGAACAGAATGCTGGGAGGAAGAGGAAGTGAGGTAAGATGCGATGCCGCTCTTCTCCAAGGCAGACGCAATGAAGCTCCGACCCAGGATGGACATAGGCTAGAATCTTCCTGGTAAGCGCACCTTGGGGTGCTACACACATTAATAGAAATAGGTAATCAAGATGTAAGAATTAGCCAGTAAGAAGCTAGAGCTAATGGGCCAAGCAGTGTTTAAAAGAATACAGTTTCCGTGTAATTATTTCGGGGCATAAGCTAGCCAGGCAGCCAGGAGCCGGGCGGGAATGCTGCCCGCAGCTCCTTCAACAGGTGGGCCAGAAAACTCAGTCAACAAATGGCAGCCAGCATGGCCAGTTTATGATTAATGTAGACCTACTGTGTGTTTATTTGGGACTAAATGGCTGTGGAACCTAGTGGGACAGAAACATCAGTCAACAATTAAGGTTTTAACAATATCATACAGATTAATATCTCTAAGTGCTCAATTTATAGCTTTCTTTTTTGTTTTTTTGAGACAGGGTTTCTTTGTAGCTTCAGAGCCTGTCCTAGAACTAACTCTCTAGATCAGGCTGGCCACAAATTCACAGAGATTCACCTGTCTTTGCCTCCCAAGTGCTAGGATTAAAGGTGTGCACTGCTACTATCTAGCCAATTTATATCTTTAAAAAGCTGGGCTAAATTGGTTTCTTGCAGGGCTGTCAAATGCACCTGACAGAGTTTTCCTTCACTGTAAGCACCACGCATCAGCGTGCAGTCCACTGTTTATCTTCCAAATTATCACATAACGAAGAGGATGACCTCAAGCTCACTGCATTGGCCTTTCCATAATTTAAAATCTTTACTAATTCACTGAGAATACTCCTTGGTATACTAAACTGTTAGTATGCTTGAACCAAGAACATAATGACTGACATTCTGGGCAAGCTCCTGAATTTTGATAATTATTGAATATTCTCTTATCGTTGCGGCTGCACGTCCAGTTGTGTTCTTATAGAAAAGAATTCAAACCATGTTGACTGTAATGCAATTTGTTTTTTCAGTTTTGTGTTACTTAAAGTTAGTTACATTTGGGGCTGGAGAGATAGCCCAGTGGGTAGGAATTCTTGCTGTTCTTTCAGGGACCCTGCATTTACTTCCCAGCACCCACATCCGGCAGCTCACAACCACCTATAACTCCAGTTCTAGGGGATCCAGCGCCTTCATTTGGCCTCTTCCGGGAATTCATGTATGCACATGTGCACATACATATACCCACACACAAATAAATAATTGGTTTTTATTTTATGTCCATTAGTGTTTTACCTGCATGTATGCCTGAGGGTGTCAGATCCTCTGGAACTTGATTTACAGACAGTTGTG
The DNA here is from genome assembly GCF_950005125.1 of Chionomys nivalis. Classification (NCBI taxonomy): domain Eukaryota; kingdom Metazoa; phylum Chordata; class Mammalia; order Rodentia; family Cricetidae; genus Chionomys; species Chionomys nivalis. Next base: position 10,588,805 of record NC_080110.1, read on the forward strand.
AGCTGCCATGTGAAATTGAACCCAGGTCCTTGGGGAAACCAGCCAGTGCTCTTAACTGCTGAGCTTCAGGCATGTAAAGTTGGGGAATGATACAAAAGACATTTAGTAAACAGTTTAAAGACTGCAGATTCAGCCGGGTGGTGGTGGTGATGCACGCCTTTGATACCAGCACTTGGGAGGCAGAGGCAGGCCTGGGAGGCTACACACACACACACACACACACACACACACACACACACACACACACCAGGAGCGGGGACCAGCAAATGGAGCAGGGAGTAAAAGAGATTGCCATCAAGCCAGAGTTCAATATCCAGATCCCACATGTTAGGAGAGAATGGAACACCCATCCTTGACACACCAAATAGATGTTTACAACAACGAAAGATGAAAAGAAAGAATACCTGCGGCAGTGACCAAGTCCCCAGCTGACCTTACCCAGGGCCCTTTCCCACAGTCGTGAGATCCACCTCCAACAAGTTCCCATTGCTGGGCTCCATTGCTGACAAACGGCTTCCGTCCCTGGAATCGTCTTAACTGACATGTCCTCTTAGATTTCCTGACTGTGACTAGATCACTCCCGGCAAGTCCTTCGCTTCCCAGGGTGTGCCTAGGGGTTTGGGTGACGGATCTCTGTGAGTCTGAGGCCAGGCTGGTCTACAAGAGCTAGTTCTAGAAAAGCTCGGGCTGTCACACAGAGAAACTCCGTCTCAAAAAACAGAAAAGAAAAAAATAGCCCCCTTGACATTACGATGGATCTTACAGAGAGCTTGGCTGTTGTCCAACTAAAAAAAACTAAAAAGCAGGTTTTTCTCACAACTAGCAGTTATATAAATATTTAATGGTAGACTAGAAGAATGACCTCTGGCAGTGATATTTATTGAACCACCCCTTCTCAAGTAAGAATATTCAAATTCTCTGCCAATCAGGTTCTTCAAAGTCACAAGCACCGGGTGAGCGGTCAGGCTGAACGCTAGGTCACAGTGCCCTCTGGTGGTTTTTATCGGGAATGTGTTCTGCAGGCTGGGGCATCACAATGCACTTTGGTTCACAGGCTTTTCATAGAGCTGTACTGAGAGGAGCATCCCACAACCGTAACTCCAAACTCCCGCTAAAACCCACAAAGCGGTATTTCCTGGGAGGGTCAGTGTGGCGATAAATGAGTCTGTTCCTGCTATGGGAGAGGGAGGAAGGTACAGGGGAAAGAGGCCGGTGATGGAGAAAACTGGCAACACGTGAAAATTAACGTTGCAGTAACTACTTTAATCTATATTTTCAGTGCATTAACACGCGACTGTGTGCTCCTGGAATTCTGGAGCTCTGCACTGTCTAGAAGTCAAATCTGGACTCACAATAGCATGCTTTTTTTAAATCATTTTATCTGAGCTACAAGTCTTTTTTTTTTAAAGATTTATTTATTATGCATACAATGATCTGCAGATATGTATACTCCAGAAGAGAGCACCAGATCTCATTACAGATGGTTGTGAGCCACCATGTGGTTGCTGGGAATTGAACTCAGGACCTCTGGAAAAGCATTTGGTGCTCTTAACCTCTGAGCCGTCTCTCCAGCCCCTGACCTACCAGGTCTTATTCTTCCACACTTATAGCATATATTGAACTTCGAAAATTTTTCAGGAGAAATCAACATAATTTGGAGGAGGGTTCAAGACAGGGTTTCTCTGTGTAGCCCTGGCTGCTCTGAACTCACTCTACAGAGTATGCTGGCCTCGACGTCAGAGAACCGCCTGCCTGCGCCTCCTGAATGCTAGGATTAAAGGCATGCTCCGCCACTGTCCAGCATAAATTTTGTCAATATAGTTTTGTTCAGTATCAAAGTTAGCAACACAGTTGGCAAGTATTTTCTTCCTCCTCTTCCTCTTCTTCTTCTGTGCTTTGTGGTTTTATTTATTTATTTGTTTGTTTGTTTGTTTTTATTGAGTCTATAGGAATTTCACATCATGCATCCCAATCCACCCATCTCCCAGTCCCCCTCCAAAGGAAAACTAACAAAGAAATAATAAAAATAAAATAAATTTTTAAAAATAAAAAACCTTTAAAAAATACAAATAGGAATATCAATTTCAATTTAAAAACAAACCAGCCAAAGGGGGGAAACAAGCAAACAAAACAGAAAACCACTTTGCTCTTGTCTTTGCCTCTCCATCACCTCTCCGATCACCATAGCGGCGCCCTGAGCTGCTGTGTATCATGGAATAGACCCTTTTGCCTGAACAGCTTCACTTACAAATGTTCACTGAGTAATGTGTTGTTCGTCAAGGCCTCTGACCTTGGCAGACCATCAACACTGAACCCCCCACAGAAACTCTAGGGACATCCCAGAGCTGCCCCGAGTTATGTAGACCATGCAGTCACGATTCTGTGGGACCAGTCCCTTCGGCAGTCCAGCGTGTCATAGTGTGGTAGATATTGGGGTGTGCCAACTCAAAGCCCTGAATGGATACCCGGGAGACTGCTGAGTTGGGTCTCTGGGAGTCCTCACCTCAGGCGAGGGACAGTAACAACTCTTCCACTCCTGTGGTGAGGGATGGGGCCATCTTTCCCAAGTATGGAGGTACATTATCCCGGGACCAGAGAGGTACAGGGTCAGTTCTCCCTGGGCCAGTGAGGGTCGGGACCAGCTCAGCAAGGCCCTTGTACCGCTCATGGTCCCTGTGGTAACACGGACAACAGCCACCAACACAGACCTCCAGCAGGATCATTGACTCCAGACACTGCCAGCAGCAGCATCTTGGGCGTGGCTGTCACAATGACCCTGGGTGGCAGCTTAGGCCTCTCAGATCCGCATGGGCCCAGTGATAACACGATCCTCTGGCACCAACATGGCTTCAGGTGTCGGCCCAGACCCCGGGTATCTGGACTGCCTTCGGTGGTAACCTGAGCCACAGACATCAGTGCGGACCCTAGCCACAGTGGGGCCACAGACCCAGACATGGTCCTCGGCAGCCTCTTAGGGTGCCATGGCCCTAGGTGACTAAGCAGGCCTCTTAGATCAGCATCACAAGGTGGCCCTTGGATATCAGCACAGACCCTGGGTGTGGCCCCAAGCGGTGCCCCAGACCTCAAGCATCGGCAAGGCCTTCAATAGTACCAGGAGCCATGGACATCAGCACAGACCCTGGGTGCTATAGGGACACGGAACCCAGACATGGCTCCCGGCTGCAGCACGGGCCAGGATCTCTCTGGAGCTCCGGGTGGCAGCCCAGGCCACTCAGATCGGGATAAACCCTGCTGTTGCACGGATCTCGGGGCACCAATGAGACCACATGTGGTGGCCCAAACTCCAGGCATCCTCACAGCGTTCGGTGGTCAACAGGATTCATGGATACAAACACAGACAACTGCAGCGGGGCCAGGACCGGGACGTGGACCCTGGCAGCAGCCCAGGCCCCGACATCGCCATGGCCCCAGACGGCAAGCAGGTCTCCCACATCTTCCCAATGACATCCCCTTCACCTCTACAGATGTGCGTACCTCTACAGGACAGGGTCCCCTCTGCTTCTCTCCTACCCATATTTGTCTATGAATTTGCTCACCATAACAGGGCCGGTCATTAGCGTCTTCCCGTCCACCCTGGGCAAACCACCCTGAGCAGCATGAATACATTAGGTAAGTAGTTTTTTTTTGTTGTTTGTTTGTTTTTGTTTTGGTTTGTTTTTTCGAGACAGGGTTTCTCTGTGGTTTTGGAGCCTGTCCTGGAACTAGCTCTCGTAGACCAGGCTGGTCTCGAACTCACAGAGATCCGCCTGCCTCTGCCTCCCGAGTGCTGGGATTAAAGGCGTGCGCCACCACCGCCCGGCTAGGTAAGTATTTCTGACTGACTGTATCAGACTTACTTTTGTTGCTGGTGGCTTTCGGAGACAGGGTTTCTCTGTATAGCCTTGGTTATCCTGGGCCTTGCTCTGTAGACCAGACTGGCCTCAAACTCACCTGCCTCTGCCTCTAGTCCCAGAGGATCCATGCCTTTTTCTGGCCTCCACAGGAACCAGAAATGCACATCGTAGACAGATACACATGGAGACAAAACACACATATAAAATAATGAGTACTATGGCAGCACACACACACACCCACAAATACATAAATAAAAATGCCTTTGAAAAAGATTCCCGTCAGGCAATGGTGGCACGTGCCTTTAATCCCAGCACTCAGGAGGCAGAGGCAGGAGGATCCCTGTGAGTTCGAGATCAGCCTGGTCTACAGAGCGAGTTCCAGGACAGCCAGGGCTACAAAGAGAAACCCTGTCTTGAAAACCAAAAAATCCAGAAAAAACGTTTGATTTTTTTTTCTAGAAAGTGCTTTTTTTTTTGGGGGGGGGGGTTGAGACAGGGTTTCTCTGTAGCTTTGGAGCCTGTCCTGGAACTCGCTCTGTAGACCAGGGGGGCCTCAAATTCAGAGATTCACCTGCCTCTGCCTCCCAAGTAGTGGGATAAAAGGTGTGAGCCACCACCGCCCAGCCTTACAGAGTGCATTCTCGAGTGATAACACACCTACCAGCATAATAGACTGAAAGAGAAGTCTGGAGTTTAAGTCTGGATGCTGGCCCTTCCATTTGCTGGTGGGGTTCAAGTCATCCAGCCTCAGCCATATAAAGAAGCTGAAGCTGCTCCTCAAAAGGATCATCTTGAGAATTTAAAAATCTGTGGGCAGGGCCTAGCAGATAGTAGATGATCAACTTGGAGCTGCTTCCTAGATCCAAGCGGTAGCATCTTTTGCAGGTGATCATGTCATAAGTTTCTTCACAAAACTCAAGCAGGGATGTGCTCATGAGTACAACCATGGCGTGACTGTTAGAAGGACAACCACTTTCCAACGGGATCGGAGGGCCACTACCCAGGATGGAATTAATACTGGGTACTCGAAACTTGGGCAAAAGCCCACAGCTAAGGTCACAGACTCTAGGGAGAACCTATTGTTTTGCCAAATATCCGTGTGGTCAATCTACCTTCTAAATACTTGGCTCACACCCGTCTACACTTCAGAGCTGCTCTCAGCCTCCCTAGTTTTATTTACAATAGGCAATGGTTAATACCAGGACTTGTAACTGATCAGAGTTCTAAGATCAAGAGCCTGCTGAGTGCTTATCCCTAAACCTAGCACCGGTAACACGCCCTTCGAGGCTCGGGAAACACTGAGAATGGAGGCAGGAAGAATTTAAGAGCCCAAAGATGCAGACAAGTGCTGCCTTTTAGACATGACACAGCCATTGCGCTCATGAAGTCAGAGCGGGTGAGATTATCTGTGCAAAATCAAGCCAGTCAAAAACTCCAGCATCGGAGAGGAGTTTGGGAAATAGCTCAGTGGTTAAAAAGCACTTGCTGCTCTTCCAAAGGATCCAGATTCAATTCCTAGCACCCATATGGTGGCTTACAACCAATCTTTAACTCCACTTCCAGGTAACTTGATGCTATCTGGCTTCCAGGGACACCAGGCATGCGTGTGGTATACAGACATGCATGAAGGTAAAACACCAAGACACTAAATAATTAAACAAATTAAAACCAACTAGCATGGATGGGAGATGAGGTTGCACCCCACGCTGAGGAGCTATTGGCAACTGGTGGCTGCTGGAGGGAGAGGAGTCATTTTCATCAGTGGTGTGGCCACCTAGCAAGTTGCCCATGCTCCAGTACCTAACTTCCCAACCGTGTTCATGCAAACAACCCTGTCGGACTCAGTGGGTCACACACTGTAAGACCCAAAAGTAGGAAGCGGACCTGGGAAGATGGGGTTCAGAGAAACTGGGATGAGAGGGGAAAAGAGGAAGAAGGGGAATGAAAATGACCAACATATATATACTGGTGTGTGCGTGCATGCATGTTTGTGTGTGAGAGAGAGAAATAAAACTCAAGAAAATCACGTACATTTTAACTATACTGACATATTAACAATATTTTGCTGATGATGTAAAAATATTTAATTATACTAGACTTATGAAAATAATGATAGAGCCAGAGGGTGGTGGTGCACACCTTTAGTCCCAGCACTCGAGAGGTAGAGGCAGGCAGAACTCTGCGAGTTCAAGACTACCTGGATCTACAAAGTGAATTCCAGGACAGCCAGGGCTGTTACAGAGAAACCCTGTCTCGAAAAATAGGGCTGTACATGGTGGGTCGTTCCTGCAATCCCAGTACTTGAAGTTCAGGTAGAAGGAGTATGTGAGTCCAGAGACAGCTCACGCTATATAATGAGACTCTGTCAAAAACAGACTTTAGCCGGGCGGTGGTGGCGCACGCCTTTAATCCCAGCACTAGAGAGGCAGAGGCAGGCAGATCTCTGAGAGTTAGAGGCCAGCCTGGTCTACAAGAGCTAGTTCCGGGACGGGCACCAAAGCCACAGAGAAACCCTGTCTCGAAAAACCAAAAAAAAAAAAAAAAAAAAAGACTTTAATCCCAGTACTCAAGAGCAAAGGCAGGTAGGGCTGAAGGGATGGCTCAGCGTTTTGTAGATCAGGCTGGCCTCAAACTCACAGACATCTGCCTGCCTTTGCCTCCTGAGTGCTGGGATTAGAAGCATTGCCAATATACCTAGCTAGATGACTCAGCTAGAAGCATGAAGTTCAACTCCCAGAAACCATGTTGGGTGGCTCACAACTGCTTGCACGTCTAGCTGCAAGCCAGAGCCTCTGTGGGCACCTGTATTCATGTAAACACATATTTACACATCATCACAAATAATTAAAAATAAAATAAAAAGAGGTAGACGCAGGCAGACCTCTAAGTTCAAAGCCAGCTTCATCTATACAGACGATCAAGTCAGTCAGGGCTACACAGAGATAGACTCTGTCTCAAAAAACCAAAATAAAAAAATAAACAGAGTGGGGAGAAAGACTTCAGTGTTTCAAAAGGAAAATAAGATCAAGTAGGCTTCTCTAAATAAGAACTTCCAAATTCACAATCAATGTAATGAGGTACACATTTAAAAATATGAAGGGGTACTTTTATTATTGTCTTACATAACATCTTAATGAATACACCAGGTGCATTTTCTCAGCAGGCAAATAAGACACACAGCGAAACTTCCTTATGCCTGGGAAGTCAAGAGCCGTCACCTGTCTCTGGGAGGATTCGGTTTCTTACGACGTCTGTGATAACTGGAGAAGAAGAAAATATTAGAGGTAAGTACAATTTTGTGTGTGCGTGCATGTGTGCGTGTGTGCGTGTGTAAATACACAGATACTAAGCAAATATGTTCCAAATGACCTGAAAGGACAAACATTCCAGGCTAGATTTTTTTCTTTATGCATACAAACTAGTATCTGGGGTTTTCTGCTGAGTTCTTTGCTGAGAGAGGAATTGGGACAATCAATTCCACCTAATTAAAGTTTGCTTACAATTCAAAGTGCTTCACAATCCTGATGGGAAAAGATATACTAGGAGATTACATTAATTAGCAGCCAAAAGCTAACTACTAGCAATAAGATGAAATAAGTAAATAAGATTAAACATAGGTAAGATCCTAGATAACATGCTTGGTTTTAAGGCTCTGAATAGTCCCCTTGCCTTCAGTCTGTCCCTTCCAATGAATATAGTCGGGATTTTCACAACTTCAGTGACTTGGTTATAAATAATTTATGAAGATTAAAGCAATCTGGAATACACAGGAAAGACGCAAGTAATGACAGTAAGGAAGTCCAAAAGAGGCTTGAATTCAGGTCACTGGATAATGTGCAAATAAAATGTGCAATAACAAGAGGCTGGGAAAAGAGCTCAGTCAGGAGAGCATCTCCCTGCAAGCACAAGCACTGAGTTCAAGTCCCAGCACCCATGTAAAAAGGACCAACCACAAGGGCACATGCTTGTAATCCCAGCAGTAGGCGGTGGAGACAGGCAAGACCCTGGGGCTTGCTGACCAGCCTAGCCTAGCCTAGTTGGAGATTGTCTCAAAACAACTGTGGGCAGCTTCTGATCATGACACTTGAGACCTGAAGCTGTCCAATAACCTCCGCACATCTGCGTACATCTCTCCACATAAACTAAAGTAGATACATAGACAAACAGTAGAGCTGGTGAGAAGGCACAGGAAGTAAAAGCACTTGCTGTGTAAGTCCGATGACCCGAGTTTCAATCCCTGGAATCACGGCAAAAGACTGACTCCTGACAGCTCTCCTCTGCCATCCACATTATCAGCACGGCACGCACACATCCACACACTTGTACACACACAACACTAATAATAAAATAAAGGGGCTAGAGAGATGGTTCTGCTCTTCCAGAGTTCCTGAGTTCAATTCCCAGCAACCACATGGAGGTTCACAACCATCTGTAGTGAGATCTGATGCCCTCTTCTGGTGTGTAGGCATACATGCAGACAGAACACTGCATACACAATAAATAAATAAATGTTAAAATAAAAGAAAAACTTAAGTAAAATGAAAATAAAAGACAAACCACTTGCTTATTCAAACACAATAAAAATTACTTATGACACTTTTATATTAAAATAAATGTAGACCGTGTCAGCCAAAACCTCTAACTTTTTTCTTGGAAAAGAGACACAGACATTATCACCTTAGGTTGTAATCCCAGCATTCAGAAGCTGAAGCAGGATTGTCACAAGTTTAAGAGCTACCTGGACTACAAGGAAGTATCAGGACAGACTGGCCTATGTAGTAATAACCTGTCTCAAAACAAAGCATGCAACAAAAAAAGAAACACACACACACACACACACACATTCTTACAGAGAGGTAATTAAGAGAGGAGCTTGTTTAGACAGGGAAAAGGAAGGCTGTTATATTACAGAGAACCAAAAACTTTGGGGAAAGTCTAAATAAAAAAAAAATTAATAGGCAGTGGTGGCATATACCTTGAGGCTAACCTGGTCTCCAGAGTATTACAGGTGAGTCAGGGCTAGCTACATAGTGAAACATTATTTTTAGATTCAGTTGGTAAAGGTGCTTGATGCCAGGTTTAACAACAGAGTCCCATCTCTGGGACCGGAAGGAGGGCACCAGTGCCCGTAAGTTGTCCTTCGACCTCCACCTGCTCAGTACGATATGTACCCATTCCCTTCTCTAATAAAAATAACGTCAGGCCAACCTCACCAAGAAGTGTAGTGTGAAGTAGTAACCACGGGAAACCTGTCTATTGAAGGAGAAGAGAGAAGGGACCCCCTGAAGAGAAACTGAAGCAGTTAACAGAGCTCCGGGAGCCAGAGTCACCTATGTGCTTAAATGATGACCACACTCTTCAGATCCAACACACAAAACGGCTTCATCTTCCTCCTTCCCCATCCATATAAATGGTGCCACCACCCACCAGGACACCCAGTCACAACTGCCTCCTCTCCCCCCATGCTCCCCATTTCCTTGTCCCCCATCACACACAATGGTTTTTCTCTTGTCACTGGGGTCAAATGTTTGAGAGAAGCAGCCTAAAGGAAGAGGTTGCTTTGGCCCAGCTGTAGAGGAACTGGTTGATAACAGTGAGGTAAGCACAGAAAAACCGAGCTGGCTCTGGCCCGAGGGGATCAGGCTCCACTTGCCAGAGGCCCAGACAGACCCCACCTCCTGAAGGGTTGGGGACCAAGTGCGGAGACAGAGTTTCAGATCCACATCTACCAGCACTCCGCCCAACCAGAGCTACTTGAGTTCCCTCCGCATTTTATCTGGCAGGCTAGTCCTTCACATCTGGGAAGTTGTCACCATTTCCTGTATGTATCTCTGAACCACCTTTCAAGGTTCACTGACACTTTTAATAGTTTATATTCACTGTCCTCACCCCTCAACTCTAACAACTTGCAAACAAGGAACAGGTTTTCATAAGCTAGCCCGTACTGGGGCAGTCTGGGGCTACACTCAGGAGCTCTGTGGATACAGCCTGCACCAGAGTCAGCTCAGGGGTGGTTACCCAATTGCACCAGGGAATGAAAACAGAGCTTGCTCAGACAAACATAAATAACAAGGAACACTTCATGGCTTGGTTTGGAAAAAGAAAGACATGAAAGATGATTCTGGGCTAGGAGTATAGTTCAACAGTAAAACACGCTGCTTAGCACGTGTGGGGCCCTAGGTTTGATCACTAGCGTTGCAAGAAAGGAAATGAGGACTTGATTGGGAGTGAGGGAGAGAGAGGGAATGTATCTCAGAATACAGAGATTGCCTCTAATTCACAAGGCCCTGGGTTCAATTCTCAACACTTCAGGAAACAAAAAAATCAACAAATAAGGTAAATATGCTTTTATTTAAAAGGAGGGTGACAAGCCGGGCGATGGTGGCGCACGCCTTTAATCCCAGCACTCGGGAGGCAGAGGCAGGCGGATCTCTGTGAGTTCGAGACCAGCCTGGTCTACAGAGCTAGTTCCAGGACAGGCTCCAAAGCCACAGAGAAACCCTGTCTCGAAAAACCAAAAAAAAAAAAAAAAAGGAGGGTGACAAAATGGCTTAGTGGGTTAAAGGTCCTTGCCACCAAGCCTCAAGACCCAAGTTTGATCTTTGGGACCCATATGGAAGGTGATCACCAACTCCCCCAAGTTATCCTCTGACTGCCACATGCCTCCCAACCCCAAACAAACAAATAAATATAATAAAATTTTATTTGAAAAGAAGAGAGAAGCCAGGCTGTGGTGGTGCACATCTTTAATCCCAGCACTTGGGAGGCAGAGGCAGAGGCAGGTGGGTCTCTGAGTTCAAGGCCAGCCTGGTCCACAGAGAGAGTTCTAGGACAGCCAGAGGTACATAGTAAAACCCTGTCTTAATAAAACAAAACCCAAACAAAAAAAAAAGGAAAAAGAGGAGAAAATAGTAGGTAGGTAGATAGACAGACAGACAGACAGACATATATACAAAAGAAGGGCCTGGGACCTGGCTCAATCTTTAAAATGCCTTCCATGGAAGCATGAGGATCTGGGTTCAAATCCCCATTGTCTACATAAAAAGCCAACCAGTATTGCAGTGGACACTTGTCACCTTAGAACTGAGGAGGCAGAGACAGGAGCATCCCAAGAGCATGCTAGCCAGTCAGTCTAGGTAATCAGGTCTGTCTCAAAAAGTAAGGTAGGAGCTGGAGTGATGACTTAAAGGTTAAGAGCACTGGATGTTCTAGAAGAACTGGGTTCAACTCCCAGCACCCTTCTGGTGGCTCATGACAATCTCTAACTCCAGTTGCAGGGGATCCAATGACCTCCCCCCTCTCACCTCCTAGGGCACAACATGCATGTGGTGCATAAAGATGAAAGTAGGCCAAACACTCATATATAATATAAAATAAAAATAAATAAGTAACAGGAGGTGGGGGAGAAAACCAGTTAAGTGAGGGGAGGGGAGAGGAGACGGAGGAAGGGCCGACACTGACCTCTGGCCTCCATGCATTCACATGGTAGCATGAAAATGCATAAACACACACACACATACACAGACACACAAAGAAAGATTAGTTCAAAAAAACCACAAAAGAGAGCTGGAGCCACGGTCAGACACAGGCTAAGAACAGCACAGTGTAAGCACTGTAATCAGAGAGGCAACTGGTTTCTAAAAGATTCAGGGACGCTATTTACTGACCAGTCAGACCCTGCACAACTATTTTTTGTGTAATAATTCAAATCTTGTTAAAAGTGGCTATAGGGAGCCTGGGGAGACAGCTCAGAGGATAAGAGCACTTGCTGCTCTCACAGAGGATGCAGGTTTGGTTCCGTTACATGGTGGCTCCTATCCCGGGGGCTCTAGGTTCCTCTGTCCTCCACGGGCACCAGGCACACATTTGGTGAGCATGTTTACATAGAAAAATCACTCATGCACATAACAGAGAAACTACATAAAGGAAGGGCTGAGAACAAGGTCAGTTGAAGAGCGGAGTGAAACTTACTGTCCGTGCGGGTACCAGCGGTGCTTCGTGGTGAAGAACACCTTGCTGAGTTGTTCTATCATGGGGCCTTGCTCAAGTTGCTCGCCTTTTATTTCTAATTTGGCTTTCAGCACTTGTTCGTGTGTTTCTTCATTATTACACAAAATGTCTGGTTGAGGGATAGGCTATAAAATAAGCAATAACAAACAAGTGTAGAAATGTAAGCCAAGACGGAACAACGAGCACACTCATCAACTGATTAGACTTCCTGACATTGGGGAAGTGGCCAGAGGACTTTCAATTATATTATTCAAATTAGAAATACTCTTTGACACACAAAAAAATTGTGGGTTTCTTTTCCAATAATAAAAGTTCTTATTCAATTCTTTTCCACCAGAAATAAGGTCCTTGTTATTTTTTTTTCTATTTCCCCAAAGTACATTCTAGGGTCCATATTACTTTTTAACTTGAATTTGACAGTCTACCTTATATATTACTAAGGAGAGAATAACGAAAAACATATAAAAGACCTCTGTAGTGGTTTGATTAAGAATCGCCCCTGGACTCGTATACTCAAATGTTTGCTTCCCAGGTGGACTGTTTGGGAAGGGTTAGGAGGTGAGGTCTTGGTGATGAGGTGTGTCACTGGAAGTAATTAGGAAGGATTAGGAGGTGTGGTCTTGGTGATGAGGTGTGTCACTGGAGGTGGTCTCTGAGGTTTCAAGAGCCCATGCCAGGCCCAGTTTCTCCCGCTGCTTGTGAATACAAGTTCTTAGCTACTGCTCCAGCATCATGGCTGCCTTCCTGCTGCCACACTCCGTTATGATGATCATGAACTAATCCTGTGAAACTGCAACAAGCTCCCAATGAAATGCTTTCTTTTATAAGTTGCCTTGATCAAGGTGTCTTTTCACAGCAATAGGACCGTAACTAAGACAACAGAGCCTTTAGATAAGAGTTTTCTCTTAGGTTCTGATGTTTGTTGCTAAAGGTCAAATGTCTAAAGCCAAGCATGTTGGAACTCACCTGTCATCTCAACACCAGGGAAGCTGAGACAAAAGGGTTGTCATTGAGGACACTGAACAACAGAATGAGTTCCAGGAGAGCCTAGATAATAAAGAGATCCAGCCTGGGCCACAATGAATCTTGTAAACATTATAAACAAGGCATTTGGGGCTGGCAAGATGCCTCAGTAGATAACAGAGCTCCCTGAGAAAGCCTGAGTTTGCTCCTTGGTACCCACATAACGACAGATGGAGGGAACTGAGTCTACAAAGGCACCCCCGGAATCCACCCTCAAGCTGTGTGTCTTAACCACTGTTGTGTTGCTTTGAAGAGACCCATGCCCACGACAACTCTCATAAAGGAAACATTTCATTGGGGCGGCTCACAGTTTGGAGGTTTAGTCCACTATTGTCAAGGCAGGAAGACTGGCAGCATGTGGGCAGTAGCTGGAGAAGGAGCTAAGAGATCTACATCTGGACTGGGCAGCAGGAAGAGAGACACTGGGACTGCCTTCAGCTTTTGAATCTCCAAAGCCCACCAATGACACACTTCCTCCAACAAGGCCACACCTCCTAATCCCTCTCAAGTAGTGCCATTCCCTAATGACTAAACATTCAAATATATGAGCTTATGGGGGCCATTCTCATTCAAACCACAATACAGCATACATATGAATCATACGTATCATACAGAAACGTGCAATAAAAATTAATTAAAAAAACTAATGCCAAGTGTTAATAAACACTGGCTCTCATTCCCTAGCAGTCTTAATTCTAGAATATTCCAATTTTGACTGTAGCTTAAAATATTTGCCAGGTGTGACAGTACATGTCTTTAATGCCAGCACTTGGGAACCAAAGGCAGGTTGATCTCTGTAAGCTTGAGGTCAGCCTGGTCGACAGAGCGAGAAAGCTACAGCTAACACAGTGAGACCCTGTCTCAAAAAACAACATACACATTTATTTTCAAGTGTACAGATAAAAAGGACATGGGAATAAATTTTGAAGTCTACACCAACACCACTAGCAGACTCAGAATCTTAAAAGCAGTTCTCCTTGACCAGCTTTAGAAGGTGTGTCTCAGGAAGGCACAAAAGCTAACATGAAACTAAGCACTGACGCACTCAAAGCAGTCAGCTTCAATTCCTGTGTTTTCCTTTTTCCTTCTCCTTTTATTTTGTCACATTTATTTACATCTTGTGTGCATGTGTGCATGTTCCACCATGATGATCACGTGGAGGTAAGAGGATAACTCGGGAACTGGCTCTCCCCTTCTAGCGTATGGGCCAGGGGGACTGAACTCAGATGGCACGTTACCCATGGGACCATCTTACTGACATCTGCTTCTTGAGGCAGTCTTATGTAGCTCAGGTGCCTTTAAATTTGATGTGTAGGGGCTGGAGCAATGGTTCAGGAGATAAGTGCACTGGCTGTTCTTCCAAAGGGCCTGGGTTCCTAGCACCCACACAGCAGCTCACAACTGTCTGTAACTCCACGATCTGACACCCTCACACAGACATACATGTAGGCAAAACACCAATGCATATAAAATATAAATAAGTAATCTAAATCTGATATGTAGCCAGAGAACTACCTGGCTCTCCTGACCCTCTTGCCTCTATCTTCCAGGTGCTAAGATTACAGGCATACACCATTCTAACTGGGCTTCCTTGTTTTAGTTAGGAAGTTCAGACACTGGGCTGGAGAGACGGGTCAGTGGTTAAGAGAACTGGCTGGTCTTCCAAACGACCTGGATTTGATTTCTAGCATCTACATGGTGGCTCACAACTGTCTCTAACTCCAGTCCTAGGGAATCCAACGCCCTCTGCTGACCTCCGCAAGTACTGTTAGTGCATAGACATATGCAGGAGGAACATCCACATGCATAAAATAAAAATTAAAAAGTTTTTTTAAATAAAAAAAATTTTAAATTTGATTTTGAGCTGGGCAATGGCGGTGCGCACCTTTAATCCCAGCACTCAGGAAGCAGAGGCAGATGAGTTCGCTGTCAGCCAGGTCTACAGATTGAGTTCCAGAACAGCCAGGGCTGTTACAGAGAAACCCCATCTTGAAAAACCAAACCAAAAGAACAAAACAAAAATAAACAGAAAAAAGAAAAAGAATTCTGTTTTCTAGACCCAAAGCAAAGGTTACCAGACAATTCCTCACATACTTTCGTGTGCTCGTACGGGATGTCCACAGAAGGGTGGTAGCACACTATGGTCCGGCCATCGGATGTCAAAGCGAGCTCCACCTTGCTGGGAAGGGACATTTAGAAATACAGTTAGACTGTGCTCAAGAAAGCATGAGTACTTTCAGGTTTGGGTTTTAGATTTTTTGAGACAAGGTCTTCCTGGAGTCCAGGTAGTCATGGAACTCACTACATAGCCCATGCTGGTCTCAAACACACGGCAATCCTCTTGCCTCTGCCTCCATAGTGATTGGATAAGAGATGCATACCATTGTATCTGGCAGAATGACTTTCGTTTTGAGACAGGATCTCATGTGCTCCAGGCTGGTTTTGAACTTATTATGTAGTCAAGGATGACCTTTAACTCTTGATCCTTAAAATTATACCCAGCAAAGAGAAAACTAATTATAAACCAACCCAGACGCCACACTGAAAGCTAGGCCTCTGGCTGCTAGAGAAGGGCAAGGGCGAAAAAGCAACCGTGGCAGTGGTGCAGGCTCCACGCACATGCACCAGCGTGCTAAAACAGCTTGGGTTAAAGTGAGCCACAGGAGCAAGGGCAGCCCCGAGGATATGGCTACTGCTGCACATGACATCTGAGGACAAAGCAAGTGTTTCTAGGATGACTTTTACAAAGCCATGGATGACAGCCATCCATCCATCTGCCACCCCAGCCAACCAATGTGGAAGTTCCATATCACAGAAGAGGCTGAGGCATTTACATGACA
Source organism: Chionomys nivalis (assembly GCF_950005125.1). NCBI lineage: Eukaryota > Metazoa > Chordata > Mammalia > Rodentia > Cricetidae > Chionomys > Chionomys nivalis. The sequence goes on from NC_080110.1 coordinate 10,604,532, forward strand.
CTCTCTAAAACTTCCAGAACACATCAGCCCTAAATCTTGATTTCAAGATGCTACTTTAAGCCAGGCATGGTGCAGTCCCAGCAGGCCAATCTCTAAGCTCCAGGCCCAGTCTGGTCTATAGAGCAAGTTCCAGGACATCCAGGGCTACCCAGAGGAAACCCTGTCTCAAAAAACAAAAACAAACAAACACAAACAAAAAGTTTTAAGCTTAAGACAGACTATTCTAGACAAAGAGAAAAGTATTGAAAATAGTTACTGAACTTTTCAGACATAACTGAAATATTAACTGACAATTCTTACAACTGAATCCAACAGTGTTAATTTGAATTGGTTCTGAGCAAGTCTGTGTGTAAGATTAAAGAGGTTCATATACTGACTGGGGCTGGTGTGACGGCTCAGTGGGCAAAGGGGCTCGCTGCCAGGATGACGACCTGAGTTTGATTCACAGGACCCAAATGGAGAAGAGAGTTGTCTTCTAACCTCTGTATGCATGTCATAGCCCATACGTGCACACACACGAATAAACAAATGGAATAAAAATGTATTTATATAAGGTTGCTAATTACAGGTTGAGGAACTATGTTGAATATACTTTTATGCTACAATAATAAAATATTTCAATTTAAATGCAAAATTAATCACAAATGCTAAAGGGGACATGCTCTATAACAAGTGACAACCAGGACTATAACAGAAATTTTCAGCTTAACCACCGTTAAGAAACAGTAGTGAAACTATAAACTGTATACTGCATTATTTTACTATGATCTTAATACTGAACTCTACACATAATCGCAATAACATTTCTGATATTAGTTAATTATCTATTTTTCATTTTTTTTTTACATAAGGAAAGTCTCACTTTATACCTCTGGCTAGCCTAGAACTCAAAGCTTCACCTGAATCTGCCTCTCCAGGTCTGAGATTAAATAAGTGCACCACCATGGCCAGCCCAAACAAGTTTTTAATACCTTTTTTAAGATTCACTTTATGGGGCTGGAGAGATGGCTCAGAGGTTAAGAGCACTGCCTGCTCTTCCAAAGGTCCTGAGTTCAATTCCCAGCAACCACATGGTGGCTCACAACCATCTGAAATGAGATCTGAGGCCCTCTTCTGGCTGCAGACACACAGACAGAATATTGTATACATAATAAATAAATAAATAAATAAATAAATAAATAAATAAATAAATAAATAAAAATTAAAAAAAAAAAAGATTCACTTTATGAAGCCGGGCGATGGTGGCGCACGCCTTTAATCCCAGCACTCGGGAGGCAGAGGCAGGCGGATCTCTGTGAGTTCAAGACCAGCCTGGTCTACAGAGCTAGTTCCAGGACAGGCTCCAAAGCCACAGAGAAACCCTGTCTCGAAAAACAAAAAAAAAAAAAAGATTCACTTTATGCTTTATGTGTCTGAATGTCTTGCCTCCATGTATGTATGCATACCATGTGTGTTCCTGGTGTCCTCAGGTCAGACGAGGTTATCAGATCCCCTGGAACTGGAGATATGAATGAATTACAAGTCATCACGTGGGTGCGGGGAGCCAAACCCAGGTCTTCTGCAAGAGCAGCGCTTTTAACCACTGAGCCAGCATCTTTCCACCACTACCACTTCTTTTTGAGCCAATGGTCACTAGACAGTCCAGGCTGGCCTTGAACTCATGACCCTCTGGCTTTAGCTTTCCATGTGCCAGGATGACGACCACAGCTGGCTTTAGGGAGGTTTGCATAATATAATATGTACACTGACATCACTCAATCTGTTAAGGTTCAAAGAAACATAATCCAGTCTTATTCATCACTAGCTACTTAACTTAGTACTCATCAAATGTACAGTTAAAACCAGTATCAGAAAGTATTGCTGTAGAGAAGGCTTGTTGGTCTTGCAAAGGTTCAGTTCCCAGACCCACATGGTCACTCACAAGTCAGTAGCTCCAGTTCCAGATCTGATGCCCTCTTCTGACCACCTCAGACACCAGGAACACATGTGGTGCACATACATACATGCAGACAAAGTACTCATCCACATAATAAATTTTTTAAAAAATGTAAAATTCCTTGGTATGGTGTCACATATCTAAGCACTAAGAAGAGGATCAGGAATCTAAGGCCAGACTCAGTTATTTGGTGAGCTTGAGCCTAGCCTGGGCTGTTTTTTGTTTGTTGATTTTTATTTACTAAAACTTGCGATAAAACACACATAACTTAAGAAAATAAATTCCATTTTTTTGCACATCCACTCTGCTCAAAAAAACAAAAACAAAAACACAAAACCACATTATATGCTATTCTAGTTCTCAGAATAATGACTAAGTTGGATAAACACCACACAAGTGGTGCTGCATTCAACAGTGCAATTTGGAATTATTCAGTGCCAAACAAAAGACAGATAACACCTAATCTAATAGATATAAGCCCTAACATAAAATTATAAAAACAAATTAGCTTTTACAAAAAGTTAAAGCCTGCTGCAGAAAAAGCAAGTCTGTTCTAACAAATGTGAGCCTTCACTGCAACACAATAGCAACATATTTGATCTAAAACATAGAACGTGTATAATCCAGACACATACCTAATCCATATACACAAGACACAATCTTTTTTTTTTTTTTTTTTTTTTGGTTTTTCGAGACAGGGTTTCTCTGTAGCTTTGGAGCCCACAAGACACAATCTTAAACCGGGCGGTGGTGGCGCACGCCTTTAATCCCAGCACTCGGGAGGCAGAGGCAGGCGGATCTCTGTGAGTTCGAGGCCAGCCTGGTCTACAAGAGCTAGTTCCAGGACAGGAACCAAAAACTACGGAGAAACCCTGTCTCGAAAAAATCCAAAAAAAAAAAAAAAAAAAAAAAAAAGACACAATCTTAAAAACAAAATTAAAGAAAGACTAATCAGGAGAGAAAACATAGCATCATTTCAGATGCGGACGTGACTGCTGTCTCTATCCGGGTCTTATACCTACCAGTTGTAGTCATCTGGAAGAGAAGAGTAGGTAGACTTTCGACAAACACTAGATAAGGCTCCATCTGCGAAAACCACAGTAAAATAGTTTAGTTCAGCATAAAAGCAAATTTAAACATTAACCAATATTTGTTTCTTTTTTGTTGCTGTTTACTGAGACAGGATCTCGCTATGCAACCCTGAGTGTCCTGGAACTCACTCTATAGACCAGGGTGCCCTTGAGGTCAGATATTAGCCTGCCTCTGCCTCCCTAGTGCTAGGATTAAAGGCACACCACATCTGGCTTAAAAGCTTTATATTTTCTTTTTTTTATTTTTTTAGTTATTTTCAAAACAAGGTCTCTCTATATAGTCTTCAATTTATCCTGGAACACTCTTTTTTTTTTTTTTTTTTTTTGGTTTTTCGAGACAGGGTTTCTCTGGTTTTGGAGCCTGTCCTGGAACTAGCTCTTGTAGACCAGGCTGGTCTCGAACTCACAGAGATCCGCCTGCCTCTGCCTCCCAAGTGCTGGGATTAAAGGCGTGCACCACCACCGCCCGGCTTATCCTGGAACACTATAGACCGGGCTGGCCTCAATCAGAGACCCACCTGCCTCTGCTTCTGTGTGCTGGGATGAAAGGCGTGCACTACCATGCTGGGTGTGACGACACCAATGTCTGCTGTTGGCTATAAAACAGGCTTGTGCTAGTGCTAGGGACTCAACAAGTATGACCATTCCTGCTTCACATGAGTAATGAGCAGGTCTGCTCTGGGAGACGGATGGACAAGAAGCTTCAGTACACAGGGTCTGTGCTGTCAAGCTGGGTAAGCTCTGGGGGAAAGGCGAGCTTGCACATTCCAGAAGGCCTTTCTGGTGCAGCTGTCTCAGCTGCCCTGAAGACATGAGGCGGTGCTAACGGGAATACAAGGTTCCCTACAGACGAGGAATAGCTCAGACCAGGGATGAAAAGAGAAAATAAAAATATCTGGATAGTCCAACCTTTCCAAAAAAGAACATAAAGTATTTGGGCATTCTAAGGAGCATGGTTTATAAAGACTGTTTAAGTGATGAAATACAAATAATTTGTTCAAAATTAACTTGTCTTAAAATGCTCACACTTCAAAGAGTAATTTCATTTTTAGAACACTTACAGATGCAATAGCTATGTTTTATTCTTGTAGTTGTTGGTCTTTTTCAAAACGGGGTTTCTCTGTGCAGTCCTGGCTGTCCTGGAACTTGCTCTGTAGACCAGACCAGCCTTGAGCTTACAGAGATCTGCCTGTCTCTTCCTCCCAAGTGCTAGGATAAAGGCCAGGCAAACTATGCATTTTTTTAATCTGTAAAAAGTTTTTCTTTTTTATTTTTTTATTTATTTATTTTTTTTTTTTTTTTGGTTTTTCGAGACAGGGTTTCTCTGTAGCTTTGGTTCCTGTCCTGGAACTAGCTCTTGTAGACCAGGCTGGCCTCGAACTCACAAAGATCCGCCTGTCTCTGCCTCCCAAGTGCTGGGATTAAAGGCGTGCTCTCTTTTCTGCCCCTAAGTTGTCATCAGCTCAAACAGCTTCATAAGCTTTAAAAAACACCAAATCCTTATCTGATGCTGATTACATACAGGAGTTTTTAATGTTCCCTCACAAGGAAGGGCTTTTCCTTTTTTCTTTTGGTTTTTTGAGGCAGAGTTTCTCTGTAGCTTTGGAGCCTGTCCTGGAACTTGCTAATCAAGCTAGCCTTAAACTCACAGAGATCAGCCTACCTCTGCCTCCTGGAGTGCTGGTATTAAAGGTGTGGCCTGGCGGAAGGTCTTTTTCTGGATGCTCTGTACTTTCTCTCTAACTGTTGGTTTTGCTTTGCCAACAATGTTAATATCCTACTTTTTCACATAAAATGTCAAAAATAGGACAATTTAAGTTAGTTCACAGTTAACTGGATAGTCTTTAGTCTTACAATCCCAGTCAACTCAAATCAGTTAACCGTTTCTAATCTCCTGTTGGGTACAAGAGGGACTGAGGATATCAAATGTGGACTAGGGCCACAGTACAAATGTAATGAGCAATCTAACAGTAAAAACATCACTTCAGTAAAGAGGGACAAATAAATAGCCCCATGTTAACTACTGTGAAGACTGAGGGCTAGGCATCACTTAGGGAGAAAGGGGTCTAGGTAGTAGGGATGTTTCTCTCAACTTGCCACCAAGATTGATGACCTAAGTTCCATCTCTGAGACCCACATGCTAGAAGAGAACCAATTCCACAGACAAACGTGCAATTTTTAAAAACACATGAAAAACAGACCAACTAAAAGGAGAATTATCAAAGCTGGGCATGTGGTTTTCATATAATCCATATCAGAGCCACAGGGCCACACAGCGAGGCCCTGTCCCAAGACAACAAAACAGTAACTAGCACCTGACCCCTGTACCGCTCTGACACTGACCCTAAGCCATTGGGATTACAGGTGTACAATTCCACAATTTGCTATGAAATTATTTCGAAATAAAATATTTAATTAATGAAAAAAAGAAAAGTGGGATTTAGTAAGTTTGAACACCGCTTTAAAAAGGAGTTAAGTGAGCAAAGGTTTGTCTTGGCTCCAATGCCCCGATTCATTGCTGGGGGGTGAGGGGGGTGAAAGCAGAGCGCTGTGAGAAGCAGGACTTTTACATTCTATTATTTGTGTCAACAGATTGATATTAGGCATGTATTAACACACTTTTGCGATGATCTTCAGAAAGAAAGCACATTTATTTGTTTAATGGTTATATCCATAAGGGAAAAAACTTCCCACAGTATTAACAAATGATTGTCCCTGAGAAATGGGCCTGTGGATTTGTTTTTTATTTCCAAATCTTGAGACCTACTGAAAAAAGTAACAGCTGTAAAATATGCTAAGTATTAATGTTCCTCCTAAAGGGACGTTAACTTCTACCAGTTCACCAATTCACCTAAATCCTGCTTGTGGTTTAATGACGGCCAATGATTACCCTTGATCTTTTACTCAGCATGTATACACACACACACACACACACAAATCATCTTCTAAGCCCACAACAGGATCATTCTCTGATATATCAGGTTCTTTTCTCTATCTATCTGGTGATCTGTTCATGTTGGTAACAGCTGCACGATATTTAGTTAAGACGTAGCATAATTTATCCATTCCCCTTTTGACTGACATTTAAATTCTGTCACTTTTTATTGTTGCAAACAACAGGCATGTAGAATAACTAAATATTTTAAATATTCTATACTTGAAGAGGCATAAGACTTTTAAAACATTTTTTTTTCCCAGAAGCTTCACTTACTCTGGGTTGGAAATAAATGTTTCCAGACAGTCCTGATTGACGTCACCCATTTCACTGTGGTGGCCATGGTCTTTACGAGGTGACGTGAACAAAGATATCGTGAGGAGAAACCGCTTCTCACATCTGTTTCTAGGCACACAGATTTTCATTCCTGCTTAAGAGATAAAAGAAAAATCACATAAAGGCGAATGTAAACACTACAACAGGATAGGAACTATTAGCTAGCACTAGCCTTTGGAAACATGGCTTTTCAACTTTTCAGTTCCACACAGTTCAACAACGGGACAAAGAGCAATGACATCAAACTATAAGAAAGGAAACCCGGGCTGGAGAGATGGCTCAGTGGTTAAGAGCACTGACTGCTCTTCTAGAGGACCTGGGTTCAAGTCCCGGCACCCATATGGCAGCTCACAGGTGTCTGTGACTCCAGGAACCAGCACCCTCACACATTTATACATATAGGTTAAAACACCAATAAAGTAAATAATAAAAAAAAGAAAGGAAACCCAAGAACTAAGTCCACTATCATTTCTCTTGACTGCAACCTCAGCACTCAATGCAGTCAGTAAAGATGCAATTACTTAGGAAGTCATTCACACAGAATACTCCTGAAACACTAGTGTGTCTACGTACTAACTCCCAAGTACCACATAAGACCGTATCGCTTACAGTAGTAGTGTTTCTGATGAAATAAAATATTCAACAAGACCTATCTTTGGCCCATGAAAAGTGTAAGAGGAACCATCTTACGGGTTTTAAATAAAGTGCCCTCGTTGCCATTTCATCTTCCTGTCACCTAACATTTAAAGATATGTCAAGGCATATTTATAATAAACCATGAAAATTTAAAGGACTTGCTAACAAAGACTTCGGAGCTCACTTAGAAACTGGAAAATCTGAGGCAAGTCATTAATTAATTAATAAATTACCAAGTATTCCGTGGTAAACTGAGGGAAACAATCACAATTTTTATGAATGTTGTAAATAAATCGTATATAATGATGGTGCCCCTACTTTCAATTTGTCTCAATGGCTATCTATTCCTTCCCCTAGCTCAGTAGGCATCAAAGGGAATAGGGCACAGTCTCTCATTATTTGCAGGTTGATTCCTGCACTGTCAGAACAGGGCGACTTGCTAAGCCAGAGTTCGTTCAGCGTGCGATAGTGGTGTGCAATAATGGCTTGCACTATTGTGGTTTTCCTTACATTCTGAGCTTTACCAGGCAGGTGATAGGAACAAAGGCCGAGAGAAGTCTAATGATGTATTATTTTAGTAGTCCACTGTATAACTGGTGGCATGCATGGGACACAACCCCACGTCTTCCGATTACATGTCCAAAATCAAAACATTTGTGGGAGACAGCAAGTTTCCTCGGCTCGATGCTGATATACCCGGCAGAGGGTCCAACCATGGCTGCATATGACCCTCGAGGGTGAGCCCCTTGGCACCGAATTCCGTTCCAAATCAAACACCCTGGTGGGTCTGTTGGAGGAACAGGTGCACGAGGACTATGACCCATAAACCGACAGAAACACTTGGACCAGAACGGGTCTCAGGAGTCGCGAGAACATGGTTCAGCCGGACGCGCACCAGCACACGGGTTGTGAGCTACGGAGGAGGAGCAACCATACGCCAGCCCTTCTGCTGGACACCGGCAGCCTCGCTCTGCGGGCGGCGACAGACAGAAAAGCCTCAACGCCTACGGACAAGCCTTCCAGGCCTGTCCCAAAGGAAGAGAAGTCAGCGGTTATATACCCAGCTACTCACCGCGGGCCCGCCATCTTGCTTCAGTCCCCGTCCTAAAGAAGGCGTCCAGCGCGCGCGCCACAAGCCCGCAGGGTATTCTGGGAGTCGTAGTTTCCGTGGGGAAAGTAGCCCTGGTCGCAGATAGAAAGCGGGGAGGGCGGATGGGCGGGTCCCTGGGCCAGCATTTGTTCTGGCTTCTTGGGTTGCAGAAGGTGCTCAGACAACACAATCGCTACCCTCCCGTTTCTAGTAGCAGGTAGTGTTTAAAATAACAGCAAAAGCAAGTTTATGTTAATACTCAGAGAGACACTAGACTATTACCCCATGATGGATGAATTAAGTTTTCTCAGGGGAGACAAGACGTCCGAGAATTCAAATGTGGATGTTAAGAGCTGAGAGGGAGACATTCCGGGTGTGGCTTTGTTGACTAGCTTGAAGGTTAGTCAAAGCACGAGAGAGAAAACACTAAGAGAGCAGATTGGGAGTTGTCTGATAACGGTGGGAGTGAATTCCATTTTGTAGTTCTTGAGTTGGGGAGTCATCTGAGATGCCCAAGTGGTGATATAAAGCGAAGCAGACTGGAAGATTTGTTTCGAGAGGGGAGGTTGGGCTACAAAAGAATATAAAGCCGTAGGAATGAGGGCTGGGTGTGTAGCTTGGTGCTAGAGCATGCATGAGGCCCTGGGTTTGATCTCCAGCGCCACAAAAACTTAATAAATTATGGGCTGGTGTAGGAAGAAGACGTAGATAAAATGGAAGGTGGCTCCAAACTAAGCCAAGGAACTCCCAATACTTGGAGACCAAATGTAAGAGGTCATGGGGATATCTGAAAAGAGACATTCCAATAAATAAATAATAAACTCAAAACACTAGCAAATAGTTTACATTGGTGCACCTAAAAGTTTGGCCTAGAATAGTGGTGAAACCTTTGATTGATCGAAACACCACTCAGGAGGCAAAAGCAGGTGGATCTCTGTGAGTTCAAGGCCAGCCTGGTCTACATAGAGTTCTGGGACAGGCAGGGCTGTACAGCAAAAGCCTATCTAAGAAAAAAACAATAGTTTCAAATTCAGAGTCATAAAATGGCAAAATAGGCAAAAAAAATCATAGAACCAGAATGAGGTAACTGCCCTGGAAATGATGGGCAAGTTACCCAGTTTGTGATGACCTGGACTTCCTGCCGCAAAACTTTACAAAGAAGTGCCAGGTGGGTGGTACAGACCTGTGGTCTCAGTACTTAGGAGGCTGAAGCAGAAGGATTCCTGCGAGGTCAAGGGCGGTCTGAGCTAGGTAGCACGTTCCAGGCTAGCCAGGACTACACAGAGAGACCCTGCCTCCAACAGGCAACACATTTGGGTTGTCAGCGACTCTGACCATGGTCCAGATATATTAACCAAGCTAATTAATGTTTGTATAAACTAAATGTAACTAAAATAACTGGTAAGGGTGTATATCAAAATCGTCACATTGTGTCTGAAATAACTATGTTAATTGTCATGTTTTGTCTGAAATAACTATGTTAATTGTCATGTTGTGTCTGAAATAACTATGTTCTGCCCAGACAGATATTGCAATTTCACTCTAACCTTCATCTAACATTGATATGATTGTGTTGTGTGGTCTTTTTCCCTTTAACAACACTGCCTCCCTGATCTTTGGCACAAGACTGTTTCTGAGGTAGCAGCCTGCTTTTGGTCACCGGACAAAAACAAAGGACTACAATTTGTGTGGTGATCAATGACTTCCTCACCCACACTGTGGCGGTTCATCCAAAAAATTGGGTCCAGACTGAAATGTAAATGTTTTCATGCTTTTAAATTGAATGCAGACCACGAGCTATACTTTACTCCCCCTCTGAAGTTCTTACGAGCAATCCACATTGTATTTACTCTTCTGTCTTTCTTCCGTGTTGCGTGTGTTGCAGCGTGGGTGTGGGTTAACAGTATGGGCTCTCCTTTCTGATGAGTTCTCCTCGAAGCTCTCATAACTTGCTTCCATACTTTCAGTTTCAACTGAGCACGAGGAGTTGCCTGAAGCCAACGGCAATGCCGTTTACTACCAGCAGCTCTGTAAACTGTTTTTCCTTCGCCTTCATTCCATTTCCTTTTAACAGGCAATTTAATAACTGCAAATACTGTTGTCCCTGAGATGGGAAGTTTCCCATGGCCCTTCTAATCCTGGAGTCCCCTTACCCTGAGGGCGCTTAACCTTCCAGGTCTCAAAGTGGCAGACTCCTCTTGTCCTTCAGAGTATCCTTTATCCTTCTTCAGACGCACACTGGGCACCAAAATGTAGCATGTGTACCTGTGTGGATGTGGGTTCACGCGGGTCCATTAAAAGAAGACTCAGAGACACTTTAAGAATGAACTTGCCCTTTTGCAGCAGCAAAGGGGTCCAGCCTCAGTGGACTGAAGCGCTTTCCCTTTGCCCAGGGCAATTTTATTTTGCTCCATATTTACAATTAAGCCAGTTGGCTTCCATATGCTCAAAACGATCAATACAATGCCAAGTGCAAATTCTCGATTCATCAGGTACCACAGTATTCCAGATTTCCAGAACCAAGTTTTGCATAGTCTTTTGTGGAGGCCGAAAAATGCAGGCCATTTCCACCTTGTCTGATGGTCAGAGAGTTTGGAGTTTTGGCAAGTATAGTTGCCTGCACTAACTCAGGAGGTGAGTGCTTTGTTCTTTCGAAATTAAGATAAATTCACACCATCCTGATAGGCAGTTGGGATATGCAAATGTACTTCTGCTCCTTCTTTAGTAACTGTGAGGTCACCTAGGGAAGGCTATCTTCAAAATACTGACCTAGAGCACCTTGGCTACCCAGACAACAGAACGCTAATGATTTGATGTCTCAGAGTGATAAAACCATTGACTGTGTGAACTATCCTTTTGTATCATGTTAATAAAATCTTTGGTTACCTCCTCACCCCTTTATGTTGGGTATAAAAGTTGTGGAAAAATAAACACGGGTGAATTTCAGAATTTCAGTCACTGGAATGCCCTCCCAATACTTTCTATGTTTTCTCTCTTATTATGTGTCTTCATAGTCTTTTATTTCTTCAATCGCCAGGCCCCTACCCTGGTAAGAAGTATTTTTGTCGAGGTCGGTCCTTTGTATCCTTGGGAAATTCTCAGCAAGATCCACATAGGGTGACAAGAGGAGTCAGGATTAGAGCTAGGTGCAAGCACACTGGAGCTGGGCCAGGTATAGCCCAGTGGGGTTTAGGGCTAGGCACTAACACTCTGATGCTCAGCCAGGTGTAGCCCAGCTGGAATTATGCCATACTTAAAGCCTTTAGAAGCCAGGCATGGTGACATGTGATTTTAATCCCAGCACGCAGAGTCAGGGGCAGGAAGATCTCTGTGAGTTCCAGGCCAGCCTGGTCTACATAATGAGTTCCAGGTCAGTCAGAACTATATAGTGAGATCCTATCTTAAAACAAACAAATAACAACAACAACAACAAAAATCTCAGGTTTTCTACAAGTCAGACCGTCTTCTTTTCCATCTGAATAGCTACTAGGGGGTGCTGAAGGTTAGAAAGGTAGCAGTAGAGGAGTTAACAAGTGGGTTCTGGCCTTGACTTTATCAATTTAATCCAAATTAATACCCTAAATTTAAATCTGGACTCTCCCACTCCTTAACTAAATAATTTGGGTGAATTAAATTATGTGATATTTTTAAGTCTCCGTTTATTCTGTGAAAAAGGCAGACAATTATGTTGCTGCCTATTTCTAGACCCAAGAGGCAGACTAAATAATGCTCAGCACAGGGCTTGGCATTGAGTAATGGCTCAACCTCTGCTGGCTAAAGTTACACCACATGGGTACTTAGAAGAAATATGCACAGTAAATTTATGACCACCTACCCCAAGGAGTTAGATTATTTCCTATGCCCTAAAATACTTTTTAAAAAAGATTTATTTATTAATTATGTATACAGCATTTTCCCTACATATATGCTGCAGACCAGAAGAGGGCACCAGACCTCATTACAAATGGTTGTGAGCCACCATGTGGTTGCTGGGAATTGAACTCAGGACCTCTGTAAGAGCAGTCAGTGCTCTTAACCTCTGAGCCATCTCTCCAGCCCTACTTTTTCTTTTTGAATGATATGATGAATGTAATAAAATGGGGGGGGGGATTAGGGGGAGCATGCCTTTAATCCTGTACTTGGACACACAGGCAGGAGGATCTCTGAGTTCAAAGCCACCCTGGTCTAAAGATTGAGTTCCGGGACAGCCAGGGTTACACAGAGAAACCCTGCCTCAAAAGAAGAGGCAAAGGAGGAGGAGAAAAGCAAAATGAAAACAGAAATGTCTTAATCTATCTAAATATGATTTTTAGCTTGAAGTTGGTGTATGTGTTTGGACTTACAGAAAGCAGAAGACAAACCAAAACTGGGATATAATTCACGAAGGTGTTATTCAAATGAGGTACGGCTGGTGTAATAGAATTGCAGGCAGTAAATAGTATTTCTATACCTCAGGCTCAGTTGCACTAAGCACACATTCCTTTATATCCCCATAGGCCTGGAAGTATGAGAGAGGCAATTCCCAGCCCCTTTGAGAGGAGCTGGCCTTTATCCAAAGCTGTGAGCATGAGGTGACCTTGGAGGAGTGACCAGAGACAATAACTACTCTGACTTCTCCAGACTTCCTGTTCCTTACAAATGAAGACTTAGTCTTACAAAACTGCCCCTTGTTTCAGATGCTAGTAGGAGATTGAGATTGAGCCAATGTGTGTTTCTGCTACAATCTCGGACCCAACTAGACCACCCTGTTACTAGATGGATTTGACTTACTTTTTTCTCAAGACAGGGTTTCTTGGTGTAACAGCCCTGGCTGTCCAAGAACTCACTCTGTAGACCAAGCCAGCCTTGAGCTCACAGAGATTCTCCTGAATTAAAAGTGTGTACCACCATCACCACCACCGGTCTCCTTTCTTCATCTTTTTTCTCTTTCCAGTGCTGATTTTGAATTCAGGAAGTCATAACTATTAGAACGCTCTTCCAGTGAACTACATTCCCATTGAAGAAAACAAACCAAGGTTTGTCTAGTCCTTCTAGAAGTGGGCCATCTCCTGAAGGCAGTGATGCAATGAGGGATGGAGAGCACTGGGGACAGACTGGGGATGATCAGGAAGTCGGCTGAAGTGGCTGGAAAACAAAGTTGGGTGGGGCGTGCCAGGTGGGAGGAAATGACAAGAGTGTTTAGGCTGGGTGAGCTGAGTGTGCCATCAGTCACTGGCAGACCTCAGGGAATGGAACGCAGGACTTCTGGGAACCTAAAAGGGTGGTGCACAGAGACAGTCGGGAGGTTCTGCTGTTACCTGCTCCTGCCACCCTTCTTGCCAAAAGCTGAATCACCGTCCAGTGGAAGGCTCTCGAGAACACCAGTGTCTTAGAAAACAGAAAGCACCAACAAAGGCAAGTGTTGTGATGCAGAACCTCCTGGAATGTATCTCCTGTCATTCAGGACCACTGAGATAATGCCATGAGGGACTAGGGATGACCCGTGATGACTCCTCTCGCATTCCTCAGGCCCTCCCTGGGTTGCTTAACAGTTTGGCTTCTGATGTTGGAGGCAGGCCTGTAAGGCAGCAGGCATGTCTCCCTGTCTTGTTTTGTGTTGGTATTTAGCCTTTTCTTCCTCCCCACCCACGGCTTGCCTGAGTCAGCAGCCATGAACCCTTCTCTCACAGACACTTCTGTCTCGACCACCCACGAAACAGTTTCCCCAACACTGCCAGAAACAATAAGGGAACTTGTAAACAAATACTTCTTCCTGAAGACTGCTGTGGGTTGAAACAGGGCTTCTGTTGAAGGTGACGGGTAGACGAATATTTTCCAAACGAATTTTCTTTTCTTTCGTTCTTTCTCCCGTTTTTGTAAACAAAGCCTTGCTATATAGCCCAGGCTGGCCTCTAACTGCCTTCTGAATTCTAGGGTTATAGGTCTGCACCATCATTTCGGGTCTCTCACTTGTCTTTTCTGAAGCACAAGACCGTGGAAAAGCTGTTACGGTCGGCCATGTCTAGTTTTTACTTATATGAGTATTGAAGATTTCAACTCAGCTTCTCTTACTCTCGCAACAGATGCTGTTTGTTACTCACTGAGCCATCTCCCTAGATCCTCTACGGGAGGTCTTTTGATCACAGGACACCCACACTGGGACACCAGCTACTTGTCTTTATTGCTTCTCTGACACCATAGGTAAATGGTTTCCTGTCATGATGCCCCACCCCCCTCCAGAGGCCCAAAACAACTTCGAACAGCTCAGGAACCTAAACCTCCTTCTCTCCTCCTTTTTTCCTCTTTTGAGGCAGGATCTTGCTCTGTACACACCGACTATGTAAGCCAAGTTGGCTTGAAATTCAAAACAATCCTCCTGTCTCAGCCTCCTATTTTAGAATTACACGTGAACACCATCACCTCTGGCAACCTTCTGTCTTTTTAAATCGTGTCAGATGCTTTGTAATTGAAGCGTCTATACAGGTAATACAGTGCACAGAGGGGGATGCTGGATGTCTGTTGTGGCATATCTAACTCTTTTGGTTTTTTGAGTTGCTCGCCAACCAGCTCCCAAATAAATCATGGAAGCGTATTATTATTAGCTACGAATGCCCTGCCTTAGCTTGGCTTGTTTCTCGCCAGTTCTGCTTACCTTACATTCTCCTGTCTACCTTTTCCCTCCGGGCTTTTATCTTTCTTCCTTCTCTATGTCTTACTTTCCTTCTTACTCCATGGCTGACTGGGTGGCTGGCCCCTGACGTACTCCTCTCCCTGTTCTCTTGTTCCTTTTCTTTCTCTCTCCCAGATTTCTCCTTCTATTTATTCTCTCTGCCTGGAATCCAATAAAGAGGGCATTCTTGGGGAATTCAAGGATGACCCATATGTCTCTGTCTGTCTGTCTCTGTGTGTTTAAATCTTTAGGCCCATTTCCCAGCTCGTGAACCGTATTGTAGCCAATAGTACACATGTACGGATGTGTTACAACCCAGCATAAAACATTTCTCATATTCTTCCTCGATTTTCTGTGCTCATATTCTGAGTTTTCCTTATTGCATTTTCTCTTCTTCCTCATAGTAAAGGGCTGCTTTACAGGCTATTTCATGTCCCACAGACTCTAGTGCACCATTTAGGACAGCAATTCTCAACTTGTGGGTCATTCGACCCTGCCAAAGGATTGCCTAAGACCATCGGAAAACACAGATATTTACATTGTGGTTCATATCAATAGCAAAATTGCACTTATGAAGTAGTGATGGAAATAATTTGAAGGCTGGGGGCCGCCACTGATTTAGAAGCTCCTTTAAGATTTTAACAACCTCCTTGAATTGTAAGGCAGTTAATGCTTCTCTGTGCTCCAATAGCGCCTTGGGAAAACCTGTTACAGCTTAACACATTAGACTGCAATCGCTGTCTTTCCTACAATGGACTCTTAAGTGCAGCAGGGAGTGATCCACCTCTTCTGCAGTCTTTTACTGTAACCCTCACCGAGCTGTGTCAATCCCGCATGCTTTCATCATCCCCTGTTTGTGTTGTAGAATATTTGTGGTGATTATTTTGTTTATGATCTAACAAATAAAGCTTGCCTGAGGATCAGAGCGCAGAGCTCGCCACGCTAGCTAGCCAGAGAGGCCAGGCAGTGGTGGCGCACACCTTTAATCCCAGAACTCGGGAGACAGGGAGATGGATCTCTGGGCTACGCGAAATTGGAAATTGATCCAGTCTGAAAGAGAAACATCTCACACAGAGGTGATCCCAGCATTAGGGAGATGGAAACAGGAGAAATGAGACTGGGCAGTGAGAGGAGACAGGAGCTCAGTGCAGTCAGTCTGAGGACAGGATCACCCCTTTGGTCCGAGCATTGGTGGAGGTAAGAACTCTCTAGTGACTGGCTGCTCTTTGTCTCTGGTCCTTCAGCTTTCACCCCATAACTGACTCCAACTTTTTATTATTAATACCAGGTAGAATTCATGTTACAAATTATTATTTTAGGATGTGTTTCATTTGTTTATGCTGTGAATCATTTGTTTTAATATTTGTTTTTTTTTAAATGTTTTTTAGGTTTACTTAACTTTATTTCATGAGCATTGGTGTGAAGGTGTCAGATCCCCTGCAACTGGATCTTCACTTCAGACAGTTGTGGGTGCTGGGAATTTGAACCTGGGTCCTCTGGAAGAGCAGTCAGTGCTCTTAACCACTGAGCTATCTCTCCAGTCCCCTGATATTTGTTTTAGTAAAGATATGTTGCATTCTTTTTTGTTGTTTTGTTTTGTTATTTGAGAGAGGGTTTCTCAGTAACTATGGAGCCAGTCCTGAAACTCGCTCTGTAGACCAGCCTAGATTCAGAGATCTGCCAGCCTGCCTTTGCCTCCCGAGTGCTGGGATTAAAGTCATGCGCCACCCACCGCCTGGCATGTGTTGCATTCTTTTATGTTGCATTTGTTTAACTCTATGAAGTAGTGATTCTTTGCCTGTCTAAAACACCTGATGGTCTACTAAAGACCTAAATGGTCAATATCAAGGCAGGAGAAAGGACAGGCGGGACTGGCAGGCAGAGAGTATAGCTAGAAAGAGAAGGAATAGACAAGTGGAGGAAGACGCTAGGGCCCAGCCAAGGAGTAAGAGTGAAAGGAAGATATACAGAAGGAAGAAAAGGAAAAGGACTAGAGGCAAAAGGTAGATGGGATAATTTAAGGAAAGCTGGCTAGAAATGAGCCAAGCTAAGGCCGGGCCTTTATAAGAAAGAAAAAGCTTCCTTCTGTGATTTATTTGGGAGGTGGAGGCTGACCCCCACAAAAAGCCAAAAGAGTAAGCCAGGCGGTGGTGGTGCACACCTTTAATCCCAGCACTTGGGAGGCAGAGGCAGGTGGATCTCTGTGAGTTCGAGGCCAGCCTGGTCTACAAGAGCTAGTTCCAGGACAGGCACCAAAAACTACAGAGAAACCCTGTCTCGAAAATCAAAAAAATAAAATAAAACAAAACAAAACCAGAATGTACCGCCTGCCTGTATTACGTGAGAGAATGGTACTATTCCTGTATTGCGGCGCCTGCACTACAGGATCATTCATGAGCCAGGCAAGGGCCTGGAGATTTAAACACACAAAGAAACACAGAGACTCGTCCTTCAAACAAGAATGCCCCCTTTAGTGTGTCCAGGGGCAGCTTATACAGGGATCCTTAATGCCCCAGCCAAAGGCACCAGAAACCACTCCCCTGCCATCAGGAACTCCTGAGGGTCTCGTGCACAGAGCAGCGGCAAGCATAAGAAGTTGTTTACAATCAATTCAGGATCTGGGGGTTCACAGCTCCCAACACCAGAAGGTAAAACAACAACCGGTGTATGCTCCTGCACTGGGAGCCATTCTTAGGTAAGGCCTGTGTTTGTTAAGACTTGCTGGGAAAGTAGCTGCACCGTTTTGCTATAATCTTAGGAAAAACCCCCATCTACACCGCATGTTAAAATGGAAGCAGCAACATCTCGAGTGTCGTGAACAGGGTTGGAGAAATGGCTCCATTTGTCGCTCTGGCACGGTGGTATCCTTGGATGTGGACCCTGAAGGCACCAGACAGTGTTGGTTAGTGTTGTCAACTTGATAGAATGTAGAAAACAGTAGGACAAGGGCCTCTGGGCATCCCTGTGGAGGGTTGTCTTAACTGATTTATGGACAGCTATTTTAATTGCGGATGTGACCTGGGCTGTCCAAACAGAAAGGTGAGTACTAGCATGTAAAACTCCTGATTGTGCCTGCTGCTGCGACTATTCCCTTATAACGGGCTGTGGCCTGTACTTTTGAGCTGAAATGAACCCTTTTTTCCTTTAAATTGCCCTCGTGGGGTACTTTGTCATAGCAAAAGGAAATGAAAACACCCAACAATCTCTCTTGGGACACCTACACTTTTAGGGCCTTCACTCGATAGATAGTACAACTCCTTTAGGGATTACAGAATGCTCGGATCCTCTAGGTGGATCATTCTAGTTAGGAAATAAGTCTCGAGTGCTAGGCTCAGCCCTAAGTGGTGCCATAGACCTACAATCCCAGCACGCAGCGGGCAGAAGCAGAAGAATCACGGGTTCAAAGGCAGCTGAAGTGGTATAGTAAAGAGAGCTCCAGGCCAGACTGGGTTCCGTAGCGAACCCTTTCGCCGAAAAGTCAATAAACCCAAAGGATAAAAATCCTGCTAGGCCCAGGCATTTAGAGACATTCCTTTCGCCTCTTCCTCTTTTTTTGGGGTGGGGGTGGGGCCAGACAGGCCACCCCCCCCCTTTAAATGTGAAATTTAAACGTTTAGAATTACTTGTCAGGGCCTTGATAATTAGCGAATTTCCCAGTTAGAAGCTTTGCCATCGAGTTCCGGTCCGCTCCTCGCTTGGAACGTGCGCGCGTTGACCCGAACCGCGGTTACGCGCTGCGGCGACATTAAATGAACAAACGGAACGAAAGAATGAATGGGCTGCGTCGGGGGCCGGGTCTTTGTGACGTTGCCCACCGGCGCAGGCGTGGTCGGCCGCACGTAGCCGCTCGTGGACGCCGGACGCGCAGTCTCGCGCAGATTCCGCCGCGGGCGAAGAAGCAGCTCGGCGCCGCCTCCCCCAAGTCCCTGCCCCGCCGCGAGCGTCACTTCCGCCACCCCCGGCTGGGGTTGGGGCGGGGAGTGCGGGGGAGGGGGCCAGCAGGTCGGAGGGAAGGCCGCCCGAAGCCCGCGCCCAAGCAGGGACTACATTTCCCGAGGGGCCTCGGCGGAGGCAGCAGCAGCGGCGGCGGCGGGCGCGGCGACGTCCCCCGGAAGTGGAGCCCGGGACTTCCACTCGTGCGTGAGGCGAGCGGAGCCGGAGACAAGAGCAGAGGCCGAACTCGGGTTCTGACAAGATGGCCGGGCTGCCTCGCAGGATCATCAAGGTAACCGCCCAGGCGGACTTCGGGCCTCTCGCTCGGCTCCCCTCCGCCAGCGCCCCGGGCCGCGCGGCCATCTGCTTGCCTCGGCAGCCGCCGATAGGCCCGAGGCATCGCGGAGAAGGGTCTGGCCTCGGCGGCGAGGAAGTCGGGCGCTGAGGAGGGGGCGCTGGGGAGACTTCCGGCCGCCGCTGAACGCCGGACACCGGGGGCTCCGGGGCCGTGGGGCCGCGGCTGGGGAGGGGAAGCCCGGCCCGGTGCCGGGGGGGGAGGGCGGGGCTGCGGGCTCCAGGGCTGGCGCGGGACCGGCCGCGGGCCTCGGTAGGCTTTCTTCATCCGCGGGCGGGAATCGCGGCGTGGCCTGGGCTTCGGAGCGCGGGTTGTGGCCCGGGCCGTCCACTCCGCCGCGGAGCCACGGTTCTCATCGGCGGCCGTCCTGGGTGCAGAATGAATGAACCGGCCCCGGGAGCCGGGCGGGGCCGCTGGCGAGAGGCGGCTCCGGGAGAAGGGCCGTGCGCCCTGCCGCCTACCGCACATGTTATCCCCGGCTGCCCGCACTCAGCGCCGCTGGGGGCTTGGCGCCCGGTCGCCCTGGCTTCCGCGTTCGCTTCCCGTGTCTTTCTGCTGGTGATCACCGCGAAGTGATTTCACTCCGGTTGGCAAACTCTTTGTGCCAAGTGTTTTCTATTCCGAGGCGCTAGTTTCATCCACGGTTTTTGGAGGGCCTCGGTTACGGGGATGATGATGAGCGAAATAGTTTGCCTTCGCCGTGTTCCTGCGCCTTAAATATTAAACGGTTCCGTGGCTCTTGAGGAATACTGTGTTTTGATAAGTACGTCTGGAGCCGTGAAAAGAGTCGTATCTTGATTTTTCTGAAGTCTTTACATCACCCCGTTGAGTCTTCAGAAGCGATAGGTATTACAGTCCAAGAAGACTAAATCTTAAATGTTTGAGGGGCATTTTTTTTAAACGAAGGATATTAAAAATCTGCACCGCTCAGTGTGCCAGTGAGTTGCCCAAATTGAAGCTTCGTTTTGCTTGCTGTAATCTAGTGAGCATGTATTATAGCAGCGTTCACTCTTGAAAGTTTAAGGCGAGATTTGTACTACTTGAATCGACGGCCTTTTTGGAGGATGTGATGCACTGTGTAGGCCGTCCGGCAGTCACAACTGTGTGTGAGTCTGACAGAAGGTGCTTGAATTAGAAAAAGAAGACCATTTGTGAGACAAAAGTCCTTAGGAAGAAAGAATAAGTTGTGAGCACTGGAGTCTTAACGGAGACTTTTACCTCTATATTATGAATCTCGGGGTTTTTCCAAGTAGATTGTAATTGTTAGGTCGTGCATGGGGGGAGATCCTGACTGTCGTTAAATTCTGATAGACACATGGCCACTAGTGAGCGTGTTAATCAGGATTCCATTTGAAAAATGATTGCTGAGTCGGGTGGCGGCGGTGCGTGCCTTTAATCCCAGCACTCGGGAGGCAGAGGCAGGCAGATCTCTGAGTTCAAGGCCAGCCTGGTGTACAAAAGCTAGTTCCAGGACATGCTCCAAAGCTACAGAGAAACCCTGTTTTGAAAAACCAAAAAAAAAAAAAAAGGAAAAACGACTGCTCTTCCCACCACAGACCATCGAGTATGGATTGATAATGACTATAATCCTCAAAAATGTACAGTAAACCTAATAGTTGATGTTACTTTTCACTTTTGTTTGATTCTGAAGGTTAATATTCTGCAGTAATATGAAAGTCTTGGATGAGAAAATGAATTCTGTGGAATATTAGTTATGAATTTACAGAAATGTCTTAAAGTAGAAAGTTGAAATGCTCATAGTTCATTTGGTACACAATGCTTATGTATATATTCAGTGTTGACATTTGCTATTTTAAAACAAGGTAGTGGTAAACTCGTGCTGTAATATAATCTTTACAGTATTTCGTTGCAGGCGCCTTTAACTTATTCAGTATTAATTGACTTTAGTACTTTTAGCTGTAAAGAACTTTTTTTCAATCACTGGGGCAGATTAAGAGATTAGAATATTTTTTAGTATCCATTTTTGTATTATGTAGGTTCTGCAATAAGGAAAAAAAATTCTAGATGGATTGAAAATAGTCAGGGCTTTGTACATGCTCTGCAAATGCCTTACCACCAAGCAAACACCCCAAGCAGAAAACATATTTACATTAAAGTTTATTTGGAAAAGTAACTTTTGGACTGGAGGTAGCTCAGGTAGAATGCTTGCAAGCCTATTGCGTTCCATCCTTAACACTGCACATAAACCAGTCATGGTATTTCTTCGTTTGTTTTTGTTCTTTTGGTGCAGTGGTTCCTCTATAGCCCTGTCGGCCTGGAACTCAAACTGATTTGTCTGTGACTTTAAAGGTGTGTGCCACCACACCTGTCTGTCATGGTGGTTAATACTTCAGATCCAGTGGATAGAGGCAGGAGGGTTTGGCTGCTTAAGGGGTTGAGATCAGCCCAGGATATATGAGACCTTGTTTCAAACAGGTTACTACTGTACAGGGGTTTATGTGACTAGAACAGTGGGAAAGGGTAGCTGAGGCTTTAGGCCATACTTTCTTCTATTGGATTAGTATTGTATTTCTTGGTAGCCTTTGGCTTTCAAAGGGTAAGGTTTATTAATGCTAATAAATAGCCTTTTTTTTTTTAAAAAAAAAGACAGTACCTCTTCGTGTAACTCCTCTTGGTCTCAGACTCAAGAGATCTCCCTGCATCTGCCTTCTTGTTGTGGAATTAAAAGTATAAACTATACCTGGCAGTATTACTATTCTTATCTCACAAATGCTAAGTAGTTTGATTTAGACACTTTGCTTTGGGCAGTTATTAATATATATTTGTATGTTTCTAAAGCCACTGATCCTTGATGACATTTTGTGAACTAGATAACATATTTCACAGCCTAGTGATTAAAATGACTTTCCTATGGTCTTAAAATTGGAAGTGTGACCTTCTTGTCTCTCTTTTGGAAATGACAAAGAATGTACAGATACCTTGATGGCAATAAGGTGCAAGATAATCTCTCCTTTGCTTTAGACAGGGTCTCACTGTGTAGCCTTTGTTGGTCTCAAAGTGCTCTTTTCTCATAAATCCTGTCCTAAGAGAGGTCTACCTTAGTTTTAATTGTCTTGTTTCTATGTCCACATAGTCCCCTCTTTTCTGCTGTATGGCACTTAGCACTTCTTAAAGTTGTATTATAACTTGGGGTGATTCTAGCATTGCTGCTTAATATCAAGGTATATATATGATAAGACACTGCAATACTAATTGATATATTGAATGAGATTTATTTGGAAAATGTTTTAGAGGAGCTGTGATGGTATAATTTGATGTTGTTGCTATGTTAGTAGTGTTCATTTGAACCAGCAGTGTCTGAAAAGATATATATGTGCACATATATACATACACACATATATATGTGTACTTATATATATTCTTTTTTCTTTGTACCCAAGATTTCATATTAAACCAACTGGCCTTAGACTTCATTTTTTTTTTTTTAAGCTGAGGATGTCCTTGAACTCCTGATCTTCCTGCCTCCAAATGTACCACTGCACCTAGTTTTCTGTGGTGCTTCTATGCTAGACAAGCCCTCTTACCAATTGACCTCTCTTTTGTGTTCCACACCCAGTTCATCAAAAAACAAGAGTAAGACCAAACAGGTGAAAAGCTCTAAAGTGTCCAGAGAGACGGTTAAAATTCACCCATCTACCTTTCAGGTTTTCAGTTCTTCACTACAGACACTTGTGTCCTGTCAGAAAGACCACAGTAGTTCAGTTCACGGGTGTTCTGCTTCTTCCTCTACTCATGCAAATGCTTGATATCCTCTCCACCCACCTGGTCAACAATTTAGCTTCAAGTTGATTCAGTCTTTATAGATCTGCCTGTAGGATTTTAACTACTTGCTTGTTGATAGCTTTTTAAACTGTGCTCTCCAATATTAATAGTTTTGTTTATATGGCATTTTTTGTGGGTGATACTGGGTATTGGTAGTTGGTTTTTTTAGCTATTAATCTCTACTCCCACCCCCTTGGTGCTCTCCAACAAAGTCTTGCCCAACTATCCTGAACTGTCCTCAAACTTGAGATCTTGCTTCAGCCTCCAGAATGCTGGGATTCTAGGATCTAGACCACCACATCATTTGTTATTAGGATGTCTCAATTTAAAGCTAACAAAGGCCACTCAAAAGTATTCCTAAAGTGAGAGATTTATCTCACCCTTTTATCATAAAGAAAAACTGGCTATATCGGGAACAGATAAATCTGTTTCAGCTTTATGTTACACTGATAGGATACTCTTATCTTAAAAATCTTAATTTTTAGTAGGGTGTGGTGGTGCATGCCTTTAATCTCAGCACTCAGGAGGTAGAGGCTTATGGATCTCTGAGTTTTGGGCCAGTCTGATCTATAGAACAAATTCCAGGACAGCCAGTGCTACACAGAGAACCCCTGTCTTGAACTGCCCCCCCCTTTTTTTTAAGTAAGCGTGTGTGTATGTATTTGCTTGTGTTTACATGGACCGTGGCACATTGAGAAGCTCAGAGGACTGTTTATGGGAGTTGGTTCTCCTACCATGAGTTCTGTCTTGGGATAGAACTCAGGTTGGCAGGTTTATGCTTTTACTCACTGAGCCATCTCTGATCCCATTTGTTTTTGAGACTAGGTTGGTCTTGACTTGAATTTGATGTCTTGCATCAGCTTCCAGAGTGTTGGGATCGTGAGTATGCTTGGAACATCCAGAGTGACATTCTTTTGTCTTTTAAAAATTAGTCATGGGTGACAAAGTACTGTGGTAAAATGGTAGCTAATTTAAGGAGTTGACTTACTTGATTAAAATCTAGTAAGCTGGTGATGTGGTTGCTTGCCTAGCATGTAAACGCCCTGGGTTTGGTGGCCTATGGGGTGTAGTTTGAGCACTCAGGATGTAGATGCCACAAGATCCTGAACTTGAAAGGTTATCCTCTTCCAATTGCATTTCATCCAGCTTGGAATACATAAGGCTATCTCAAAACCAACCTGTCAAACAGCCAAGCTATAGGTTTAGCAAGCCAGTTTCTTGAGATTAGCTATTCTTTTTCCCAGTTCTGCTTTCCTGTTTGGTGAGTGTTCTGCTTCTCTTCTCTTCCTTTTTTTTCTTACTGTCTTTTATTTCTTCTTGAGTCAGGGCCTTGCAGTGTGTCCCAGGATGGTTTCTTCCTTGTGATCCTCTGTTTCAGCCTCCTAAGTGTTGATATTATGGAGGTATGTCCTTCCCAGACACATTCTTGATTTTTATTTTTTAGTCCTGCAGCACTATGTAGTTTAGCCTCACTTTGCACATTTTATACTTGAGCTCCTACTGCTGATCCATAGCCAGTCCCTAAAGTACTTTGAAACGTTGACTTCAGCATCTAATTACTGATACATCTTGGTTTAAAAAAGAAAATTGGCTGTTCAGCTTTGCAAGCTGTCCTTTAATTTTCAGTGCTATCATTTGTCTCTTTGTCAGTTTGGTTAATTTTAGACAAATCAATTTGTATTCTTAGTCTTTACAGATTTAGGGATTACAGCTATTGTAGCTAAGAAAACTTAAGCTGGTAAGACTCCTTGGGCACATTTCATTCTCTCATAACTGATTTGTCTTTCTGTCCTCTCCTGGAAAGTTGTATGGAATAAGGTAGAGAGAAAGCAGTGGTCCAGTATGCGTGATTGTTGTGGAACATCTTAAAAGCTTTAGGGTTAGGATTTGTTGAAAATCATTACTGTTTGGTCACCACGTTCAGAGTGAACATTAATCACTGTTGAGCAGCCAGAAATAGTGATATGTCACTGCTATGCCTTCCAGGAGGCTGAGGTAGGAAGATAGTGAGTTTGAGTACTACCTTGGCTGTATAAGGGATGTATGGGAAGGTGGCTCAGTGGGTACGGTATTTGTTTAATGTGTGAGGCCCTGTATTTGATCTCTGTTTAGTACTACAAAACACTCTTTGGCAGGCAAAGCTTTGTCAGTTTTTAGATTGTTAAATTCAGATTTAGTCTGTGGATAATGTTCAATAGAGAGTTGTAGTATATAGTGACTTTTTCTTTTAGATATGGTCTTATACTCTAGCCCAGGGTATTGTTTTCTTTTCCTGTTGCCGTGTTTAAAAATTTCACAAAAATGCTTCATGGTGGTGGCTCACGCCTTTAATCTCAGCACTTGGGAGGCAGAGGCAGGCAGATCTCTGTGAGTTCAAGGACAGTTAAGGCTACACAGAAAAACCCTGTCTCAAAAAACCAGATCAAAAATCAAAAACCCCCATAAAACTTAAGGAAAGAGAAAGGTTTCTTCTTTTTTTTAAATTATTTTATTTGTACAGGTGTTTTCCTATGTGTATGTCTGCACACCATGTGTTTTGTCTGTATGTATGTTTGGTGTCCATGGAAGCTGGAAGAGGGCATCAGATCCTCTGGAACTGGAGTTAAGCATGATTTTGAGCTGCCACGTGGGAATTGAACCCAGGTCTCTGGAAGAGCAGCCAGTGCTCTTAACCACTGAGACATTTCTCCAGCCCAAGAAAGGGTTTATTTCCCCTCACAGTTCAAGAGTACATTTCATCCTGGTAGGGAAGCTAAAGGCAGGAGTTTGAGGTCCCTGGTCAAGTTGTATGTGCACAGGAAGCCAAGAGCAGTGAATGTTCATGTTCTGTTAATATCCCGTCCTTACACAGCCCAGAAATCAAGCAAGCCCTTTCTTTAGGGTGAGTCTTCTCAACCAAATTAAACAAATCAAGGTAATACTTCATAGGAATGCCCATGTGCTAACTTAATCCAAATAATCTCTTGTAGGTATAGCCTAGAGGTTTGTCTTCTAGGTGATACCAGATACTGTTGTAGTGATAATATTTATTTGTCATAATCATGCTGTCCCAGAACTTACTGTGTAGCTGGCCTTGAACTCTACAGCCCTCCAGTGTCAACCTCTCAAATAATGGAATTATAGGCATGAGACACCATACCCAAAATTGTGGCAACTATTTTTTTAAAGATTTATTTATTATGCGTACAATGTTCTGCAGATATGTATACTCCAGAAAAGAGCACCAGATCTCATAGATGATTGTGAGTCACCATGTGGTTGCTGGGAATTGAGCTCAGGACTTCTGGAAAAGCAGCCAGAACCTCTTAGACATCTTAACCTTTGAGACATCTTTCCAGTCCAGTGGCAACTATTCTTGAAATGAGGTTGACCATACAGTTTTTTATTCTATATAATAGTGGTATCTTACTGGTAATGAACTAGTCATTGTTCTAAGCACACAGTATATACATTAATTTAATTCCAGCAATAATTCTGTGACTGTGTTATCCCTTTTTATAGATAACTGTCCTGCACAGGGGGTTCAGGGATTTATGGAGTATTAATTTAAACCTAAGTGGTTTAGTTCCCTGGGCTAAGTACTACACATGTATTTTTATATGTGGACTAGTGAAATGGAAGCATGTTCAAGTGAAAGATCTAGGTACTTCGTTTTCTTGCTTTAAAGCAAAAATCTTGTGTGTGTGTGTTTAAGTATTTTTTCTACATGTTGTAGTATGTGCACCTCATGTGGTGTCTATGAAGGCCAGAAAAGGGTGCTCGATCCCCTGGAACTAGAGTTAAGGACAGTTGTAAATTGCTCTGCGGGTACTAGGTACCAAATCTGGCTCCTCTGTAAGAATAGCAAGTGCTCACCCGCTGAGCCATCTCTCCAGGCTCTGTCCCCCCACCCCCCACCAAATTCTTTACTGTTTAATCACAGGCTTTTACCTAATATAGTATTGAAGTTTGTTGTAGGTTTGCTCAAGTTCCCTGAATGCAGTTTGTGGTTCTTTGAGACTAGGCTAGAAAACAGCTGTCACCAGGTCACTCGCTGTTTCCTGTCTTCTCTTTGAATCCCTCCCTTACCCATGAGAAGACGTCTTGCAGCGTGGCCAGTATCCTCAAACAAGGAGTCTTCTTGCCTCAGCACTCCCAAATGCTAGGATTCATTACAGCCCTGTGATACCAGATTTGACTTTGTTTTTAATAGGAAGACATTCAAGTGTCCTATCACTATGAAACCATTTGAATATTAACTTTAAACAAAACTGTCTTTGGCTGGGTGTTTAATCCCATTACTCGGAGGCAGAACACTCTGATCCCAGAACTGTTGAAACCCTGTCTCGAACCATCCTCCCATCACAAAACCCACTTTTGTGTTCTACTAAGTCTAAAAGTGGATTCAGATTATTTTTTTGTTTTCCATTTTGTTAACTCCAGAGAAGGTATTTATTTGTATCTGACTTCCATTTGGAGAGAATAAGAAAAACTGCATTCCTTATAATTTTCTCCTGCCTGCACAGCTAATTCTTGATATTAGCCTAGAGATGATTTTTTTTTCACAGTTGGAAACAGTGATTCACAATTATAAAACTTGGCTTTTCTTGCCAGGCAGTGGTGGCGCACGCCTTTAATCCCAGCACTCGAGAGACAGAGGCAGGTGGATCTCTGGGAGTTTGAGGCCAACCTGGTCTACAACAGCTAGTTCCAGGACAGGCTCCAAAGCCATAGAGAAACCTTGTCTTGAAGAAACAAAACAATACAAAAAACCTTTGATATTTCTTACCCTTGGCAGTAGAAGAGCTATTCTCATTAAGCCCCCCTCTCCCCCTGAGTCATGTCTATCTGTGTTTTTGTTGTTGCTTTTTATTGTGCTAGAGTTGAAGCTAGGACCCCATGAATGTAAGTATTCTATTGCTGCTCCCAAATAACTTTATGGAGATTTCTTATTAATTATAAATGCTCAGCCAGTAGCTCAGGCTTGTTACTAGCTAACTTACATTTTAACTAAGCTACGCCCTGCCACATGTCTCGATACCTTTTCTCAGTATAGCAAGTTAATTTCCCATCTGCTTCCTCTGCATCTCTTCACAACTCCCTAGACACCTCTTCTCCATTTCTTTGTCTGGCAGCCCCACCTAACCTCTACCTGTTTAACTATTGGCCAGTCAGCTTCTGTGGTGGCCCAAATGAATGCAGACAGATTATATAGATATATACAGCTTTAATAAGGAAATAGACTTACAGGACCACAGGTTCCCGCGGAGCACAGCGGAGCAAAAGAAGAAAAAGGGGCTGCTGGGATCACGCCCGGCAGATTTATCCGTAAACATTAGCCCGAGGCGAACACGCCCCCAATGGGTGGGGCTATATCCCTACAAGCTTCTTTATTAAACCAGTCAGTCATAGTGACATGTATTCACACAATGTAAAGGAATATTCCTCACAGCTGGGTTTTTTGTTACTTTGTTTTTAAGACTGGGTCTTAGTGAGGAGGAGGTGGCACACCTATTCAATCTCAGCACTCAACCAGTGGATCTCTGAGTTAAAGGCTACACGGAAACAGTGTCTCAAAACAACAACAACAAAAACCCCTCAATCTCATATCTCAGGCTGGCCTTGAATTTGCTGTATAGAATGACCTTAAATTTCTGATCCTCCTGCCTCCAATTATGTACGTTGGCATTATAGGAATACACTGCCGCTACATTCAAATTTTAATTTAAAAAGTTCTTTCATTTTAGAAGGTTGTCAATACATTATTAAAAATCCAGTTATTGAACCAAATGTTCTATACTAAAAATAGTAATAGGGAAAATTCCTATTTTTATTCAATATTCTCACTGAATATTGAAGAAAAAACTAATTGCTTAATTTGTTTGTTTATTTATTTTCTGGATTTTCGAGGCAGGGTTTCTTTTTTTTAATATTTATTTATTATGTATACAATATTCTGTCTGTGTGTGTGTGCCTGCAGGCCAGAAGAGGGCACCAGACCCCATTACAGATGGTTGTGAGCCACCATGTGGTTGCTAGGAATTGAACTCAGGACCTTTGGAAGAACAGGCAATGCTCTTAACCTCTGAGCCATCTCCACAGCCCCCTGAGGCAGGGTTTCTTTTTGTAACCTTGACTGTTCTGGAACTTGCCCTGTAGACCAGACTGGTCTTGAACTCGGAGATCATTCTGCCTCTGCCTCTGAGTGCTGGGATTAAAGGCGTGTGCCACCACTGCCTATCTCATTTGTTTTAAGGTATAATTTATATGATGTAAAATTCAATACTTTCAAGTTTTGAAATGTAGTGGTTTTTTTTTTAAAGATATATTGAAAACCAAAAAAAAAAAAAAAACCAAAAAAAGCCGGGCGGTGGTGGCGCACGCCTTTAATCCCAGCACTCGGGAGGCAGAGGCAGGTGAATCTCTGTGAGTTCGAGACCAGCCTGGTCTACAAGAGCTAGTTCCAGGACAGGCTCCAAAACCACAGAGAAACCCTGTCTCGAAAAACCAAAAAAAAAAAAAAAAAAAAAAAAAAAAAAAAAAACCAAAGATATATTGAGAGCCATGTGAACGATACCACTAATTCCAAAAGAAATACTTCCATAACCTGCAGAAGAAATCTCTACTAGGACTGGACGTGTATGTAGCTTAGTTGGAAAAATGCTTGCCTAGCTTGCACAACAAGGCCATGAATCCCAACAGGTGCTCATATATTTACTGGGTGTCGTGGTGCATGCGTGTGGTCTCAGCACTGAGGAATTAGAGGCAGAGGACCAGAAAGAAATTCAAGGTAATCTTTGGCTGTATAGTGAGTTCCAGACCTTGGTTATGGGTGACTGAACAAAACATAGAACAAACTGGGTTTTAGATTTATCTCATTTCCTGATTTTTATCTTCACATGGAAGTTTTGTATGTTTCATCCAACTTTGTTTTACAGAGAAAAATTTACATTTTCTGGACTCTCTCTCATATGTCTATCAGTACTGCTAGTGTTTCTTTCCTTTGCCAGCCTCACCAGTGCCAACTTAGTTTTAGTTGTCTGAAATCCATTGCTCTTCCAGATTTTTTTTTATCCTCTTTTGTCCTCTTCTGGATTTTCCCCCATCACCTTTTCTTCTTTCACAAACACCTTTTCACAGTGAGACACCTGAAAATGTAATCTTTAGGGGTCTCCATTGTTTATAGGCTTGGGTTCCAACTCCACCTGCTATGTAAGATCTCACAGTTGGGCTGGTGAGCTAGATGGCTCAGTGGGCAAAGGTGTTTGCTGCCAAGCCTGATAACCTGAGTTCAATTCCTAGGCACCAACCTTGTGAAGAATGAGAACAGACTTCTGCAAGTTGTCTTCTGACATCCACACACAAAACTAAGTGAGATGTAACACCTCGCAATCTTCCCTGTCATCTTATTTCTTTGATAGGTCCTTTTTTTGCTTCCTTCCCTATGATATTTCTATATTTATTGATCACAGTGATGAATTTGCCTGCTCTTAAGTTAAATCATCCCTGGATGTCTAGTGGGAAATGGTGCTTTACTTCGTTCTTTCAATATTGGATAAATTCCAAATTGGATGAGTGTCAGGTGATACTCAATAGGAAAAGAATCCTTGAGGAACAAGTTTTCTGTTTCCCTTGACCACATTGTTGAGAGTTGAGCAGTCATAGGAAGATAAGTGAGAGGTGTTGACTTCATAGCTAACACCAATTTTCCAGTGTAGACCTTTTGTAAAGGCAGAAAAGTGCTTGACATGGCGCTGCTTACAGGTAGCAATAAGATGCTCTTGTGATGCTTCAGTCCTGTAGAGATCTGTAGGATGTTAGTTATGCTTAGGGGAAGGCTGCTATACTTTCTTTTTTGTTTTTGTTTTCCAAGACAGGGTTTCTCTGTAGCTTTGGAGGGTGTCCTGGAACTAGCTCTTGTAGACCAGGTTGACCTTGAACTCACAGAGATCCTCCTGCTCCTGCCTCCCGAGTGCTGGGATTAAAGGCCTTCGCCACCACTGCCCAGTTTATGCTTTTCTAGCTTTAAGTAATCATTACATATTAAAGACTCTTAATGTAATCCATATTCCACCATTGTAGATGTGTTTGTGTACATTTTTGTAAGATGTTTTCAGAGATGGTTCTGATGATTAAATGACTTACTTGAAGATACAAGCCGGCTTCAAGGTTTAAACCAGCTTCAGTCTCTTTAAGTATTCTGGCTAAATCTAGCTAGCTTTTTTGTATTGTTTTTATTTATATTATTTCAAATTTTTTTTTTTTTTAAAATGTTGTGTTGGATGTTCTGTTTGTGTGAATCTGTGGGAGAAACAGGGTTCACTCTAGGATGATTTTTAGCCTTTGGAGGCTGGTGAACTGACTGTAGTTTACAAAGGTTTTTTTATTGTTATGTAATTTACACCTTGGCAAGTCAATTTCCGGACACCATAACCTCTTATCAGAAGCTCCTCAAAGAGACAAATGCTACAGCAATTCCCAGTCACAGGTTATGATTCCTCCCACAACCAAGTTTTGCATAGGCTTTGAACCTTTTAGGAACTGCTCTGGTAAGATTTACATACTTCAAACAGAAGGGGGGGTACACACACACACAAAAAGATAGCAGTCACAGAAGACATCAAAGACAGGTGCTAACACTCCAGAGTCAAACCAGCTGCAAAGCTCTGCAGGAACAACTGCTACGCTTTAATTTTTTTTTTTTTTATTTCATGTGTATTGATATTTTGCCTGCATGTATCTCTGTGTGAGGATGTTTTGATCCTCTGGAACTGGAGTTACAGACATTTGTGAGCTGCCATATAGGTGTTGGGAATTGAATCTGGGTCCTCTGGAAGAGCAGCCAGAGCTACTTATTTTTGTTATTGTTTTTTGAGACATGATTCTCTATGTAGCCCTGGTTGTCCAGGAAATTGCTATGTAGACTAGGCTGACCTCAAACTCGAATCCACCAGCCTCTGCTTCCTGTGCTGGGATTCAACATGTGCACTGTCATCGTCTGGCTTAAATCAATTATTCTAAGGGTTTTGTTTTTTTTTTTAATGACTTTGTAAAACTAGCATCACGAAATGAGTTCTACATTTATATTTTTAATATTGTACATTTCATTGACTTTTGTATGTGTCTTGCATGTACACATTCTATAGTGTGCATGTGGAGAGCAGAAAAGAACTTTTGAGAGTCAGTTCTCCCTTTCCACCCTGTGGGCTCAGGGAATTGTAGTTAGGTCTTCAAGTTTAGTGATAAGCACCTTTTATCCATTGAGCAATCCTACTGGTCCTTTTTTTTTTTTTTAAAGAAAAATTATTATTATGTGTATGTGAATGCAGGTGTGTGAGTGCGATGGCATGTTTGTGGAGGTCAGAAGACAGCCTTTGGGAGTTGGTGCTTTCCTTCCTCTGAGTTTTGAGGATCCAGCTCAGGTCTTCAAGCCTACCAGCAAGTGCTTTTGCCTGCTGAACCATCTCATTGGCCCCCACATTCATTCATCTTTTTAAAATGTACTGTTGAATTATTTCACAGTTGTTTTTTGTTATGTTATTTTTAGGCTATCCACATGGCATGATTGAATTTAACCTGATACTTTAAATGCTTTTCTTTTTATTTTATTGTACATGTGTATGTGCCCTGTGTGTGCCCGGTGTACATGTGAAACCCAGAAGGCAACTTGTGGGACTCATTTCTCTCAACCTTGTGAATTTTCGGGGTAGAACTAAGTTGTCAGGCTTGGTGGCTTGTGCCTTTGCATTTAAGAGCTGAACTGCTTCACCGGCCCCACCCTTGTCTCCTTTTACTTTGAATGAGGATAGTTGCTCAGGCTGGCCTTTTTCACTGCCATCCTACCATAGTTGGAATAGAGCAGATAGCTCCGTGCTCCAGATTTTCTCATGCTGTTTCATTTCAATTCTTTTACTTAAGGTTTATTTTTATTTTACATGTATGAGTTTTGCGTGCATGAATATATGTGCACCATGTGAATGCAGGATTGCCTGTGGGGCTAGAAAAGAGCATCGATCCCCTGGAACTGGAGTTATAGATGCTTTGTGATCCACCATGTGGATACTGGGAACTAAACCTGTGTCCTCTATAAGAGAATGCAGAGCCATCTCTCCAGTCCTTATATTCTTAAAAAAAAAATATCAAAACAAAACAAAAAGCCCAAACAAATAAAAACTTTGAGGTAGAGAGTACACACATTAACGGTGATCTGTGTGGAAACAAGGGGCCTTATCTTAAGGATCATTCCTCAGGAACTGTCCCTCTTGTTTTTTGAGACAAGCCTTGTTGTTACGCTAGGCTGGTTGAGAGAGAACCCTGGAACCTGCTTGGCTTTAGTCTAGTGCAGGGGATCAAAGCTGTCTCCCCATTCCTAAGATCTTTAATAAGACAAACAGTCAATATTGAGGCCATGTTTGTTATTAATTGAGGAGACTCCTGAACTTAGGAGATACAGGAGAAGGACCAACCTAAGTTTTGAGGCCAACTAGGGCTACATAGTGAGATAGCTTAAAAAAAAACAAAAAAAAAACCAAAAAAACTAAGGATGGTAGAAGGAAAGAGCTAAGTGGGGAGAGGGATTGAAAGAGAGAAGCAAAGTGGACTGATGCTGTGGGACAATGGTCTTTTATCCTGTCACTCGCATTATTTTTAATAAAATGCTTCTTGACCAGTAGCCAGGCAGGAACTATAGACTGGATGATGGCATCCAGGCTGGAAGTAGAGGCAATAGAGGCTTGGCAATGAGAATTAGGGGAAGGGGAAAACTCAGTCCACAGCCCGAAGAGAGAGCCTGAAGCAAGAGAGCCAGCGCAGGCTTTACAGTTGCATTTCTAGTATAAGAGACCATGCCCAAGTGGGCTGGTATCTTAAAGGCTGTTGGCTGAAGATGCTCCCACAGCAGACAGATTACTAAAGCTGCTGGAAGAGCAAAGAACAAATTGAGCCTGGTTTTGTTGGCCCTTGGATTTGGTTTTTGTAAGTGTATAACCTGTGTAGTTAGACTATAAAAAGCTGTTGAGCAAAAGTGTAAATTTGTGAAAGTTGGAACAATGTCTCATTGTTTCTGCCACGCCCACCACCACTTTTTCTACCGTTTACAGCCACTGTCTGGCTTCCCAAATTCTTAGACTTACATATAAGTTCTTGAACATCACCTACTCCTAGTTGGTCATTTTCTTTTCCTTATGGAGATGCTCATTTCTTCCACTAGTATAGAGTTGAGACACATGTGGATACTGGGGATTGGGCCCATGCTGGTTGGTGGAGATAGATACAGTAGCTAATGTGTAAGAAGGTGCACTGAGTGGCATCCAACAGCACTTCGGGTTAATTTTAACTGTCATTAGATTTCCAGATAGTAGAATTGTGTGCATTTGTGGAGCTAAAATACCCCAGAGCAAAATGCTGATTGTAGGGAATATGATGTGTGGTTGGGGTTATGTATAGTAGAAGCACAAAACCCAGGGCCAGATTATTTTGGCTTGACTTTTGCCTCTGCCAAGTAGTACTTGAGTAACTTTATTTGACCTTTCTGGGGATGGATTGACTGACTGAGTCTCAGTGTCTGTCTGTCTGTCTCTTCACTCCTCTCCCCTCCCCCCTTCTCTCTCATTGTTACCTTTATGGTGGTTAGAGTGCAAAAACAAAGCCTAACACAGTACTGAGTGTTATGTGGTATTGGTTCTTATTATTAACTGATTTTCTGCAAAGATTCTACTGCACTCTAGACATACACTGTATCCTACTGAGTGAAAATTTTGAACCAGTTAACACAGAATACATAACCCTAACTTTAATTCTGAAATGAACCAACCATTTTGAAAACCAGTGATACCTGTTTACCAATAATGGTTAGGAAAATGAGATGCTTTGTGTAAAAATCAGCATGTAAAATCCATTTTCATGTATTAAACTATAAAAAAGTTGACTTTGGAAGCAGCAAAATGGTACCCAGTAGAGGCTGCCATTCATGCAGACCACATTGGCACTGGCCTGAGGTTGTACAGCCCTGCCAAGGGGGCTTGTCTGGAGAGAGACATCCTCTTAAAAATCTTAGGGCTTTTTTATTTATTTAATTTTTATTTTTTATTATTTTTATTATTTTTATTTATTTATTTTTTTGGAGACAGGCCTTCTCTATAACCTTGACTGTAAGTTGTGCACCGCCACACCCAGCCATATTACTTTATCTTTAGTGTGACATAGTCTTTGCTTTGGGCTTTATTACATTTATTTTTGGGGGTGGGTGGATATCAGAGGAACATTTATAGGAGTTAGTTTTTTTCCTTTTATAAGTCCTGGCAGTCAGATTTGAGCAGATTATCAGGCTTGATGACAAATGAATTTACCTTTGAGCCATCTCATTAGCCCATGGGCTCTTAATTCTTTTCTGAAACTAAATTATGCTGTTGGCATAATTAGATTGAGTGCAGATCTAGACCATTGTGTCTTTTCATGCTTCACCAAAAAATTGAGCTGCCCTACTTCTTTTGTTCTGTTTGTTACTAGAAGCATAGGTCGCATCTGTTAGGGACATCTGTAGGCACGACATTGTGCTGTGGTTGCTGCATTTGAGATCCAAATTGAGCTGAGAGAACTTACAATACATTATGCTGGCTTTGGTAGCACATAGACTGAAACTCCAACAGTACAGATATGCTTAGTGTTGCATCGTCCCTGCTCTACCTGTGAACGTGTGATCACTAGCTTCTAAGCCAGAAAAATTTGTGGTACAATTTGCAAAAAATGTCAGTTTATCAGTATGCAGCCAGCCTTGAGGAACGAAGCTGGCAGAGTCTCAGTCGCCAGCAAGTGCACACCTTAAACAGTTCTGGGGATTTTGTCTGTGTAAGAATAACAACATTCTCAAATGTGACTAGAGTTTGTTGCTAGGAATATGACTGATTGTATTTAAATTAATTTTGAATTCTATGAACAAGTTAATAGAACAAAAAACTTGGAAGTTGGATGTGGTGACATGTGCCTGTAATCTAGTACTTCACTTAACTGAAGCAGGGTCAGGATTTAGAGAACAGCTACAAACACCAAAACAATTTTCATTGGCAATAAATTATTTACTTGTTTAGATATTAAACATTTGTGTATATGTACTAGGGGTACAATCTATATATGATATTCTTCCTCTTGGCAGAAAGACTATTGAACAGTATTTAGCTTAAGAGATACTACAAAAGGGAGTGTCCAGTAACAGTAATATTTAATTCATTCTAATAATAGAACGCTTAGTAAGTTTAGTGCTGGGGAGTCTTTGTTCAGGGTAGGCCTTAATTTTAGAAAGTGATTGACTAGTGCATAAGGTTTTGTAGCAAACATGTCCAACTAAAATTGGAATTAAATTAAGGTGTTTTGGCTATGACACCCTCCCCTTAATACTTCAGATTACCTAGATGATTTCAGTTTTGTGCTATGAAATTAGTACTATCTTAAAAGAGTTTTGTTTTTGTTTTTTTTTTTTGATTTTCCGAGACAGGGTTTCTCTGTAGCTTTTGGTTCCTGTCCTGGAACTAGCTCTTGTAGACCAGGCTGGCCTCGAACTCACAGAGATCTGCCTGCCTCTGCCTCCCGAGTGCTGGGATTAAAAGAGTTTTAAACTACGTAAAAGGTCTTTGACAAGAGACTGTAGCTGACATAATCTGTTCTTCCCCATTCAGTTCCACAGGAGTGCTTCTTTTCTCCTTATTCCCAGTCTGTTATCCTCCTGTCCTACTTTGGTTTCTGTTGCTGTGATGAACACCGTGGCCAAAAGCAACTTGAGGAGGAAAGTGGGGAGCCAAGGCAGGAACCGAAGCAGGGGCCATGGAGGAACACTGCTTACTGGGTCGCTTCCCACGGCTTGCTCAGCTTGCTTTCTCACACAACCAGGGACCACCCACCTGGGATGGTATTTAAGCCCCCACCCCCCAAGGTGAGCTAGGCTTTTCAACAGCAATCCTTATTCAAGAAAGTGTCCCCACAGACCTGCCCTCAGGAAGTCTGAGGGAGGCATTTTCTCAATTTAGGTTCCTCTTCTCAGATAACTCGTTTGTGTCAAGTTGACAAAAAAACTAGCCAGCTTGTCCCCTTTTCACTTCTCTAATTTTAGACTATATCGTTACCAAGCAACGAAGGCAGCTTTATTTAGGTAATGTAAGCAGGAGCAGCATCTATTGCATTAGGCATCTCAATCTGCAGGAGAGTCAAAGAGCTAGTAACAGGATTTAGAATTGGACAGCAGTGATTTCATTGAGTTGATGTATGCAGTGTGTGCATTAGATTGCTGGTGTCCAGTACAGGATGCTCCTACTAGAACTCTTCTACTCTTTGTTGCCGTGGTGGTAACTACTGTTATTCTTTCTACAGTGGATTCTTTTGCATTCTTATGTCACACAGAGGTTTTTGCTGGTTTTTGGTTTTGTTTGTTTTTAAGACAGGATCTTATGACCCAGGTTGCCTTAAATTCACTGTGTAACTGAGGATAACTTTAAACTCTTGATCCTTTTGCTTCTTACTCAAAGTATTCTGACAGGAGAGTGCCATCGTGTCCAAAAGTGAGGAATTAATACTATTCTTAACTTCTATTAAGGGGGTAGTGAAATCCTTAAAAGTGTGTAGGTGGGTGTTTATGTGCCTATGGGTGTGTGCCGATTGCCAAACAAGGATGTTTGTTTATGAAGTGATCAAAGGAACTATGGCTATCTATAAGCCTCATTTTGCCATTACTGTTGCCATGCAGTGGTGTGAGAAGGCCTTTTGTATATGTGTTGTTATTGGTTAATCAATAAAGAAACTGCTTTGGACTGTGATAGGGCAGAATAGAGCTAGGCAGGAAAACTGAATGCTGGGAGAAAGTAGGTGGAGTCAGTGAGAAGACATGCACCCTCCCACAGGAGACAGATTCACCAGAATCTTGCTGGAAAGCTACAGCCATGCGGCAATACAAAGATTAATAAAAAGGGGTTAGTTTAGGATATAAGAATTAGCCAGAAATACGCTTAAGCTGTTGGTCAAGCAGTGATTTAATTAATACAATTTCTGTGTAATTATTTTGGGTCTGAGCTGCTGGGAAGAACAAGCAGCCTTCCCCAACAGATTGGCGCCTGAACCTAAGTCTCTCTTTTCTTCATTGGCTGAGTAGTGGAGGGTTAGTCTTTTGTTGTTGTTGTAAAGCTGTTTATTTTTATCTTATTGAGTGTTTTGTTTGTGCACCACAGTTACAGATGGTTGATGCCAAGTGGGAGGTTGGGAATTGAACTTGGGTCCTCTGAAAGAGCAACCAATGCTATTAGCTGCTGAGCCATCTCTCCAGACCCAAGAGTTATAGTCTTACACATCATCTGCTGTCACTTTCTCAACAAAGACACCTGCATAGGTTAAGCTTCATGTCTTTACATCCCTTTGATTTAAAAATACCGAAGGTGAGTGCCATGTCTGCAGGATAGGCAAGCTTGTCTGTTAATTTTCTAGTCTAAAGTTTTAGGTTTGGTGGGAATAGCTGGGCTATTGGGTGTTAGCTGGATGTGATAGTGTACACCTTTAATCCCAGCACTGAGGAGTCTGAGGCCGGTGGATATTTGAGTTTGAGGCCGGCCTGGTCTTTACATAGTGAGTTCTAGTACATTCAGGTTACATTGGGAGACCCTGTCTTTAAAAAATAAAAGTAATGAAGTGGTTTTGTTACTTTGAAGTGTTAACCTCATTCACTAAACTAGGGACTAGAAAAAATGGAATCATTTGAATGTCTTGAATCTAATCTGAGGCTGGATATTCAAAGGACAATTTTACTATGAAGAATTTTTCGAGTGTTTTATGAACTAGTAGGGATGTATCTTTAACTGTTCTAATGTTTGGAAGTCTTTCAGGAAACATAAAAAGATGGAAGTTTTAAAGTATTTTATTTGCCATAAAGCTTAAAATATCTTTAGAAATCAGCAAGAATAGCCCAAATCTGGTCATGCTTGATGTAATGGTTAAGACTGTAATGCTCAAATTCTAAAATGAAAAAAAATTTTTTTTTTTTTTTTTTTGGTTTTTCGAGACAGGGTTTCTCTGTGGTTTTGGAGCCTGTCCTGGAACTTAAAATGAATTTTTAAAAGACTGGCATTTGTTATATATACTAAAAAAAAAATCTAACTATGGGAGTAGTGACATATTCTTAGAATTTCAGAATTTAGCGCCAGCCAGTGGTGGCACACATGTTTAATTCCAGCACTCAGGAGGCAGAGGCAGGCGGATCTCTGTGAGTTTGAGACCAACCTGGTCTACAGAGCTAGTTTCAGGATAGGCTCCAAAGCTACAAACCCTGTCTTGAAAAAACAAAAACAGAACTTAGGAGATGAAGGCAGGAGATTCAGGAGTTTACCATCATCCTCTAAAACATTTACTTATATTATTCCATTATTAAATAAATCCTGAGTCAGATATGGGGTAAAAACCTGATTGATCAGAGAAGTGGCAGAGAAGTGACAAGCTACATCCTCTCTCTCCTGATCCAAAAGATCCTTGAATCTTTCTAAGCCTAACCCTACTACTTCCTGTGTTCTTTGTATCCTGGGTTATCCAAAACCTCTATGGCTAATTCTGGTCAGCTGCTAGTTGCTAACTCTGCACTCTGATTAAAAGTAAACAGTTTCAGAGTGGGAGTGTCGTTGCAGACAAATATTCCCCCAACAATCCTCCAAACAAACATTACCAATCCACCCATTTGCTCAACCAACAGGCCACTGTTTTTCACTGATGTGGCTACATATTTGTATCACCAGGGGGCAGTATTTAGTGCCCCCTCCCCCAAATTCTGGAGAGCTGGTATGGGAGGCCTTTTGAGATATATGCATTAGAATCTTAAAAAACAAACTTGTTAAAGTTCACCTACAGTTGAAAAGCAATACCATTAAAAAGGTTAGGAATACTTCTAAAGTACAGAAATGGAAAATAAATGAGATTATTGTTTCTTCTGAACTCAGGAGGGTGAGTCTCGTTCTTCAACACACTTCTCTCCCACTTACAACAGTAGCTGCATTGTCCCTGAGAAGGGAGAGGACTCCCTCCTAAGCCCTTTCTATTAGAAGAGGCCTCTGGACATGACAGGCCAGGGCCTCCCCATTCTCTAAAGACCTGTTCATTTTTCCTCATATAGAACTGAAGTTTATTCTTTTATTTATTGTATGCTGTATATTGGGTATGTGTGGGTGCGTTAGTTGCCCTTAGGTGCACTTGTGAGGTCGGAGGGACGGAACCCTCAGTTATTTCCCCCACCTCCATATTCTGAGACAGGATGTTTCATATAGAACTTGGAGCTTGATGTTCCAGCTAGGCTAACTAGCTGGTTGGCTCTACTAGCTGGCCAGCAATCCCTGACACCCCCAAAATACCTCTGAGCTCCGTCTAGCACTAAGGTTACAATCTGTTTCCATATCTAGCTTTTTTGGTATGGGTGCAGAGGAGACAATTTCAGGTCATCACACTTGTGCGGCTCAGCCTCCAGACTGAGCAGAAATCATTTTACTTCCCTCCTTTGAGAAGGGAGGAAGGGAAAAAGGAGTGAGAAATGTGTTTTGCTTCCCACAATTTGAAACCTGGGTGTGATAGTTCACACCTGTAATCTCAATACTGAAAGGTAGGAGGGTGCTGTGAATCTAAGATCATTGTGGTACAGTGTTGAGTTCAGGAGACAGTGAGACAGCCTGTTTTGTTTTAAAACTAGCTGGGCACTCAAGGAAGCATTGACTGGGGTAAATCTCCGAATTTCAGGCTAGCCTGGTTTACATGTTTACATAGTAAGTCTTCCAGAGTTATAGAGTGAGACCCTGCCTCGGAAAAAAAAAAGTTGACACTTCAGCATTACATACAAAACAAGCAGCAAGCACTAATAAACATTCATTAGTAAATTTATAAAGTCATAGAACTTTAGTATATACTTTCGTGAGCTGATGATTATAAAGGTCAGAAAATAGTCCCTTCTTAACTCCTGTGCGCTTTACTGCCCCAGCAGGCCAGTTAGTCTGTACCCGTGATTACCTGTGAGATTAAGAAGCCAGATGGAGTAGAGCCCAAAGCCTGGATTAAGCCTTGGTTCTGCTGTTTCCTGGTTTTAACTGGTTACTCTGCTCTTCATTTATTAACTGAGTATGAGGATTGAGTGAATTAATTTATGTAGAACACTTACATCAACATTTGGCATGAATCCATTGCATCCATTCTTATCTGGGAGTAGTGCATTACCCCTGTCCTTATGGAGTATAAGGTGTGTGTAAACTATCGCAGTTGATGTGTTTAGGTGTGCGTGGTTGACAGAAGAATTGGGGATGGTAGTCAAAGAAATTAAGTGTAATTTACAAGGACATTTTGTTAGGCTTTTTTTCTTGTCAACGATTGGGTTGACATAAGCATCATAAATGCTGCTGACTCTGCTTCCCTTTCTTCCTCTCCTCACCCACTCTGGCCCCTTTTGTAACAGTCCTCATGGCTGAGCTTTCCCAAGTGCTGGGGTTGCAGGCATAAGTCACATC
Source organism: Chionomys nivalis (assembly GCF_950005125.1). Taxonomy (NCBI): domain Eukaryota; kingdom Metazoa; phylum Chordata; class Mammalia; order Rodentia; family Cricetidae; genus Chionomys; species Chionomys nivalis. Next base: position 10,645,758 of record NC_080110.1, read on the forward strand.
TGCCTTTACCAATTGACACTTACTACCTGGGGTTCTTGTTATCTGATAGTTTAAAAGTTTGGCAAGTGAGCCAAAAACCATTGTGCCAGTTTGAGTGATGGTTGGGAATAGGAAAGTGGAGAATGTTTTAGTCCGAGAAACAACCTGATTATATATTCTTAACTTTCGCTCCCCAGTGTCCATTTCTTTTTCCTTGAACCTCACAGAAGTATTGATTTAGTTTACTGGGGAGGGATAAAATTAGGGTGTAGGTTTCTGACCCATAAATAGCATCTGACCCCACCTATTGCTTAGTACTCTTAAGTGGAGTAGTATACTTTCTTACCTGCTACTTACTGGTACAATGAGCCCAGGGCCTTTTGTTGTTCTAGGTCATTTGTATTTCTGGGGAATTTTGCTTGGAGACAAGGTCTGTATTCCAAGCTGATTGTCTGGATTCCTGTTAACTCTAGCCTCTTCCCTCTGCTGTGTGTGATACTAGAGATTGAACATCAGGGCTTCCTGAATGCAAGCACTATGCCAACTGAGCCATATCTTCAGCCTCCAAATAAAACTTTTTGAGAAAAGCTTTATACTAGATTAAAAATCTTCTCAGATTTAGTCCCTGGTACCAACTCTTGGAAAGTGTCTCTTTTGCCACCTAAAATCATCCAGGGGGTAGAAGAGAAGGGGGCGTGTGTTGAGAGAACCATTCTCTTCTTTTGACTTTAGGCTAAACATTTAGGATCCCTTTGGGGCCAGTAGCTTTTCTGGGCACAGAAGGCAAGCACATAGGGAATTGAGGATTAGTTTAGGTTTTGAGACTGCGATTGCTGGCGGGTTTTCTGTTTGTTTTCCCCCAGTTCTGAGGTAAACTTTTATTTCTTGGCTGGCAGAACCTCTATACCCATGCTCCTCATGGCACCTTAGTCTGCCCAAGCCATGGCAGCCCAGTCCATAAAGTACCACAGCCAGTGGGTTGGGGAGTCACTTCACATTCCAGGCTGGAGGAGTGGAGAGGGGGTATGAGTATGCCCCCCCCCCCCAACAGACCTTTGACAGCAAGACCTTTGACAGCATGACTCATTTCAACCCCAAATTCTGCCTCCTCTCAGCTCAACACACAATGGACCAGACATGGCAGGGCATAGGCCACCAGCCACACCGGCCACTGCCTAGGTCACAACCTGGCCCCAAACACGGGGCAGCAGAGGTCTCTCCTTGTTGGTCCTCAGTGACCCTTATGTCCTCCACACCACACAGCGCAGAGGCAAGCCAGAAGCAGCAGCAGTGGCAGGTGGGGAGCGGGCACCGAGGCTAGTGAGCTGCAGCTGGGCCTGGGACTCCACTGAAGCAGGGAGCTGCTGATGCATGCAGCTGTGGGTTGGCCATTAGGTGGGTGTAGTTGGCTGTGATACAGGAACTCGGACACCTTTCTGTCCCGATGCTAGCATATACTTGTCTCTGGCTGCCGCCCGCTCCTTGGCATCAGACAGTGATGGCGTACTGATGACATAGGCTGGTTTCACCTCATGTGGGTTCTGTCGGTCAGACCAGAAAATGAGCAACCTGTCAAAGAGTGGCTTGATGTTGGCTACCACTGACTGACCCTCAGGGAAGATCTTAATATCCCAGTTCTGATGCAGGTAATAGATACAGATGATGTAGCAGCGCCCGTCGTGGTGGGGATGCCACACGTCCTGGAGCTCGTTGGCTGAGTAACACGCCACCGTGGCCTTTATTGAAGACTTAGTTCCTCAGCTGCCCTGCACAGTGGCGGATTACTGTGTCCACATGAGCCATGAGGGCACCATGCTCCTTCCTGCAGCCTGGCTTGTGACCTTCTACCCAGGCCACCTGGTTCCCACGAATGCTGCACGGTGGGATCGCCCTCTGGCTCACTAATTGCCCATCTCTCAGACTGTTGCCCCCAAGAAGTTGTCCTTGATGTGGATACAATTATAGTCCGGGCCAGATGCTCAGGTGCAGAGGGTTGCGCTTCCTCCCTCAGCCTAGCACTTGCTACTGGTAGTGTTGTTGCCACCTCTGTCACAGCCCACACCACTTTCCCCTTTGACTTCCTGGTTCTCTTGCCTGGCCCATGGTCGCTTGCTGGGTAAAGCAGCATCCCCACCATCATTGACCCACTTCCGTTTGGGGGCCTCAGGCCTGGCACCCTGGGCCACCAGTCGCTGGCACTCCTTGGTGACCAGCGCAGCAGCGCCTTCACTCTGCAGTGGCCACAGCTCACCACCACCCTCTAGTGCCTTGAGGGTGCTCGCTGGAGCTTGAGAAGGGACTGGTGGGGGTAGTGAGCTTTTTCCTCCAGCCTTGGCCCCCCTCACCGCCTGTGCCCCCCCCCAGCATTAGCTTTCTTAAGTGCATTTGAAATCCAGATCAGAATGGGTCCCTTTTTAGGACATACTTAAATTAGAGCTATCCTTCCCTTAGCATAGGGAAATGACCATATGCTACAGTTTGAAGAGAGGAGAAACAAGAAGACAAGCTACTGGAGTGAAGTAATGAACTTTTAAAAAGGGTAGTTTGTGTTTTTGTTTCGTCTGTTGATGTCTTTGTCCACTAGAGGGTGGTGTTCACTTGAAGAAATAAGATTGTTTCTTGGTAATTAACCAATGTTTCTTGTGGATGCCTTTTTATGTCAGTCATTTTCATACATAGTGTTTTGACTGCAGGAAGCAGCAATTCTCACACTACTTGTTAGTGACTCCAAGTCTTCTATAGTACTTTCCGATTCTTTTTGAAAGGAAAACAGTGATAATTTAAAGTTGCTCTACAAAAATTTAACCTACTCAGTATATTGAGTTAATTTATTCTTAATGGCATGTCAGTAATAAGATTATCTTGATTTTTACTCTGTAGGTGTAGCTAAGGAACAGGTGAGAATTGATATTTGTGCTTAGTGTAAAGTACAACCTGAATTTGTGAAAGCTCAGTATGGAAAAAGATCTAAGCCGTTCTGTTAGTTTTTTTATACTGATGCATGTTGAGATAGTATTTATATTGATAACATGTTCAGATAGTATTTTGAATATATTGGGTTAATAATTGGGTAAAGATATTATTAGAAGTTTATTTTTCACATAAATTACTATTCTAAGAACATTGAGTTTGTGTCTGTTGTCTTAGCTGGTAGAGGCACTTGCCTGATAATTCTGTCCTTGGAACCCACACAGTGGAAGGAAAGAATCAACTTCCACATGTTGTCTCTCTGACTTTCAAAGTAAACAAACAGTCGCTAAAAAAAAAAATACTATTTTTGCCAGTCGGATTAAAATTAAAATTGTGCACTAGTTTTAATCCCAGCGCTTGGGAGGCTAAAGTAGGTTGATCTCCGAATTAGAGACCAGCTTGGTCCTACATAAGACCCTGTCTCAAAATGAAACAAAAATATTTTTTAAAAAATCTTTGTGTATGTTAGGAGGGGATTGTTCGTGTGTCTCAGTATTATACAAATGTAAATTTCATTTCATATGAACATCTTAAACTTTGCAACTTTTCCACTTAGAATTTGAAGTATGACAGGAAAATTGGCAAATTTATTTTTCTTTCGCAATTTTACCTATAGATAAAGGTTTTTGTTGTTTTATAAAACAGTCTCACTATGTAGCCTTGGCTGGCCTAGAGCTCACAATGATGTGTCTGCCTCTGTCTCTTCAGTGTTGGGATTAAAGGCATGTGCCTTCCTCTGACTCCCAAGTGCACAGATTAAAGATGTGTGCCACTAGAACACTGGCAGAAAAAAAAAATGAGAGAGGAAAAAAAAGATGTTTCCCTTAATTCCTTAATGAAAGGTAAAAGCTTTGTTAGAGTGGAGTTGACAGTGCTTTCCCAACTTGCACAAAACCTTTGTTCCCGAGCATATTAGCTGGGCATGGAAGCACAGGCCTGTAACCCCAGAACTTGGAAGTCAAAGCAAGAAAATCACAAGTTTAAGGTCATCCTTGGCTACATGAGACCTTGCCCCAAATCAGGGGTATGTTTAGGGGGGAGAAAAAACTTGACAGTGAAAGTTTGTGATTTTAGTAATTTTTTTAAGGTATGAAAATTGCTTGCCGGGCGGTGGTGACGCACGCCTTTAATCCCAGCACTTGGGAGGCAGAGGCAGGTGGATCTCTGTGAGTTCGAGACCAGCCTGGTCTACAAGAGCTAGTTCCAGGACAGGCTCCAAAACCACAGAGAAACCCTGTCTCGAAAAACCAATAAATAAATAAATAAATAAATAAATAAAAAAGAAAAGAAAAAGAAAAGAAAATTGCTTACATGAATTTTCTGCACTTGGGAGTCAGAGGCAGGCAAATTTCTGTGAGCAAGGTCAGCCTGGTCTACAGAGTAAGTCTCAGAGCATCTAGGGCCTCACACAGAAACCCTGTCTTGAAACAACAAAAACCAAAAAGAGTTTATTTTTGTCATTATATGTGTACATCTGTGTGCATGCCTCTGGGTGCCCACAAAGTCCAGAAGAGGGAGTTGGAGCCCTTGGAAATAGTGACAGATGGTTGAGTGTTGGGAATCAAACTCTGGTGTTGTACAAGATCAGCAAGTGCTCTTAACCTTGGAGAGTGTAAAGTCTGCAGGCATACACCGCACACCCCACTAATGCTTTCTTTGGGAAGAGTGCCTGACTTAGGGTATGTAAACATATGATGGCATATGTGTGAATGTGGCATCTGACAAAGATGAAGAGTGATTTTGGAGCCATTTTAGGATCTGGTCTTGGAGGTACCTTGGTCACTTGTTAGAGCTTTAAATAGCTGCTACTATGTATAATCAGGGAGTGGAGCCTTAGATTTTTGGACCCTGTCCCTTTTTTCCAGCTTCTCTTTTCATGAAAACCTGGGATAAAACAAGGTTGAGGTAGGGCCAAAATAAATGTTACCATCTAGTTCTTTTTCATTTCTTTGCTCCTACACTGATCTTTACTATTTCTTTTCCCCCCTTGTGTTTCCTGGGGAAAGCAATGGTGTGGTTTCTGGAGTGGAAGTATGCCTAGTAGTTTGAGGACCTGTAGGGAAGTTAAATAGGATTGAACAAAGAGGTTGGGGTGGAGGATAGCTGAAGGAGAATTGGAAAGGTAGGCGGAGTGCAGAAGTCCATTGCAAGGCTTTGACTTTTAAATATGTGTGAAAAGTAGACCCAGGAAGTAAAAGAAAGCAAGGTCGAGGTTATGTTAGTCTGTGATTGAGAGCTGGTGGAGGCTTGAGCAGAGGTGAAGGGATTGTGAGAAGCAGCATAGTCATGGGTAGACTTGTGGAATCTTTTCTGACTTTGCTGGGGGCCCAACCCAGGGCTGTACACATGCTCTTTCTTGCTCTTGAGCATTACCTCAGTGAGACTCGGAAGTTTAAATCAGATAGGATATTTATAGCCTACAGGAGAAGATGGATCAGCGATGGGTTAACTGACATAGGGAAAATTTGGGGAAGATCAGAAAGTTGATTGGGTTGCTGTTCTAGTCCATTTTCTTTCATTGTACTGAAGTGTTAAAGGAATTTTAGCTCACATTTAGAGGCTGAAAGTGCAAGGTCAGACAGTGTTTTGCTTTCATGAGGATCACAACATGGCAGATAAGCTGGAAGAGAAATGGTCATGTGCAGAAGATGCCGAGCTTGTGGCTTCACTTTATAACAGTCTGCTGTGAGGAGAGCCAGCTTTGCTACCTCCTCCTGCTAGGAAGAATATCGTGAAGTTTGAATAGTTTGAGGAAAGGTCAAAAAAGGAAAACTGATTCAAGAGAGATGTTGGCGTCGTGTTCATGTGGAGGTGAGGGAGAGCTGTGCCTAGTGGAGAGGGTGGCTCTGGTAAAGGGCTCTGGTAGGAACAAGTGAGAAGCCCAGCAGCATGTGGGTACGTGTGCAGATGGCATTGTGGAAACTTAAAGATGTTTGCCTTCTCAGGAAGTAGGAAGCAGAGCATCAGTCTGAAACAGGGGTGAGGATGGGTATTTTGAGGTTTAATAGCCGTGGGAAATAGAATGTGGTATGATTATTGGGAAGCATTAAAGGCTCTTCACGGAGTGTCAGTGTTATGGTTTTGGTCCCTGGTCCCTTTAAGAGACAAGCCACGCCCACTCCCTCCCCCATCCTCTGAGGCAGGCTGATCTTCAGCTTCCTGCCTGAGCTCATTCTCTTTTCCATCTTCCTCTCAGAGAGGCAGCTTCGCTTCTGCCTCTCTCCCCAGTTCTCTGCTTCCCCCCTTTTCTCCCTCCCTCCCTCCCTCCTCCCTCCCTTCCTCCCTTCCTTCATAACCTTCTGTATAAATATTCAACCTCATTTTGCAAGTCGGGACCAGCCATTGCTCAGGGACCAGCAGCCATCTCTGCTGTTGTCTGCTACTGCCTACTGCCACTGGGGATCTTGCAGCATTTTAAAAATGCACCCTACCTTGTATCCTCCATCCCTTACCTCTCTTCCCTTTTAGGTGCCCTAGACATTTTCATTTTGCTTTACTTTTATTTATTCATTTATTTGTTTATTTATTTGTTTATTTATTTGCTTGCTTATTTATTTATTTATTTATTTATTTATTTAGAGACAAAATCTGTAGCTTTGGAGCCTGTCCTAGAACTCTCTCTGTAGGCCAGCCTGGTTTTGAACTCAGAGATCCACCTGCTTATGCCTCCTGAGTACTGGGATTAAAAGCATGTGCCACCACCACCCCGCTTGCCCTCAACATGTTCTTGTCTCTCCCTTACTAGGGATTGTACTCTCTAGGTCTGGTTGACTTTTAACTCAGGAGTTCTGTCCACCTCTGCCTAAGTACTGGGATCCAAGGGTGTGCTGTTGCCGCCACACTGTTTCCTAGACTTGTTCTCATCTCCAGTTTGATTATAGTTAGCTGTTTGTGTATATAGGTTCCACCAGATGCAGATGGAAAAATCCTATGGGAGGAAAGTGTGTCTTTATTGAACATAAAAGGAATTTTGTCATTGTTGCTTAGTTTGTGTATTAGCTACTTATATAACATTCATATTGTATTAGGCACTGCAAAATCTTGTATATTCAAAATATACAAGATTTCTTTTCTTTAAATACTGAACTATTTTATGTAAGAGATTTGAGAATTCAGAGATTTTGATATCCTTAAGTATTCTAGTTGGCTTTTAAATACAAAGAATGATCAATTTATTTAGAAAGGGAGAGTTCAGTGGTTTGGGTTTTAGTAAAGTTTAAAACAAATGGCCTTACTCGTTGTAACAGTCCTGGTGTCATTTTTCTTTTTACGTCAATTTTCTGGCTATCCTGGAATTCATTGTGAAGACCAGGCTGGCCTCAAACTTGAGATGCATTTGCACCTGACTCCCAAGTACTGGAATTAAAGGCATGCACCACCACGCCCAGTTTAAACAGCCTTTTTAACATTTATTATTGGGGGCGGGGTTGTGTGTGCCTGTGTATGACATAGTATTTTGGCATGGTTTGGGGGTCAAATAAACATTTCTTTTCTTTGAAATTTACAAATGATTAGCTAAATAATGTTTCACTGGGAGATTCTGTCTAATTAGAAAGGATGAGCTTTTAATTTTGGTATCTAGTGAAATGACATTTGTTTCACAAGTATTTGTTTTTCTATTGTAGGAAACCCAGCGTTTGCTGGCAGAACCAGTTCCTGGCATTAAAGCAGAACCAGATGAGAGCAACGCCCGTTATTTTCATGTGGTCATTGCTGGCCCCCAAGATTCCCCCTTTGAGGGAGGGACTTTTAAACTTGAACTATTCCTTCCAGAAGAATACCCAATGGCAGCACCTAAAGTACGTTTCATGACCAAAATTTATCATCCTAATGTAGACAAGTTGGGAAGAATATGTTTAGATATTTTGAAAGGTAAGTGTTGTTTGTCACCCTATGCTATATTACTGTGTCCTTTCTGTCTTAAGCATTCCATATTTAGAATCTAAACATTGTAATCTCATTTTTATGCTAGCACCAATGTGTGGGAGGGAAGTTTTTCATGCTTTATTATATTATACTGGGCCTGTTACCTTCATAGATAAATGGTCCCCAGCACTGCAGATTCGCACAGTTCTGCTATCAATCCAGGCTTTGTTAAGTGCTCCTAACCCAGATGATCCGTTAGCAAATGATGTAGCCGAGCAGTGGAAGACCAATGAAGCCCAAGCCATAGAAACAGGTACTTCATATTTACTCTGCTTCTGCTTTTCAAAACAAGTTTGTTGCCATTTGATTTTTTTTTTAAATGAGCTCAGATTAAAAATGATCTAGAAAAGGTGATTTTGCACTGTGGGTTTAACCACATGGATCTCACAGTGAGTATCTACTGTACCAGCAGTATGTGAAGAGACTAGAAAACTTGCAGCTGTTTTGTACTATTTTTATGGTCCACTTAAAGTATATAGCAGTTTGTAGAGTATGGAATCAACAGACTTCTTCCTGCTGCAGTTACAACAAAACCAGTGAGGAACATTATCAGCTATTCAGAAGGGAAAGCTACAACAATGCAGTCCATCTGTTGAATTTTATGAAAGGTTTAGAGCTAGTCTGGTCTAAATAGTGAGAACCTTAGAAAACAATTGTACTGCTTTGGTGATAAGACATTCAGAAAACTGATTGTGATCCAGTTTATAGGAGATGCTATGAATTTAGGAGGGTATTTATAGTATAGCATTTCTACAAATTGTGCTTGTTTGCTGTTTATGGTGTTTGGAAAGAAATCTAATGAACTAAGTAAACTAACAATTGCTTATTTGTTTTTAATCTACAGCGAGAGCATGGACTAGGCTATATGCCATGAATAATATTTAAGTCAATCAGATCATCAAGTGTACATCACTTCTCCTGTTCTGCCAAGACTTTTCCTTTTTTTGTTTGCATTTAATGGACACAGTCTTAGAAACATTACAGAATAAAAGCCCAGGCATTTTCATCTTTGGTGATTACATGCACATTAGCAAATCTATGTCTTGTCCTGATTCACTGTTGGAAAGCATGAGCAGAGGCTAGAAGTGTCATCCGGGTTGTTGTGAAGTGTTTAAAAGCAGTGACTCTGCTTGGATTCATTTCCCCATCATGGTTTAAGTACAAAGCACTGTGAATGAAGGTAGTTGTCAGGGTTAGCTGCCAGGGGTATGGGTGTTTTTATTTTATTTTTTAGGGGGAAAGTTTTATTTTAATTTTATGGTTTCCTTTCTCCTTCCCCCTCTTATGGGATCTAATTGCAGTGGTTAAGTGCAGCTAACCAGTTTTTTTAGCATATGCTCTCTAGCAAAGTCTAACTTTAGACGCTGTAGATGGACAAGCTTGATTGTCTGAACCAAAATGGGAACATTAAATAAACATCACAGCCCTCACTAATAACATTGTGACTTTGCTGTCAAGTGTAGATTCTCTGCCCCATCCCCCCAAAAGAAGAAGACGAAGAAGAAGAAAAAGCTTGTGACCATTTTGTATGGCTTGTCTGGAAACTTCTGTAAATCTTATGTTTTAGTAAAATATTTTTTGTTATTCTACTTTGCCTTTGTACAGTTTATTTTACTGTGTTTATTTCACTTTCCCGATGTGACAATCGTATTTAAAATTTAAACAGATGGAACATTCTGTTTTGGTCTCCATTTGACAAATTGATTGGCAAATGGAGAATTCTACCAGTTTGTTTCATTGATGCGGATTTGTGATAGGACTTTACTGGATGATTTTTACTTAATTTATGAATATAAACTGGCTCTGAGCATGAAGCATCAGTATCTATTCTTTTTTTAACCCTCCGAGAAGTTTTAAATATATGTTTCCTGATTTAATTAGGTGATCATCGGTGTCTTGCCATGTTTGAAAGTTGGGCATGCCCAACAGTCACAATAAAAATGCTAAGTGGATGTCATAGAGAACTCACATGTCCACGTTTGAGCCTCAGATGGAGGTTATGACTTTTCTCTTGGTTCTTGTCTGGAAACCTGTGTATATTGTTTGTGCTACTAGGAAGCCAGTTGAGCTTTTTTCAGGCAGTTTTGAGTCTTCTTGCAGATTTAATGAGTGAATCCCAAGCAGCCGGCTTACAGGAGGGTTGTTAGCTCTTCAGTTCCTGCGTGTTGCTTTGAGAATTCCCCCCACCCCCTTTCCTTTTTGTTTTTGTTTTTGAGGGCATGTTTCTGTGTAACCTTTACTGTCCTGGAACTCACTATGAAGACCAGGCTAGCCTCCAACTCAGAGACCCAGTTGCCTCTGCTAGGATTATAAAGGCCACCATGCCCAGCTATTTCTTTTTAACTTTTAATTTGGTATTAATTATTTTCCCATGTGAAATCATCCTTTCCCACCTTTTTCCACACTGACTTTTTGATTCTTGGTATTTTTAAGTCCTATCCATGTAAATGCTAACCTTACAGTCAGGAATCTGTCTCCTGCAGTGGATATTGTTGCCCATCTGCTTTTTCCCCACTTCATAACTTCTGGAGTTTCTTCAGAATGTGGTGTATTCTATTGTGTTCTATGTACGATAAAGAATTATCTATTAAAATTACATTTTCAACATAGAAGAGTTTTTGATGGCTGGTAACTGGATTTCCACATAAATGCATTTTGTTAACATATATTAAGTTTAAAATAAAATTGCTAATGGCCCTATCTGATACTGTAAATGTTAAAACTCTATACACAGCTGTTACAATTCTTGGGTAGAGGGCATCTTTGACCACAACTAAGAAAGCTCTCTCTTTCTCTCAAAAGCAAAACAGAACAACAAAAAAAACCCAAACCACCTGAACAGGACTTGAAGTAATTAGCCATCGGGCAGCATTACTGAGAGCCAGAACTGCCCCTGGTTGTAACTGGCGTCACACACACACACAGGGTTCTAGTATGCACTGAGATTTTAGTTTTCCCATTTTATATCATGATTTCCTGATTTAATGCATCACTTTTTTTTTTTTTTTTTTTTGGGTAATCCCCATTGTTTGGACGAGACTTGTACTCAACTTGTTTTAAGCTAGAACCAACATATATGCCTGTACTTTTCCTAAAAGACTAATAATAGGTAACATGTCAAGGTAGAATTCTAGCCACTACATCTGGCCCATGGTTTCTTAGCCAACACTGAATAGTCGGTTAAAAGTGGTTTGAGTTACATGTCAGTATTTCAGAAACTCGGGATATTCGCACAGAAGTAGTTTGCAACATTTGAATGCTCTGAAGACGTGGCAGTAGTAGATTGAGCCACCGTAGCTCGGGAACCTACTGGCAGGAGCCGAGTAGCAGAAACCCACAAGGATGACATGCTGTGTCCCTCTATTTCTGTTAGAGTTGGTTGAAGTCATTCCCAGCCTACCTGTTCCCATGTGTGGTCTTGTTTTTTATAAACCTTTTTTTTAGCCCTAGCTGAAGGAAGAAATTCACTTGACAAGTTCACTGGTTGGGCACGTGGATGTGAATGAATGGCTTGGACATTTTTCTTGAAGGGACAGTGGGAACAATAGGCTTGGGCACAGCACAATAGTGGCAGCTCTTGTCCTGGAGAAAGGCAGTGCTGGACTGAGGCTAGACAGACACCTCCAGACTGCATAGAGAGCTCTTCCCCAACTGGCATCTTGAAATCAGTTTTGAAACCCTGGCCAGTGGTTCTCATCCTTCCTAATGATGCAACCTTTTAGTATAGTTCTTAATGTTGTGGTGACCCCCAGCCATAAAATTATTTTCTTTGCTACTTAATAACGCAGTTGTGCTACTATTAATGTAATGTAAATATTTGTGTTTTCCGATGATCTTAGGTGACCCCCAAGAAAGGGCTTGCGACTCAGAAGTTGAGAACCACTGCCCTGAGGTGTCAGTTTGAGCTCTGTGGTTTAAATGTTGTTCCGCTTTGTCATCTGTTTTTCCACTCACTGTGAGACTAGATATTCTTGGTTCTCTCAGATCTTAAGTCTTCTGTATATAATACTGAAAACCTTACTCTAGACCAGGAATGTACTTATAAGTCTCAGTGCAAATTGGCATATTAAAACCACACAGATGCTGTGGTTAGCATTTCTCGAGGGCAGTGAAGAACGTCGGGTGTCCTGTAAGTTAGCTTGTGTCCAGTCAGCCAGGTAGACCTAAGTGGTGCCATATGACATTCTGAGAGTTTTGGCGACTAACTACATCAGCTTGTATTACTGCCCCAGCAGAGTTTTAGAACACAGTATAGGAAAGCTGCCCACATACAAATTACAAAATGAGATGAGAAATTGGGTACCTAACTCAGTATTCCATAAGAAATGTTATATTTTATTGGAATGTATTTCTGGTGTTGAGAACATCGTTTTGTTTAGCTACAAAGCATGCAGCCTATCCTAAAGAACTCTATCAGGGTTTATATTTTAAGTAACACAAAAGGAAAACATGTTGAATGTAATAATTTCAAAGAAGTATAAATAATAAAAATCTATACCCATTGGATGTGATAATTTGTCTATTTCCTTCACTCTGTACCCTCCTCTTCATTGTTTCTGTGATACCACTGAGGCTGGGAATAGTGTTCTAAGAGTGAGCCTTTCCCGCTACACATTTTTGTGGTGATCTTGAGGCTTGAACCCAGGAAGGACCTTTATTGCACGTCTAGGCAGGTACTATCATGGATCTTTGTTCCATTTTGTTTATAGGACAAAATCTTTTAAAAGATGAGAAAAGATATATAATCTTACAAGTTTAACATAGGCCTTAAGGAACCTGCCATCTTATTGCTGGAATTTAGCCAATGCCATTGGCCTGGAAGGTACTAAAAATGGGGGGAAAGCCAGGTTTAGTGGCTTCCGGCACCAGCATTGAACTCAAATCATCTCCAGCCTCAGGTTACCTGTAGCTTGATTTTGATGTGCAGGCCTGTAGTAATATGAGCTGCAGGGCTGCGTCCCCGGCACCCAGCCGCCCACATGGCTAGCTTATGCCCTGAAATAATTACACGGAAACTGTATTCTTTTAATCACTGCTTGGCCCATTAGCTCTAGCCTCTTATTGGCTAGCTCTTAACATATTGATCTAACCCATTTCTAATATTCTGTGTAGCACCACGAGCTGGCTTACCAGGAAAGATCTTAACCTGCGTCAGTCTGGAGTGGGAGAATCATGGCGACTCACTGACTCGGCTTCTTTCTCCCAGCATTCTGTTCTGTTTACTCCACCCACCTAAGGATTGGCCTATCAAATGGGCCTAGGCAGTTTATTAATTAACCAACGAAAGCAACAGATTAATACAAGACCCATCTCCATCACAGGCCCATCCATTTTGCTGAATATTTGGTAGGACAAAAAATGCTATAAAACTTTGAATTTTAGGAATGTACTTTTGGCTACTAAATTCCTAAGATTTAGGAGCCACTTGTCATGAAGGCTCCTTGTCAAGGAAACAACTATGCGTTAGCAGACGCTTTATTGAAGCAATTGGGAATACCAACCCTATGACTGCAAAAATCCTATTCTTTTGAGGTGGCTTCTTTGCATAGTCCTGGCCATCGAGATTTGCCTGCCTCTTGAGTATTGGGGTCAAAGGTATGCACTACCACGCCTGGTTCAGGATCGTTCTGGAACTCAGTATGTAGACAAGACTGGCCTGACTCAAGGATCCACATCACTTGCCTCTGCTAGAATTAAAGGTGTGTGCCATTGTGCCTGGTTCTACCTCAGAAAATCTGAGACTGCAGGATAATAATGGTTTTGTTCCTACTCAGTTGCTTTCTATTGGTTTTTGTTTTTTGAGACAGGCTGCCATTAGCTTAGGCTAGGTTGGCTTTGTCCCTACCGTCCCATGCTGGATTACCGTCACAGCCTGTCTTTTCACATGGCTCCTGGAGACAGTGTGAGTCCCATGCTTGCTTAGCAAACACATTACTGACTGGGCTATCTCCCTGTAAAGTTTAATTATATGTGTGTAGGTGCCTGATTATATACAGAGGCTACATTAGTCAGCTCCCCCTGGAGCTGGATTTGCAGGCAGTTCTGTGTAGCCCTGACTGTCCTGGAGTGCTAGTCCAGACTGTCCCCTAAACTCAGATTCCCGTGGCTGGAATTAAGGGAGTGCATTACCTGCTAAATCCAGCCCAAACTTTGTTTTTTCAAGACAGGATTTCTCTGTGTAACAGTCTTATTAGCTGTACTAGAACTTGTTCTATAGATCAGGTTGGCCTCAAATTCAAGGGGCCTCACATGCCTCTGCCTTGTGAGTGTTGGGATTAAAGGTGTACGCTGCCACCACCTGGGCCCCCCGAAACTTTAATCTTTGGCCTTTATTAAATCTGATTACTTTTCTAGTTTGATATTTAAATACTATGAAACGAAAAAAGATTGGCAGCACTTTCATGATAGCTCCTTCGAACTCCCTGATCCCAGTCAGTCATAATGAAGCGCACAAGTGCTTGGTATGTGATGGACAGTGGAGGTTTGACTGTAGAGTGACAGGCAGGTTCTCAGAGGTAGGGATGGTTGACTAGATCAATCAGTATTACTCACTTATTAGAGTATGGCTGTGCCGGTTATCTGTGGAGGCCGGAAGACCCTGGAGCTGGAGTTACAGGAGGTTATGGGCCTCTCTTATGTGGGTCTGTTCCTTTGGAAGAGCAGCTAGCACTGTAACCCAAGTCATCTCTAGTCTCCTGGGCAAAGCATGCAGAAAGCTGATTAACTCTGAAAACACTACTTATGCTTAAAAAAAAAAAAATCCACACAGACTATGTTTCCATTTTTATTTGATGTTTCCAAATGTAAAAAAGTCAAGATTCTTACACCAGTGAGAATGAGACCACCTCTAACAAGACCATGCAAAGCGTTTCTTCCTTTTCTGCTTCCTACAATGTGATTGACAAAGAACTTGATGGCACATGCTTGGTGGGAAAATGCCATTTCTTTACAAAGCCCCACACAGGGCAGTTTCTACTTTTCTGCATGTCAATCAAAAACATCTTCTGGTTTTGTTTGTGTTTGTTTTACTTAGGAGGCACATGGAACTGAAAAATTTAGCTGCCCAATTTCATTCAGCTACTTCCCGAATAAGCACAAACAGCAATTTCAGCACTGCACACTGCAGAGGGCTCAGATGGTAGACACCACCTTTAGGAGATCCAACTAATTCTTAAGAGAACTGAATCGCCTTAGTTCTTTTCCTCTACAATCTTGCTGGTCTGGGTTCCAGCAGAGCACTACGGAGCCCTCAGTGACACCGAAAAGTGAAGCTGCATTCTGAAAATTCTTTGCTACTTGCATAGACTAAAGATAGTTGGTTTGCTAAATGGCACTGAAGAAAATCCTGACTCAGGTGACATGGCTTAGTCCAAATGTTTCTGACCAAAGAAATTATACAACAATATTTATAGGCTAACTTTTAAAGAGATGGCTGACATTAATACTGTACATATTTTACATGGCAATACACAGTCCAAGAGTTTATAAAGTAAGTTCATGCACGGTTACCTCTGAGAATATCATGTACATAAACCCCCAAGCACTGGTGATAGTTTGTTAGCTGGAAGCAGTATTCTATACAAAGCAGTCCAGTTTCTCTGTTGTGTTTAGTACATAGAGAAATTGTAGAGATTTGTGAGGGGGGGAGGTCTATTGGCAACTGATAGAAAATGTCAATCTGTGGGTTTTAAAATGTTTCCTTTATAAAAAACAAAAGACCAGAATACACGACTTGTACAGAGAAAAATATAAAAGGTCTGAACGATCATGTGTGACCACACTACATAATTCAGAGTGAATGCTACTGGCTGAGTTTTTCTGCTTTACTCATTTCTTTTTCTGACAGCATTAATTTATAAACTAACGTTTTTATTTAGTTCTGTTGCATTTGTGGCACAAACTCATCTTCAAAACCAGTTTTCCTTACATGGAAGGACCATTTTCAGCAGCGACTACATTTTAAAGGTTTAAAAGTTACACAACAAATGTCTTAATGTACTTCCCTGTTTTATACTTGCCAGTTAGGATATTTACAAAAGGTTAACAATGGCTGCATAAAGAATGATCTTTTCCTCTTCCCCATCACACATCTGTCGAAGGCTTTCCTTTCCCCCTTCCCTTCTGACCTCAGAGGACGTACCGGAGTTTCAGATCAGGTACTCTTTCACAGAATTGAGCAAAGACAAGGTGTCTTGGCTCCTGTGTTCTAGTTCCCCTCAGGTAACTGACGTGACAGACCACTCACCGACACTCATACAACGGGAAATGTACTTTCAAATGTGCTCTCTGTCTTAGGCCTGGAAAGGCTGAACAGGAATGGCCATTTGATTAGCAGCCACCGCTGACTGGGACTGAAAGCTACATTATAATCCTGCGGTACACTCACAGTTTAACTGGAGATGTCACTAAATCTGAAAAATGCATTTTAAGAGCAGTCTCCATTGAGGGAAATGTGGCCGTAATATACATATTCTATGTTAAAAGGATTAGAAAGGGAACTGGCAACTGAGCATACTAAATAAATTTCTATAAATACATTTTCAGGATGAGAGGCACTCAACCACATGCAAGTTGCTGACAGTATTCCCTAAAACGATGAGCTTTCTATATTTTATATTGAATCACTACAAGAGGGGAAATAGTCATAGTAGGTTGACAGTGATATAATACTGTTTGTGAACATTCAATCTTAGAAATAGTGATCTGAAGTACTTTGTCAGAGGTTATAGGACCATACCAAAAAACCAAAAACAGCCCAAATCTGCAGTTTACAAATGGAGATTATGGCCTTCTTAAACATGTTTTGAGGTGGATATATTTCTTTAAATACTGAGAATCTTTCTCAGTTCCCAACACAAAGATCTGGTACTGTAAGAAAAAAGGGGGAGGGGATGTGTGAAAATATATACCCGACAACTTATCTGACAGAAGTGGGCGGGGGAGGGAAGGGCCATTAAAAAAATGAAAACCAAAGTTACAATTAAGGCTCTAAAAGAAATCCCACATGGCTTTGGCATCTTAAAATATTTTTATGCTATTTTGTTGTTTATTTTAAAAGACTTGAAAGCATCTGAAACACATGCAAACTATTGGAATCCCTGCATGGCCAATGCAGAGCGCCCGCAGCAGTCAGATGTGCTAGAAAAGAGGAGCCTCCCTCGGGTCTGTGACATGACACTGTGGGAAGGGCCCCCAGCTCTCTATCTTATACTGGACGGCACCCCAGAGGGCTGTGCAGCACTCACAAACAAGGCATTGCTATCTGGGAGGGAAGGGACCGTGGAATTTCCGTTGGTTGGAGAACACCCCAGCTTTAGTTTCTCCAGATACTCTGCGTGGACAGGCTTATGACACTGAAGAACTTTGATTGCATCTTCTACTTTGAACCACTCTCTCTTCCTTCCTGGAGAACAGTAAAACAGTAGTTACTACAAGGTCAGTTTTAAAAAGCATGCCCTATTAGCACACAGTATTCCCTCACCTCCCCCCAAACAGTGACCTTTGACTTCTTAAATGACATCACATGGCACGGTGTGGTAATTCAGATTCACCTTGCCCTCTCAGAAGAGTAACCAGAAATCAGTTAAGGTGAATTGGAAGGCTGTCAGCAGTGACTAAGCAAAGGAACAGGGGCTTACCTATATTTACAGAGTCTTCCCAGTCTTCCAATATTTCAGTGACTGTCAGAACATAAACATACGTTCTGTGCTTCCGGTCTTGGTTCTGCTTGAATAGAAAAGCAAAGCATTTTAATTCACAGGAGCTGACCACGCATGGATTCAGTGGGAAAATCCAGTCTAGTAAGCTAGGCAGTTGGCATTCAAGATGTTTAAGTGGGGAAAACCTGTTCCCAAAAGTTCTCTCACCTCTACATGGATGCATGTACAATCACGTGTGTGCATATATGCACAACTTTTGTTTAATTAGAAAAACAGTAGGCACTGTAGGTCATGGCTCTAAAGTCAGTACTTGGAGGGCTGAGGCAGGAAGGATTCAGTTCCCAGCCATCTGAGGAAAGAGACAGGAACTGGCTGGGGTGGTGGCGCACACCAGGGGTCAGCCTGCACTAGAGGGAAGGAAGAAACTGGAGCTTCAGCACCGTCAACGGGAAAATCGCTAAAATGGGAAACTTTAATATTTTCACTTAGACATACTCAACTTTATTTTGATAAAACCTTGAGATCTATAATCCCAGCACTCGGGAGGCAAAGGCAGGCGGATCTCTGTGAGTTCGAGACCAGCCTGGTCTACAGAGCTAGTTCCAGGACAGGCTCCAAAGCCACAGGGAAACCCTGTCTCGAAAAACCAAAAAAAAAAAAAAAAAAAAAAAAACCCTGAGATCTAAATGGAATCTAAAAACAAAATCAAAATCCCTCTTCCTATTTTTATGCCTGTGAAGTCTGCATTTCCTACTGCTTTCCACAACTCACTAAGGTCACTGCTGTGGTGGGAAGCAGTTCTAATGCGCTGTGATACTTCCTGACGGGCAGGACATGCTGACTAACGGGCTGTTAAACAGTGTACTGTCTCTTTAACTATTATGACTTTTCTTCAAAAACTGGTACTAGGTTTTTTTTTTAGGTATGTCCACACACAGAAAATTTTGTGTTTCTCAGTTTAGCCAGGAGATGGCACTATGTAACTGTAAAACCAATGTACAGACCAAGAGTACTATCTTAAGAACCACTCTTAAAATGTTTATTGTGTGCAGCAGCACTTCTGCTGTGTGAGGGAACTATTAGTTAGTTATAAGCTTCAGTGAGCTTCCTGGGAATTGAACCCATGTCCTCTAAACCACTGAGCCTCCAGCCACAACCCCATCCTCAGACAGGGTTTCTCTGTGTAGCTAGCCCTGGCTGTCATTGAACTCAGATTTTCCTGTCTCTGCCTCCTGAGTGCTGGGACCAAAGGCATGCAGAATTCAAGGCCGTTTGTATACTGTATTATTCATTAATTACTGTGTTCTGCTGGGTCATTAATTCCAAGTAACACATTTTAATTTCTAAAGACTTAAAAGAAATGTGTATGGTTTCATCAGAAAGACTGAGCTAAGGGAAGTCCCCCTGTTCCTGGCACACCGCATATCTATGTCTGAGAACAGCAGATGAACAGACTTCAGAACGCGGCCCCTCTTCCCCATCGTTCTGAGTAGGATCACTTTCCAGTCCCCTCACTGAAATTCCATTCTGCCGTCAGTTCCTATACGGGAGTCACTCTCTGTCGTGCGGTGTCACACACTAAAGACAGAGCCACGGGGACTGCTGACGATGCTGCCTATTCCTTGGTGCACACTGAATTCAGAGGGCGGTCTTTATGTGTTAGCTTTACTGTATGGGCAGATACAGGTAACCATGGCAACGCCAAGCCCTCACCACTGACTTGCCTACTGATAGTTTGAGGAAACTGATTCAGGCTGCTGTGAGGAAAGACTTAGGAACCGGTAAAGTGGGGGCTATTTTGTAACTCACCTCGAATATTCCCAGGAGTCTGCCTAATTTTCCTTTGACTCCAGCCTATTTAAAAAAAAAAAAGTTGGTAAGTAAAAGACTTATTCATAATAATTACATTGATTATTACAAAACAGCTCAGGTTTTCCCTAGCAAGTTATTGCCTAATCATGAAATTTCTTGGCTGTACTAAGGCCCACTACCTGTGGTTTGCTACAGAAATCCTAATTGCCTGTTTGGTTAGGCTGATTTCCATTTATCCCCTCCTCCCCCAATGACAAGGGTGATAAAAATTTAGACTTTTAACAATTTGGAAAAACCTGTGAATAAAAACAGTCTTTTCTGTAAGAACTAACGGACTCGCCCCTTCTTAGAAACCTGCCTTTCTCCTTCACTAGGGCTCGGGAGCTACAGTTCTCCAGCTGCCACTCGCCAAAGGGTCTCAACTCCTCACCCCGTTTCCACAGCAACCTTGATGCTTCCTGTCAAGACTCTGAAACCTTTCCTATGTATCCCCAAAGTCCAAGAGCATAGGCATGCCCCCCCCACTTACACCTTGTATGGTCTTGCCCACGAGTAAGGCAAGTTCTATCCTTAAGGGAAGGGACAAGCAGGCCACCTGGGATTTTGTGCACGAGGATGGAACCCAGTTTACCAAATTTTAGGACATAAGGAACTCAGAGATCTTCCTGCCTCTGCCTCCCAAGTCCTGGGATTAAAAGTGTGCGCCATGACCACCCGGCAATTAGTTCTAGTTTAAAAATTATGGTACACAGTTGTCTCTATTCAATACAAGAATGATCTAGCTCTCGGGCAAGGCCATTCTGCCATGCATTGATCACTAATCAAACAGCAAGTCTAATCAACAGTTGCATGTTAACATAATTCTAGAAGGTTCACATTGATTTTAGATGCTTACCATGTAAAAACCAAACAGAAACCCCTTAAGCAAAATGTTAACTATAGCAAGACTTATAAACACTGCCAGATAACAACACTTCTACCACCGGCAAGAAGCCAGGGCCCCTCGTGTAAAACCCCTCAGTGTGTAATAGAACACCGCTCTCACCTCTTCATATACTTCCCTCACAGCGGCACCGCCAGGCTCCTCCTCTGGCTCCATCCCTCCTCCTGGGACAATCCACTGGTCTGGGTACCGACTGCTACTCACCAACAGCACCTGCAAGACCCAGGTTACACGTACTAAAGCCCTGAGAAGCGAAGATACAACATTCCAAACACTTTCAAGGCTGCAACTGGATTCTAGACCAATCTACTCTTAAATTTCACTGGATTAAGGGCATACATAACACACACCAACTGACAGCCTATGGGGGGGTAGCACCGACAGTCCCATCATTAAACCACTCTGCACCTATGCACTCATTTATATTGGGGGATGGGTCACTGAGACAGGGTCTCACTGTGTAGCTTTGGCTAGCCTGGAAGGAACCCAGGACGTACACCAGGCTGGCTTAGAGCTCTGGCCCCATGGGATCATTTAATCCACCAGATTTAAGAAGCACAGCGTCTGTTCTGTGGTCATCACAGTTATTTTGGGGGTATGGGGAGGTACAGATGCATGTGGCATGTATTCGTATGCAGAGGCTGGACGGTGAGTGGTGGTCTCATCACTCTCTACATTTTTAAAGACAAGGCTTGAAAAACGGAGCTCACTTTTAGGCTACAAAGGATGGCATCTATTTCCCCTACCCCTAAGGGGTCAAAGGCATGTGCCCCCATACAGCCTTTCACAAGGATGTTGGCATCCACACCCAGCCTTGCCCACTGAGCCACTGCCACAGCCCGACAGGTCAGTTACCCTTGAGCCACACGATCTTTATCCTTCCAACTAACAGGCTGGCCACCCTGCTCCCCCATAAAATAAAGAGTTCTTGAAGACCAGTGCTGAGAGACAGGATCAGGGAAATGCACGAACAGCCACTGGGCAATGCTTAGGCAGAAAGAGGCACCTGAAAATTCAAAGCCATTTGATTAAGCAAGTCGGATAAACATTGTGATCTTATGGTCTCGAACAAGGTTGGCAACGACAGCCCCCGTTTTGAACAGTTCAAGCAAAGAAAAAAAAGGGGGGTTGTTTCTCTCTTTTTTTTATTCTTGATAGGGTCTTGCTGTACAGCCCAGGCTGTACTGGAACTTGGTATGTCGTACAAGCTACCCTTGATACTCCTCTGGCTTTCAATGCTTGCGGTCCTGCCAGCGGGAGTATGTGCTATTCGGATTATTAGAATCCCTCACTGTTGCTGGCTTCTGCAGATCGCCTGGCTTTTTACATCGCTGTCACAGCAGAGTTATTGAAAACAGACCACGTGGGCTGCAAGCCTAAAATAGCTTGTCTTTACAGGAAAGACTTCTGACCAAGAACAGCATTAAGCCCAAAGTCTATCTCTTTAAAACAAAACAAGCCACTCTAGTTGGGCTTTGGTGGGGCACCTTTAATCCTAATACTTGGGAGGCATTAGCAGGTGGATCTCTGTGAGTTCAAGGCCAGCCTGGTGTACAAAGTGAGTTTAAGGACTTAGCTGTAACAGTTTACTAACACTGAAGGAGTACACACCTGTTGTACAAATGGAAAACAGTGACCCATTCAAGTTTTCCTAAGGTGATAACCACCAAATGTTTGTGAAGGTAACAGATGTCCTAACCATCCTCAACAAAATGCTGCAAAATTACTACAGTATGCCAAAGTGTATCTAAACAGGTCTACGGGTTGCAAACAGCACACTGAGAGCTTGTTTGGAGGTGCCTGGGCGAATACGCTAGATGTCCTAGTGGGCTTTCGGCTGCAGCCAAACAACTTGGGGGAGCAAAGGGTTAATCTGGCTTACACTTCCAGATCATAATCGATTGCGGAGAAGTCAGGGCAGAAAGGGAGTTAGACCGCGGAGCCATGCTGGCTGTGTTCACCTCGTTCACACAACCAGGACCACCTGCCCAGGGATGGTGCGACCCACAGCAGCAGGGCCTGCCCTATCCTCAGAGATGATCTCCTACAGACATGGCCTCAGGCCAATCTGCTCTGCAACGACAACAGAGGTCCCAATAAACTAACCAGCACACCAAGGAAGCTCTCTCTGTAACACCCCAAACCCCGAAATTAATTCCCAATGTGGATATTGGCTTTTTTACAGAGACACAAGCAATTTTACTTTCTCCCATTTGCTGGAAAGGCTGCTACTGGCTAACACTCAGAGACGCGGTGCTATGTGAGAAATGATGGTGTGTCTGCAAGCATGAGTGTGCAGGAAAGAGGTAGAGAGAGGGCTTGTGTCTTCTCTTTTTTTCTTTTTCCGAGACAGGGTTTCTTTGTGTAGCCATGGCCTGGCTGTCCTCGAACTCAGAGATCCCCCTGCCTCTGCCTCCCAAGTGCTAGGATTAAAGGCATGCACCACCACCATCACCCGCTCCACCTTTTTAGAGGCAGATCTCTCACTAAGCTTGGTGCCCACGGCTTTGGCTAGACAGGTTAGCAAACTCCTGGGATCTGCCCTGCCTGTTCTTCACCACTGCCACACCCCACAAGAGCTGTATGTCACCATGCCTAGCTTCTCATGTGAGTGCTAAAGACTCAACCTGCCCCGGCTGGAGAGCTTCAGCTGCCCATAGTAATTCAGCTCCTCTAAAGCCCTGTTCTCGTCATACTGGATCTAGGAGAACACTGCTGAGCTGCCCACACCGCTCCTAAGCATGTCACCGACAAAGAGAGGCCAATCCAACAGAACCAACACTGAACCAACAGAACGGCTGGCGAAGCCTTAGAAAAAGCACTTATGGCTGCTTTGAGGGTGGGTGGCAACATGTCCAAGTAAGTTTTAAATTTAATATTTGCAAATAGGGTATAAGTTCACAGTCAAGACACCAAGGAGCCAGAGTTAAACAAATCTAGCAGTATAAGAATACATGGGTCTGAACCTGACACACACATTGATTGGAGAACAGGGACCTGTTAATGATTTTGTTTACATGAAAACACTTGTCTTGCAGGACTAAACATCGAGACTCTGGAGCAGGCAGGCCCTGCTGGCCACTTAGAGCCCCATGCTCTCCTGCCTGCAGAGATAAATCAGCTCACCAAGAACTGCTTCTTCACAGAGTACTGCTAGCTTTATAATTCTGAGAATGGAGACAGGATGGCAGAAAAAAAAAAAAAGACTTATAGGGGAAGAGTCTTTTGTTCAAACTCTATTTTGAGGAGAACGAGGCTGAAAATCCCACTTCAATAACACTGTTACCTAAAGGAGGCTCAGTGAGGCTATTAAAATAATCACGGGCGTTGGCCCTTTGTACCCAGATTGGCAAACGAATCACAGGCTTTAAAGTGCACCCCATAGGACGTATGCATAAGCAACGACCCCTGGTTCTGACCCCCAGTCACAAGCCTCTTATTTCAGCAGGAGTGAGAGATGCTCTGGTACTGCTGGCTGGATAAGATGTGCGCCCCACAATTCTGCGCTAAGCTGGCTGGATAAGATGTGCGCCCCACAATTCTGCGCTAAGTGACTTCCTTGATCATTTTACAATGGGTCGGAACAGTGTGTGCAGCTGGCTAGCCGCTCCAAGGAAGCCATTACTTAGTAAAGGAATTTAAAAGCCATTGGTATTCAGAATGTCGGAGCCCTAAAAAATGAAAGCCAGAGTCAGGTCAATGGGTACCGCATCCCCAATATCCATTCTTTCTCCCTCTTTTTCTTCCCTCCACCACCTTTCAGTTGAAACAGGAGCTCATGTAGATCAGCTGGCCTCACACCATCAGTAACCAAGGATGACCTTGAACTTCAGATCCTCCTGCTTCTGCTTCACAGCGTGTTCCTTTGTGCCCAGCTCTTGAAAAGAGATTTGTTGATGTCCATGTTTGGTGACAGCAGATTTGCAATCTAGTACATTTCTTTTTTTTTTCTTTCTTTCTTTTTTTTTTTTGTTTTTTGAGACAGGGTTTCTCTGTGGCTTTGGAGCCTGTCCTGGAACTAACTCTGTAGACCAGGCTGGTCTCGAACTCACAGAGATCCGCCTGCCTCTGCCTCCCGAGTGCTGGGATTAAAGGTGTGCGCCACCATCGCCCGGCTAGTACATTTCATTAAAAGCGTCTCATCTGCACCTATATGCCCTGGATCTGCCAATTCCACTGCCTCAAACCCAGAGACTTTTGACCTTTCACGCTTTATGGAGACCCGGAGCTGCGTAGATATCAGGGGCCACGTGCAGTGCATCGCTATCGAACAAAATAAAAAAGCCAGCACCTCAACCCTCCATTCCGAGTGCCACATCCTAGATCACAAAGATCCATATCACCTTAGGGGCCCCTCTTCAGACTAGGAGAAAGGTGTAACTTCGCTATCTACACAGAAGCTGCTTTGTCATCCTTCATCTTCAGGCGGGTAGAGGTTCCTGGGACCTCTGTGCACAGTAATAAAAATCAGCACAGCCCTCTAGTTTAAGGGGAAGCACTAGGGAGCAAGGCATGGCTGAGCTTGCTCGGTACAGTGACACTGAACACACTGGATGGACCAATGGAGGACTCTTTCCTCTAAGCATTCACATTCTTGGAGGTGGGAGAAGAAACCATGCAGTTTATGGCTGAAACTAGCAGGAAATGAAAAATCTATATAAAGCCCGGTAACAGCTGGGCGGTGGTAGCTCGCACCTTAATTCCAGCACTCGGGAGGCAGAGACAGGCAGGTCTCTTTGAGTTCAAGGCCAGCCTGGTGGTCTACAGAGCTAGCAGAACAGGCTCCAAAGCTACAGAGAAACCCTGTCTCAAAAAACAAAACATAAATAAATAAAGCCATAACAAGAGACCTACATAAATTTTGGACAAGTGATTTAGTCTAACCCAATAGTTTACCAGCAATCTATTGGTATTCTAAGATGTTAACTTTGATCAAACCATTACCTTCAAATGTATGTCTCCAAAACTGGATCAATTTAAACAAGCAATAATGATGGATACAGAAATACCACATCCAACTATCAGCTTAACTAGGTTAAGAGACGTGACATAAACACAGCAGAGACCTGAAAACCAGTGCGTTCTAAGTGCTCGCCTACTCATCTTGAATATTCCATGAAGTGGAAATGAGGGCACAGCCACATTTAGGAGTGGAAGGAAAGAGGTGATTAAGAGTCCGGTGTGGTGACACAGACTTACGACCCCAGCATTTAGGAGGCAGAGACTAGATCAACAATTTGAGGTCTGACTGGGTGGTGGTGGCAGACACCTTTAATCTCAGCACTGGGGAGGCAGGGGCAAGAGGATCTCTGTGAGTTCAAGGTCAGCCTCGTCTACAAGAGTGAGTTCCAGGATAGCCAAGGCTACAGAGAAACAAAACAAAGTTCAAGCCAGGAGGGGAATGGTGATCCCTGGCTGCAGACCCCCCTATTCTAGAGGGAGGCAAAAGGCCTGCCTAACCTAGAGTTAGCAGAAGGTCATCTTGGGCAATTCGGTGAGTCTTGTCTCAAAAACAAACAGGCAACACAACTCAGAAGTCCGGCCTAGCATTCCTAAGATCTTGAGGTGAAGCCCCAGGGCCGCGCCTGGTGGGAGAACAGCAGTAGAGGTCAACCCCCAGCCTCACTCCCAGAAGCCAGTGCTCTAGCGGGGCCAAATCTGCAGCCCTGGCATTCACTTTGTTGTTGTTTTCTTTTCTTTTCTTTTCCTAAACAGGGTTTATCTGCACAACAGCCCTACTTATCCGGGAACTTGTAGCTCTGTAGACTCCGTCTCTCAAGTGCTGGGATTAAAGGAGTGCACCACCACTACCTGGCTCTGGTATTCTTTTGAGATAAGGTGAACTGTAGCCTGGAGCCCGACGTAGAGGAAGATGGCCAGTGCAGAGATGAAAAGCATGCATGTATGTATACTCATGTTCAACAATAAAAACCATCCAGGAAAGACTGGATAAAATTTAACTCTTAGTATGAACTCTTTAGAAGCAACCCACCTCTCATCTTTCTTTCATTACAAACATGAAAGCCTTCCACAAATCAATCTCCTTTTCAGTTACATGCTAGGCAAGTATCCACCATGGAGCTATATAACCCCCACCTTTAAAACAAACCAAAATACCATGCTTTTTTTCCTCTAACTTGATTAAATCCCATCAAAGGAAAGGGGACCACAGTATTTGAATGTGTGAAAATCTGTAAGACAAGATTTTAAGAATGTTGCTCATAATATTGAACATCTGTTAAAGAATAAAAGAATGGTTGCCTCAAACTATTTTCATGAGAAGTTGTAAACTTTTTTTAGATACAAAACAGTATAAAGTACTTATTGTTATTTTATTCTGATGTTTAAAATTCTCCATGATTTTGACTGCTCCTGATTCTTTTTTTTTTTTTTTTTTTTTTTTTTATTTATTTATTTATTTATTATGTATACAATATTCTGTCTGCGTGTATGTCTGCAGGCCAGAAGAGGGCACCAGACCTCATTACAGATGGTTGTGAGCCACCATGTGGTTGCCGGGAATTGAACTCAGGACCTTTGGAAGAGCAGGTAATGCTCTTAACCTCTGAGCCATCTCTCCAGCCCGACTGCTCCTGATTCTTAAGCAGGTTAATTTATGTTTTGAGGTAAAATGCAATTTACACTTTCTTAAAACAAATGTGGGTTTCTATATTAAGCATATTTTGTGACTACTAATTATTAACAGATTGATTTGTTTAGATATTAAATGCTTTAAGATATTTTACCTTTTCAAAATAAATAAATAAATAAAACCGAGATTGAAGCCAGACACAGGGGCTCATGCCTAGAGTCTCAGAAACTGAGGCTGGATGACTGTCTGGGCTACAGAGGGAGATACTGTCAACAATAAACAAAAAAGAAAAAAAAAACCTCATATTGGGTTAGTGAGATGGTAATCTGCTGACAAATCCGAGGACCCAAGTTCAATCCCCAGGACCCACATAGTAACAGAAAGGAAAGAAGGAAACCCACCGAGTTACCCTGATCTCCACAGCATCCTCTCCTAAAATTGTTAGCACAATTAAATTGTGTGTGTGTAAGCCATTTACCTAGTCACAACAGAGAACACTTTCTTACGATTACATTGCCTTCAGAGAGTGCCGGCTGATCCCAAGCTCACTTCAACACTGAAGGCTCTCTGCAGAAAGACCTATCACAACTAACAGACATCTACTAGCTGAACGTGCCAATTGATAAAAGGAACACTCCTGGAATCACCCTAAGGCAAAACAGATGGAAATGTAAGACTCGGCTCCCTTTGAAGAAATGGCTGGTTTAGTGGCCTACAAGGTCCTATTTTAGGTTTGGGGAGTCAAAGGCACCGATGAGCTTATCTCACTCTGTTTAAAAGAAGGTACCTTGAGTGGGGGGTGCTGTGCGCGCTGGTCAAGTATGCCAATACCTATAGAAAGGGTGACTGCCAGGGATAAATGACAATGATCCTATTTACTCCCTCCCACCCCAACCCCCAGATAGTTTCTCTGTGTAGTATTGGAACTCGCTCTGTAGTCCAGGCTGGTCCCGAACTCACAGAGATCCGCCTGCCTCTGTTTTCCAAGTGCTGGGATCAAAGGCGTGCGCCACCACTGCCCGGCTTGGTCCTGTGTTGCCCACCCCCCCTTAGGCAAGCATTCCACCACTGAGTTAAACCCTCTACCCAAGGCTCTTTAAGTTGTTTTTCGTTTGTTTGTTTTTTCCCTTTGCGTGACAAACCGCCCTTGTAGAATACGTTCCTTACCAGCTAAAACTTCACTTTACATCCACTCTTCAAATATATATGCAAATATGTTCAACGGAATTTATTTATGGTTACCTACTCATAATGCTACTGTAATCTGTCTACACAAGCAGTATGCAAGTTACTTTCTGGATGTTTAAGGGGTCTGTCTGAAGTCACACGGAAGATCATGCTTCTCCGGAGAACTAGCTAGAGAGGCTGCTCAGATGAAACGACAGACCTGAACTAAAAAGCCCTGCTTGTTCTGTGACCTTGGGACAAGTCGCTTGGACAACCTAAATTTGGTGCTTGTTCTTTCTGAGACAGGGTCTCACTATGTAGACCAGGCTGGCTTTTAAGCTTACAGAGAGATGCCCTCTGCTGTGTGCTGGTGTTTAAGGTGTGCACCACTATGCCTGGTTCTACTCCCCCCTCCAAGGGTGTTACTATTTAACCCAGGCTAGTCTCCTAAACGCTGGGATTCCTGGCACATCCCAGCACCATGCCAAGGTCTCTGGCTTCTAACTTCCTGTGCTATGCTACCTCTTAAGGCAGAACAAGAAAACTAAACAGGATGAAGAAAAGGGGGGGCACTTAAAACTACCCCACCCCACAAAAGCAAACGACTCTACTATTAGAAGAACCTGTTCTAGCTGGGCATCAAGGTTCATACCTGTAATCCCAGCACTCAGGGGAGCCAATGGGAGCTCTCTGTAGCCTTTTAGGGTCAAACAGTAATTACTCTTTTTATCTGAAATTACTCTCATCTTTAAAACATATATTTAAATGTCCTAACCAGGACCTACGAGTTCTTAACCCAGTAGAGAAGCATTTCTTACCATCAGCTGGAGAGGTGGGTTCAAGCAGCTTTGAAAGGCTAATAATATCATTCCAGTAGGGAAAGCCCAATCTCTCCTAGCAGTTGCTGTTCTGCTAAGAGTTCATTCTGTAATTATCACACAATAGAAAGAGCCTCTACTATACACAACCACAGAAACACAAACTCCGAAGAGCTAAACCAGATGTCCAAAGTTGGCTGTGTGTTCTGGAGAATTCCAGAGTCTTCCCTCAGAGCAGATCCCCTAAACAAGTTGATTCACTAGGTTTCCGAGCCGGCAGGTTCTAAAGCCAGAGTTTTATAAACTGGATTCTAACATACCCCCCAAGTCTTGATCCTCTCGTCTCATTTTGAAAACAGGCTGTTGCAGTTATTTTACAGCAACTTCAGAGACAGAGGGAGATGCTCAGGATTGAACCCAGGGCTTCTTTCCACATGCCGGGCAAGCTTTACACCACGGAGCTGAATTCTTTTAGCCCAGCTCCCTTGCATCCTGCAGAAGCAATTTCCAAGCAACACACGAACCAACCCATGGACCTGTTTAAGGTCACTTCTGAAGCAGTCGTCAAGAATGCTCTGTCAGACCCAAAATTTATATCATTTTGATTTCTCCCATCTCCAAAACTTCCCCTAGGGGAGACACACAGACTGACAGACACACACACACCACGTGAAAAACTGGGCCTGAATTTTCAACAGCATTTCACGGCACCATTTCAACTTAAAGGCTCTGAAGTTAGCCTCATGATATGGAGCATCTGGTCGCTGAGCAGACGTCCTTTACCAAGACACCGGCTTTTGGAGTAAGAACTGGATCCTGAATTCCGACTCTACCGCCTCCTAGTTGTGTCATTTGGGCAAAGTACTTCTGCTCAAAGCCGTCTTCTCAGCTATAAAACAGGGCTGACCAGCGCTACCTCCAGTGCTAAAAGGATTAAATGTAACCAACATTCCCCGGGCTGTACCTAACACATTGTAAACGCTCAAGCTAAAAATATGGTGGCAGAGCTGCGTACAAGTCAGACGGGACCCTGGGTCTACTCGCTATTCTATGCGTTTATATTTAGTTTGCCTTGCCCTAGCACGGCCCTTCCTTCAAAGGCACCCCCCTCATCCCCTTGGTAAACTACGTTTAACGCTTGTTGACGACTTTCTTTGTGCACTTTCAAAAACGCCCTTGTATTTCTCTCCTAAGTAGAACCACATCAAAGACCTTTCTCTGGAAGTTCCTTCGGGACTCGGGTTTAACACTAACAGGTTTCAAATCAACCTGAAGTGTTTGTTTCTTCAAAAATAAAAGGGGGGGGGCGGCTTAAAGATCACAATTTTCTCAAGCACCCTTGTTAATATAACGAAACTAAGCCACTGAGTGTATGCTATGTCATACTTATCATAACTTCAGGGGCTAGCAACGAGGAAGCCATTAAATTCCGATCTCCAGCTTTACGCCTGGCCTTTTACAGGACACGGTAAGCACAATTCGGAACGGTTTAACTTTTTATCTATCAGTTCATTTTAGGTGTGGCAATGCTACAAGATTTCCTCCAGCTACCAAGTGGCTTAACCTCTCAGATCAAGTTGAAAACAGAGAGTCGTTTTCCAAAATCGAACAAATATAACTGAACAAAAAAATCGCCCTTCCAGCGAACACTCCAAAGCCCGTATCAATCCAATGCGGAGGGGTAAAATTACACACCGCTCCTTCCCAGACGTCAAGCCACACCGCAGAGCAGCCTTGAGAAACCAGAAGAGCGAGAGATCAGCGTGCCGAAAAGGGCAACTTTGCCCGGTCTTTGGCTTATCTTGTCCCTCTTGGCGTCTTTCCACCCCTCTCGCTGGCCATCTTTCTTTCGATTGTCAGAAAAACTTTAAAAGCGGAGGCCGTTTGGTAAAAGGAGGTATATATGTATAACGAAACCAACTGCTTGCGAGCTAATGGACGACTTAAAAGGCAAGCTGGCGAGGCCAGCGGAAGGTCTGCAGCTCCGGGTGAGGGGGCTGCCGGAGACCCCGCAAGCCGGGAGGTGCAGGGGGTGCCGGACCGAGCCCCGCCGCCAGCCTTTGTCCCCGCGCTCACCTCGTCCTCCTGCTCGCTGCGGAAGCACAGGCAGGCCGCCCGCTTCTTAAAGCCCTCGCGGTCGTACGTCCGCGTCTGATTGGGCTTGAACTTCATCCTAGAGCCGGGCTCCTGCTGCCGCAGCTCCGGCCGCCACCGTGAAGACCCGGCCGCCGCCACCCCGCCAGGGAGTCGGGACGCGGAGAGTCGCGGCGCTCGGACGCCGGCGGGACGGGCGGCGGCGCGGACACGGACGGCGAGGCCGGGCGGCCGGCGCGACGCGGGATGGGACGCGGGTCACTGAAGCCGGGGCGCAGCGGTGGAAGCGCCGCCTCTGCTCGGGCGCCCGCCGCTCTCCATGGAGCCCGCCGCCGCCGCCGCTCGCAGCCACTCCCTGCCTGCCGCCGTCGCCGCCGCAGCCGCCGCAGCCGCCGGGGAAAGAGCGCGGCTCCAG